>NC_091482.1:72938722-73304925 GCF_036971445.1 Narcine bancroftii | reverse complement strand
TCCCCAGCCCCAACCCCAACCCCAACCCCAACCCCAGCCCCAACCCCAACCCCAACCCCAACCCATGCCCCAACCCCAACCCCAACCCCAACCCATGCCCCAACCCCAACCCCAACCCTAACATGCCCTAACCCCAACCCCAACCCTAACATGCCCTAACCCCAACCCTAACCCTAACATGCCCTAACCCCAGCCCTAACCCCAGCCCTAACCCTAACATGCCCTAACCCTAACATGCCCTAACCCTAACATGCCCTAACCCTAACATGCCCTAACCCTAACATGCCCTAACCCTAACATGCCCTAACCCTAACATGCCCTAACCCTAACATGCCCTAACCCTAACATGCCCTAACCCTAACATGCCCTAACCCTAACATGCCCTAACCCTAACATGCCCTAACCCTAACATGCCCTAACCCTAACATGCCCTAACCCTAACATGCCCTAACCCTAACATGCCCTAACCCTAACATGCCCTAACCCTAACATGCCCTAACCCTAACATGCCCTAACCCTAACATGCCCTAACCCTAACATGCCCTAACCCTAACATGCCCTAACCCTAACATGCCCTAACCCTAACATGCCCTAACCCTAACATGCCCTAACCCTAACATGCCCTAACCCTAACATGCCCTAACCCTAACATGCCCTAACCCTAACATGCCCCTAACCCTAACATGCCCTAACCCTAACATGCCCTAACCCTAACATGCCCTAACCCTAACATGCCCTAACCCTAACATGCCCTAACCCTAACATGCCCTAACCCTAACATGCCCTAACCCTAACATGCCCTAACCCTAACATGCCCTAACCCTAACATGCCCTAACCCTAACATGCCCTAACCCTAACATGCCCTAACCCTAACATGCCCTAACCCTAACATGCCCTAACCCTAACATGCCCTAACCCTAACATGCCCTAACCCTAACATGCCCTAACCCTAACATGCCCTAACCCTAACATGCCCTAACCCTAACATGCCCTAACCCTAACATGCCCTAACCCTAACATGCCCTAACCCTAACATGCCCTAACCCTAACATGCCCTAACCCTAACATGCCCTAACCCTAACATGCCCTAACCCTAACATGCCCTAACCCTAACATGCCCTAACCCTAACATGCCCTAACCCTAACATGCCCTAACCCTAACATGCCCTAACCCTAACATGCCCTAACCCTAACATGCCCTAACCCTAACATGCCCTAACCCTAACATGCCCTAACCCTAACATGCCCTAACCCTAACATGCCCTAACCCTAACATGCCCTAACCCTAACATGCCCTAACCCTAACATGCCCTAACCCTAACATGCCCTAACCCTAACATGCCCTAACCCTAACATGCCCTAACCCTAACATGCCCTAACCCTAACATGCCCTAACCCTAACATGCCCTAACCCTAACATGCCCTAACCCTAACATGCCCTAACCCTAACATGCCCTAACCCTAACATGCCCTAACCCTAACATGCCCTAACCCTAACATGCCCTAACCCTAACATGCCCTAACCCTAACATGCCCTAACCCTAACATGCCCTAACCCTAACATGCCCTAACCCTAACATGCCCTAACCCTAACATGCCCTAACCCTAACATGCCCTAACCCTAACATGCCCTAACCCTAACATGCCCTAACCCTAACATGCCCTTAACCCTAACATGCCCTAACCCTAACATGCCCTAACCCTAACATGCCCTAACCCTAACATGCCCTAACCCTAACATGCCTAACCCTAACATGCCCTAACCCTAACATGCCCTAACCCTAACATGCCCTAACCCTAACATGCCCTAACCCTAACATGCCCTAACCCTAACATGCCCTAACCCTAACATGCCCTAACCCTAACATGCCCTAACCCTAACATGCCCTAACCCTAACATGCCCTAACCCTAACATGCCCTAACCCTAACATGCCCTAACCCTAACATGCCCTAACCCTAACATGCCCTAACCCTAACATGCCCTAACCCTAACATGCCCTAACCCTAACATGCCCTAACCCTAACATGCCCTAACCCTAACATGCCCTAACCCTAACATGCCCTAACCCTAACATGCCCTAACCCTAACATGCCCTAACCCTAACATGCCCTACCCCTCTTAACCCTACCCTCTTAACCCTACCCCTCTTAACCCTACCCCTCTAACCCTACACCCTCTAACCCTAACTTACCCTACCCCTCTTAACCCTACCCCTCTTAACCCTACCCCTCTTAACCCTACCCCTCTTAACCCTACCCCTCTTAACCCTACCCCTCTTAACCCTACCCCTCTTAACCTACCCCTCTTAACCCTACCCTCTTAACCCTACCCCTCTTAACCCTACCCCTCTAACCCTACCCCTCTTAACCCTACCCTCTAACCCTACCCCTCTTAACCCTACCCCTCTTAACCCTACCCCTCTTAACCCTACCCCTCTTAACCCTACCCCTCTTAACCCTACCCCTCTTAACCCTACCCCTCTTAACCCTACCCCTCTTAACCCTACCCCTCTTAACCCTACCCCTCTTAACCCTACCCCTCTTAACCCTACCCCTCTTAACCCTACCCCTCTTAACCCTACCCCTCTTAACCTACCCCTCTTAACCCTACCCCTCTTAACCCTACCCCTCTTAACCCTACCCCTCTTAACCCTACCCCTCTTAACCCTACCCCTCTTAACCCTACCCCTCTTAACCCTACCCCTCTTAACCCTACCCTCTTAACCCTACCCCTCTTAACCCTACCCCTCTTAACCCTACCCCTCTTAACCCTACCCCTCTTAACCCTACCCCTCTTAACCCTACCCCTCTTAACCCTACCCTCTTAACCCTACCCCTCTTAACCCTACCCTCTTAACCCTACCCCTCTTAACCCTACCCCTCTAACCCTACCCCTCTTAACCCTACCCCTCTTAACCCTACCCCTCTTAACCCTACCCCTCTTAACCCTACCCCTCTTAACCCTACCCCTCTTAACCCTACCCCTCTTAACCCTACCCCTCTTAACCCTACCCCTCTTAACCCTACCCCTCTTAACCCTACCCCTCTTAACCCTACCCCTCTTAACCCTACCCCTCTTAACCCTACCCCTCTTAACCCTACCCCTCTTAACCCTACCCCTCTTAACCCTACCCCTCTTAACCTACCCTCTTAACCCTACCCCTCTTAACCCTACCCCTCTTAACCCTACCCCTCTTAACCCTACCCCTCTTAACCCTACCCCTCTTAACCCTACCCCTCTTAACCCTACCCCTCTTAACCCTACCCCTCTTAACCCTACCCCTCTTAACCCTACCCCTCTTAACCCTACCCCTCTTAACCCTACCCCTCTTAACCCTACCCCTCTTAACCCTACCCCTCTTAACCCTACCCCTCTTAACCCTACCCCTCTTAACCCTACCCCTCTTAACCCTACCCCTCTTACCCTACCCCTCTTAACCCTACCCCTCTTAACCCTACCCCTCTTAACCCTACCCCTCTTAACCCTACCCCTCTTAACCCTACCCCTCTTAACCCTACCCCTCTTAACCCTACCCCTCTTAACCCTACCCCTTAACCCTACCCCTCTTAACCCTACCCCTCTTAACCCTACCCCTCTTAACCCTACCCCTCTTAACCCTACCCCTCTTAACCCTACCCCTCTTAACCCTACCCCTCTTAACCCTACCCCTCTTAACCCTACCCCTCTTAACCCTACCCCTCTTAACCCTACCCCTCTTAACCCTACCCCTCTTAACCCTACCCCTCTTAACCCTACCCCTCTTAACCCTACCCCTCTTAACCCTACCCCTCTTAACCCTACCCCTCTTAACCCTACCCCCTTAAACCCTACCCCTCTTAACCCTACCCCTCTTAAACCCTACCCCTCTTAACCCCTACCCCCTCTTAACCCTACCCCTCTTAACCCTACCCCTCTTAAACCCTACCCCTCTTAACCCTACCCCTCTTAACCCTACCCCTCTTAACCCTACCCCTCTTAACCCTACCCCTCTTAACCCTACCCCTCTTAACCCTACCCCTCTTAACCCTACCCCTCTTAACCCTACCCCTCTTAACCCTACCCCTCTTAACCCTACCCCTCTTAACCCTACCCCTCTTAACCCTACCCCTCTTAACCCTACCCTCTTAACCCTACCCCTCTTAACCCTACCCCTCTTAACCCTACCCCTCTTAACCCTACCCCTCTTAACCCTACCCTCTTAACCCTACCCCTCTTAACCCTACCCCTCTTAACCCTACCCCTCTTAACCCTACCCCTCTTAACCCTACCCCTCTTAACCCTACCCCTCTTAACCCTACCCCTCTTAACCCTACCCCTCTTAACCCTACCCCTCTTAACCCTACCCCTCTTAACCCTACCCCTCTTAACCCTACCCCTCTTAACCCTACCCCTCTTAACCCTACCCCTCTTAACCCTACCCCTCTTAACCCTACCCTCTTAACCCTACCCTCTTAACCTACCCCTCTTAACCCTACCCCTCTTAACCCTACCCCTCTTAACCCTACCCCTCTTAACCCTACCCCTCTTAACCCTACCCTCTTAACCCTACCCCTCTTAACCCTACCCCTCTTAACCCTACCCCTCTTAACCCTACCCCTCTTAACCCTACCCCTCTTAACCCTACCCCTCTTAAACCCTTACCCCCTCTTAACCCTACCCCTCTTAACCCTACCCCTCTTAACCCTACCCCTCTTAACCCTACCCCTCTTAACCCTACCCCTCTTAACCCTACCCCTCTTAACCCTACCCCTCTTAACCCTACCCCTCTTAACCCTACCCCTCTTAACCCTACCCCTCTTAACCCTACCCCTCTTAACCCTACCCCTCTTAACCCTACCCCTCTTAACCCTACCCCTCTTAACCCTACCCCTCTTAACCCTACCCCTCTTAACCCTACCCCTCTTAACCCTACCCCTCTTAACCCTACCCCTCTTAACCCTACCCCTCTTAACCCTACCCCTCTTAACCCTACCCTCTTAACCTACCCCTCTTAACCCTACCCCTCTTAACCCTACCCCTCTTAACCCTACCCCTCTTAACCCTACCCCTCTTAACCCTACCCCTCTTAACCCTACCCTCTAACCCTACCCCTCTTAACCCTACCCCTCTTAACCCTACCCCTCTTAACCCTACCCCTCTTAACCCTACCCCTCTTAACCCTACCCCTCTTAACCCTACCCCTCTTAACCCTACCCCTCTTAACCCTACCCCTCTTAACCCTACCCCTCTTAACCCTACCCCTCTTAACCCTACCCCCAACCCTACCCCTCTTAACCCTACCCTCTTAACCCTACCCCTCTTAACCCTACCCCTCTTAACCCTACCCCTCTTAACCCTACCCCTCTTAACCCTACCCCTCTTAACCCTACCCCTCTTAACCCTACCCCTCTTAACCCTACCCCTCTTAACCCTACCCCTCTTAACCTACCCCTCTTAACCCTACCCCTCTTAACCCTACCCCTCTTAACCCTACCCCTCTTAACCCTACCCCTCTTAACCCTACCCCTCTTAACCCTACCCCTCTTAACCCTACCCCTCTTAACCCTACCCCTCTTAACCCTACCCCTCTTAACCCTACCCCTCTTAACCCTACCCCTCTTAACCCTAACCAACCTCTTAACCCTACCCCTCTTAACCCTACCCCTCTTAACCCTACCCCTCTTAACCCTACCCTCTTAACCCTACCCCTCTTAACCCTACCCCTCTTAACCCTACCCTCTTAACCCTACCCCTCTTAACCCTACCCCTCTTAACCCTACCCCTCTTAACCCTACCCCTCTTAACCCTACCCCTCTTAACCCTACCCCTCTTAACCCTACCCCTCTTAACCCTACCCCTCTTAACCCTACCCCTCTTAACCCTACCCCTCTTAACCCTACCCCTCTTAACCCTACCCTCTTAACCCTACCCCTCTTAACCCTACCCCTCTTAACCCTCTAACCTCCCCTCTTAACCCTACCCCTCTTAACCCTACCCCTCTTAACCCTACCCCTCTTAACCCTACCCCTCTTAACCCTACCCCTCTTAACCCTACCCCTCTTAACCCTACCCCTCTTAACCCTACCCCTCTTAACCCTACCCCTCTTAACCCTACCCCTCTTAACCCTACCCTCTTAACCCTACCCCTCTTAACCCTACCCCTCTTAACCCTACCCCTCTTAACCCTACCCCTCTTAACCCTACCCCTCTTAACCCTACCCCTCTTAACCCTACCCCTCTTAACCCTACCCCTCTTAACCCTACCCCTCTTAACCCTACCCCTCTTAACCCTACCCTCTTAACCCTACCCCTCTTAACCCTACCCCTCTTAACCCTACCCCTCTTAACCCTACCCCTCTTAACCCTACCCCTCTTAACCCTACCCCTCTTAACCCTACCCCTCTTAACCCTACCCTCTTAACCCTACCCCTCTTAACCCTACCCCTCTTAACCCTACCCCTCTTAACCCTACCCCTCTTAACCCTACCCCTCTTAACCCTACCCCTCTTAACCCTACCCCTCTTAACCCTACCCTCCTTAACCCTACCCCTCTTAACCCTACCCCTCTTAACCCTACCCCTCTTAACCCTACCCCTCTTAACCCTACCCCTCTTAACCCTACCCCTCTTAACCCTACCCCTCTTAACCCTACCCCTCTTAACCCTACCCTCTTAACCCTACCCCTCTTAACCTCTAACCACCCTCTTAACCCTACCCGCTTAACCCTACCCCTCTTAACCCTACCCCTCTTAACCCTACCCCTCTTAACCCTACCCCTCTTAACCCTACCCCTCTTAACCCTACCCCTCTTAAACCCTACCCCTCTTAACCCTACCCCTCTTAACCCTACCCCTCTTAACCCTACCCCTCTTAACCCTACCCCTCTTAACCCTACCCCTCTTAACCCTACCCCTCTTAACCCTACCCCTCTAACCCTACCCCTCTTAACCCTACCCCTCTTAACCCTACCCCTCTTAACCCTACCCCTCTTAACCCTACCCCTCTTAACCCTACCCCTCTTAACCCTACCCCTCTTAACCCTACCCCTCTTAACCCTACCCCTCTTAACCCTACCCCTCTTAACCCTACCCCTCTTAACCCTACCCCTCTTAACCCTACCCCTCTTAACCCTACCCTCTTAACCCTACCCCTCTTAACCCTACCCTCTTAACCCTACCCTCTTAACCCTACCCCTCTTAACCCTACCCCTTAACCCTACCCCTCTTAACCCTACCCTCTTAACCCTACCCCTCTTAACCCTACCCCTCTTAACCCTACCCCTCTTAACCCTACCCCTCTTAACCCTACCCCTCTTAACCCTACCCTCTTAACCCTACCCCTCTTAACCCTACCCCTCTTAACCCTACCCCTCTTAACCCTACCCCTCTTAACCCTACCCCTCTTAACCCTACCCCTCTTAACCCTACCCCTCTTAACCCTACCCCTCTTAACCCTACCCCTCTTAACCCTACCCCTCTTAACCCTACCCCTCTTAACCCTACCCCTCTTAACCCTACCCCTCTTAACCCTACCCCTCTTAACCCTACCCCTCTTAACCCTACCCCTCTTAACCCTACCCCTCTTAACCCTACCCCTCTTAACCCTACCCCTCTTAACCCTACCCCTCTTAACCCTACCCCTCTTAACCCTACCCCTCTTAACCCTACCCCTCTTAACCCTACCCCTCTTAACCCTACCCCTCTTAACCCTACCCCTCTTAACCCTACCCCTCTTAACCCTACCCCTCTTAACCCTACCCTCTTAACCCTACCCCTCTTAACCCTACCCCTCTTAACCCTACCCCTCTTAACCCTACCCCTCTTAACCCTACCCCTCTTAACCCTACCCCTCTTAACCCTACCCCTCTTAACCCTACCCCTCTTAACCCTACCCCTCTTAAACCCTACCCCTCTTAACCCTACCCCTCTTAACCCTACCCCTCTTAACCCTACCCCTCTTAACCCTACCCTCTTAACCCTACCCCTCTTAACCCTACCCTCTTAACCCTACCCCTCTTAACCCTACCCCTCTTAACCCTACCCTCTTAACCCTACCCTCTTAACCCTACCCCTCTTAACCCTACCCTCTTAACCCTACCCCTCTTAACCCTACCCCTCTTAACCCTACCCCTCTTAACCCTACCCCTCTTAACCCTACCCCTCTTAACCCTACCCCTCTTAACCCTACCCCTCTTAACCCTACCCCTCTTAACCCTACCCCTCTTAACCCTACCCCTCTTAACCCTACCCCTCTTAACCCTACCCCTCTTAACCCTACCCCTCTTAACCCTACCCCTCTTAACCCTACCCCTCTTAACCCTACCCCTCTTAACCCTACCCCTCTTAACCCTACCCCTCTTAACCCTACCCTCTTAACCCTACCCCTCTTAACCAACCCTCTAACCCTACCCTCTTAACCCTACCCCTCTTAACCCTACCCCTCTTAACCCTACCCCTCTTAACCCTACCCCTCTTAACCCTACCCCTCTTAACCCTACCCCTCTTAACCCTACCCCTCTTAACCCTACCCCTCTTAACCCTACCCCTCTTAACCCTACCCCTCTTAACCCTACCCCTCTTAACCCTACCCCTCTTAACCCTACCCCTCTTAACCCTACCCCCTCTTAACCCTACCCCTCTTAACCCTACCCCTCTTAAACCCTACCCCTCTTAACCCTACCCCTCTTAACCTACCCCTCTTAACCCTACCCTCTTAACCCTACCCCTCTTAACCCTACCCCTCTTAACCCTACCCCTCTTAACCCTACCCCTCTTAACCCTACCCCTCTTAACCCTACCCCTCTTAACCCTACCCCTCTTAACCCTACCCCTCTTAACCCTACCCCTCTTAACCCTAACCCTCTTAACCCTACCCCTCTTAACCCTACCCCTCTTAACCCTACCCCTCTTAACCCTACCCCTCTTAACCCTACCCCTCTTAAAACCCTACCCCTCTTAACCCTACCCCTCTTAACCCTACCCCTCTTAACCCTACCCCTCTAACCCTACCCTCTTAACCCTACCCCTCTTAACCCTACCCCTCTTAACCCTACCCCTCTTAACCCTACCCCTCTTAACCCTACCCTCTAACCCTACCCCTCTTAACCCTACCCCTCTTAACCCTACCCCTCTTAACCCTACCCCTCTTAACCCTACCCCTCTTAACCCTACCCTCTTAACCCTACCCCTCTTAACCCTACCCCTCTTAACCCTACCCCTCTTAACCCTACCCCTCTTAACCCTACCCCTCTTAACCCTACCCCTCTTAACCCTACCCTCTTAACCCTACCCCTCTTAACCCTACCCCTCTTAACCCTACCCCTCTTAACCCTACCCCTCTTAACCCTACCCCTCTTAACCCTACCCCTCTTAACCTACCCCTCTTAACCCTACCCCCTCTTAACCCTACCCTCTTAACCCTACCCCTCTTAACCCTACCCCTCTTAACCCTACCCCTCTTAACCCTACCCCTCTTAACCCTAACCCCTCTTAACCCTACCCTCTTAACCCTACCCCTCTTAACCCTACCCCTCTTAACCCTACCCCTCTTAACCCTACCCCTCTTAACCCTACCCCTCTTAACCCTACCCCTCTTAACCCTACCCCTCTTAACCCTACCCCTCTTAACCCTACCCCTCTTAACCCTACCCCTCTAACCCTACCCCTCTTAACCCTACCCTCTTAACCCTACCCCTCTTAACCCTACCCCTCTTAACCCTACCCCTCTTAACCCTACCCTCTTAACCCTACCCCTCTTAACCCTACCCCTCTTAACCCTACCCCTCTTAACCCTACCCTCTTAACCCTACCCCTCTTAAACCCTACCCCTCTTAACCCTACCCCTCTTAACCCTACCCCTCTTAACCCTACCCCTCTTAACCCTACCCCTCTTAACCCTACCCCTCTTAACCCTACCCCTCTTAACCCTACCCCTCTTAACCCTACCCCTCTTAACCCTACCCCTCTTAACCCTACCCCTCTTAACCCTACCCCTCTTAACCCTACCCCTCTTAACCCTACCCCTCTTAACCCTACCCCTCTTAACCCTACCCCTCTTAACCCTACCCCTCTTAACCCTACCCCTCTTAACCCTACCCCTCTTAACCCTACCCCTCTTAACCCTACCCCTCTAACCCTACCCCTCTTAACCCTACCCCTCTTAACCCTACCCCTCTTAACCCTACCCCTCTTAACCTACCCTCTTAACCCTACCCCTCTTAACCCTACCCCTCTTAACCCTACCCCTCTAAACCCTACCCCCTCTTAACCCTACCCCTCTTAACCCTACCCCTCTTAACCAACCCTCTTAACCCTACCCCTCTTAACCCTACCCCTCTTAACCCTACCCCTCTAACCCTACCCTCTTAACCCTACCCCTCTTAACCCTACCCCTCTTAACCCTACCCCTCTTAACCCTACCCCTCTTAACCCTACCCCTCTTAACCCTACCCCTCTTAACCCTACCCCTCTTAACCCTACCCCTCTTAACCCTACCCCTCTTAACCCTACCCCTCTTAACCCTACCCCTCTTAACCCTACCCCTCTTAACCCTACCCCTCTTAACCCTACCCCTCTTAACCCTACCCCTCTTAACCCTACCCCTCTTAACCCTACCCCTCTTAACCCTACCCCTCTTAACCCTACCCCTCTTAACCCTACCCCTCTTAACCCTACCCCTCTTAACCCTACCCCTCTTAACCCTACCCCTCTTAACCCTACCCCTCTTAACCCTACCCCTCTTAACCCTACCCCTCTTAAACCCTACCCCTCTTAACCCTACCCCTCTTAACCCTACCCCTCTTAACCCTACCCTCTTAACCCTACCCCTCTTAACCCTACCCCTCTTAACCCTACCCTCTTAACCCTACCCCTCTTAACCCTACCCCTCTTAACCCTACCCCTCTTAACCCTACCCCTCTTAACCCTACCCCTCTTAACCCTACCCCTCTTAACCCTACCCCTCTTAACCCTACCCCTCTTAACCCTACCCCTCTTAACCCTACCCCTCTTAACCCTACCCCTCTTAACCCTACCCCTCTTAACCCTACCCCTCTTAACCCTACCCCTCTTAACCCTACCCCTCTTAACCCTACCCCTCTTAACCCTACCCCTCTTAACCCTACCCCTCTTAACCCTACCCCTCTTAACCCTACCCCTCTTAACCCTACCCCTCTTAACCCTACCCCTCTTAACCCTACCCCTCTAACCCTACCCCTCTTAACCCTACCCCTCTTAACCCTACCCCTCTTAACCCTACCCCTCTTAACCCTACCCCTCTTAACCCTACCCCTCTTAACCCTACCCCTCTTAACCCTACCCCTCTTAACCCTACCCCTCTTAAACCCTACCCCTCTTAACCCTACCCCTCTTAACCCTACCCCTCTTAACCCTACCCTCTTAACCCTACCCCTCTTAACCCTACCCCTCTTAAACCCTACCCCTCTTAACCCTACCCCTCTTAACCCTACCCCTCTTAACCCTACCCCTCTTAACCCTACCCCTCTTAACCCTACCCCTCTTAACCCTACCCCTCTAACCCTACCCCTCTTAACCCTACCCCTCTTAACCCTACCCCTCTTAACCCTACCCCTCTTAACCCTACCCCTCTTAACCCCTACCCCTCTTAACCCTACCCCTCTTAACCCTACCCCTCTTAACCCTACCCCTCTTAACCCTACCCCTCTTAACCCTACCCCTCTTAACCCTACCCCTCTTAATACCCTCTTAACCCTACCCCTCTTAACCCTACCCCTCTTAACCCTACCCCTCTTAACCCTACCCCTCTTAACCCTACCCCTCTTAACCCTACCCCTCTTAACCCTACCCCTCTTAACCCTACCCCTCTTAACCCTACCCTCTTAACCCTACCCCTCTTAACCCTACCCCTCTTAACCCTACCCCTCTTAACCCTACCCCTCTTAACCCTACCCCTCTTAACCCTACCCCTCTTAACCCTACCCCTCTTAACCCTACCCCTCTTAACCCCCTCAGATTTTATAAAAATAATCCTCATTTCACTGCATCTTTTTATCTCCATCCATCTACTCCTCCTTTCTGTCCAGTCTCCAAGGCCATACCTGTAAAGTTGGTTGAGGTTCAATTCTTTCTGGGATGTCACCTGAAAACAGAAAAGGCACAGAGAGCAAAAAACCACAACTGCTCCATAAACTATCAGGTTGTTTTACCACATTTTATATATTTCATCACTCCAGTAGTCTTTTAAAATGATCATTTTGCAAAGGGCCAGTTCACAACATCAATTTCATAGCATTAATTTCAAAACATTTCTTTCAGATTCTGTTTGCCACACATCAATTGCAGGACATCAATTGCAGGACATCAATTGCAGGACATCAATTGCAGGACATCAATTGCAGGACATCAATTGCAGGACATCAATTGCAGGACATCAATTGCAGGACATCAATTGCAGGACATCAATTGCAGGACATCAATTGCAGGACATCAATTGCAGGACATCAATTGCAGGACATCAATTGCAGGACATCAATTGCAGGACATCAATTGCAGGACATCAATTGCAGGACATCAATTGCAGGACATCAATTGCAGGACATCAATTGCAGGACATCAATTGCAGGACATCAATTGCAGGACATCAATTGCAGGACATCAATTGCAGGACATCAATTGCAGGACATCAATTGCAGGACATCAATTGCAGGACATCAATTGCAGGACATCAATTGCAGGACATCAATTGCAGGACATCAATTGCAGGACATCAATTGCAGGACATCAACTGCAGGACATCAACGTCAGGACATCAACTGCAGGACATCAACTGCAGGACATCAATTGCAGGACATCAATTGCAGGACATCAATTGCAGGACATCAATTGCAGGACATCAATTGCAGGACATCAATTGCAGGACATCAATTGCAGGACATCAATTGCAGGACATCAATTGCAGGACATCAATTGCAGGACATCAATTGCAGGACATCAACTGCAGGACATCAACTGCAGGACATCAATTGCAGGACATCAACGTCAGGACATCAACGTCAGGACATCAACGTCAGGACATCAATTGCAGGACATCAATTGCAGGACATCAATTGCAGGACATCAATTGCAGGACATCAATTGCAGGACATCAATTGCAGGACATCAATTGCAGGACATCAATTGCAGGACATCAATTGCAGGACATCAATTGCAGGACATCAATTGCAGGACATCAATTGCAGGACATCAATTGCAGGACATCAATTGCAGGACATCAATTGCAGGACATCAATTGCAGGACATCAATTGCAGGACATCAATTGCAGGACATCAATTGCAGGACATCAATTGCAGGACATCAATTGCAGGACATCAATTGCAGGACATCAATTGCAGGACATCAATTGCAGGACATCAATTGCAGGACATCAATTGCAGGACATCAATTGCAGGACATCAATTGCAGGACATCAATTGCAGGACATCAATTGCAGGACATCAATTGCAGGACATCAATTGCAGGACATCAATTGCAGGACATCAATTGCAGGACATCAATTGCAGGACATCAATTGCAGGACATCAATTGCAGGACATCAATTGCAGGACATCAATTGCAGGACATCAATTGCAGGACATCAATTGCAGGACATCAATTGCAGGACATCAATTGCAGGACATCAATTGCAGGACATCAATTGCAGGACATCAATTGCAGGACATCAATTGCAGGACATCAATTGCAGGACATCAATTGCAGGACATCAATTGCAGGACATCAATTGCAGGACATCAATTGCAGGACATCAATTGCAGGACATCAATTGCAGGACATCAATTGCAGGACATCAATTGCAGGACATCAATTGCAGGACATCAATTGCAGGACATCAATTGCAGGACATCAATTGCAGGACATCAATTGCAGGACATCAATTGCAGGACATCAATTGCAGGACATCAATTGCAGGACATCAATTGCAGGACATCAATTGCAGGACATCAATTGCAGGACATCAATTGCAGGACATCAATTGCAGGACATCAATTGCAGGACATCAATTGCAGGACATCAATTGCAGGACATCAATTGCAGGACATCAATTGCAGGACATCAATTGCAGGACATCAATTGCAGGACATCAATTGCAGGACATCAATTGCAGGACATCAATTGCAGGACATCAACTGCAGGACATCAATTGCAGGACATCAATTGCAGGACATCAACTGCAGGACATCAACGTCAGGACATCAACTGCAGGACATCAACTGCAGGACATCAACTGCAGGACATCAACTGCAGGACATCAATTGCAGGACATCAATTGCAGGACATCAATTGCAGGACATCAATTGCAGGACATCAATTGCAGGACATCAATTGCAGGACATCAATTGCAGGACATCAATTGCAGGACATCAATTGCAGGACATCAATTGCAGGACATCAATTGCAGGACATCAACGTCAGGACATCAACGTCAGGACATCAATTGCAGGACATCAATTGCAGGACATCAATTGCAGGACATCAATTGCAGGACATCAATTGCAGGACATCAATTGCAGGACATCAATTGCAGGACATCAATTGCAGGACATCAATTGCAGGACATCAATTGCAGGACATCAATTGCAGGACATCAATTGCAGGACATCAATTGCAGGACATCAATTGCAGGACATCAATTGCAGGACATCAATTGCAGGACATCAATTGCAGGACATCAATTGCAGGACATCAATTGCAGGACATCAATTGCAGGACATCAATTGCAGGACATCAATTGCAGGACATCAATTGCAGGACATCAATTGCAGGACATCAATTGCAGGACATCAATTGCAGGACATCAATTGCAGGACATCAATTGCAGGACATCAATTGCAGGACATCAATTGCAGGACATCAATTGCAGGACATCAATTGCAGGACATCAATTGCAGGACATCAATTGCAGGACATCAATTGCAGGACATCAATTGCAGGACATCAATTGCAGGACATCAATTGCAGGACATCAATTGCAGGACATCAATTGCAGGACATCAATTGCAGGACATCAATTGCAGGACATCAATTGCAGGACATCAACTGCAGGACATCAACTGCAGGACATCAACGTCAGGACATCAACGTCAGGACATCAACGTCAGGACATCAACGTCAGGACATCAACGTCAGGACATCAACGTCAGGACATCAACGTCAGGACATCAACGTCAGGACATCAACGTCAGGACATCAACGTCAGGACATCAACGTCAGGACATCAACGTCAGGACATCAACGTCAGGACATCAACGTCAGGACATCAACGTCAGGACATCAACGTCAGGACATCAACGTCAGGACATCAACGTCAGGACATCAACGTCAGGACATCTACTTCAGGACATCTACTTCAGGACATCTACTTCAGGACATCTACTTCAGGACATCTACTTCAGGACATCTACTTCAGGACATCTACTTCAGGACATCTACTTCAGGACATCTACTTCAGGACATCTACTTCAGGACATCTACTTCAGGACATCTACTTCAGGACATCTACTTCAGGACATCTACTTCAGGACATCTACTTCAGGACATCTACTTCAGGACATCTACTTCAGGACATCTACTTCAGGACATCTACTTCAGGACATCTACTTCAGGACATCTACTTCAGGACATCTACTTCAGGACATCTACTTCAGGACATCTACTTCAGGACATCTACTTCAGGACATCTACTTCAGGACATCTACTTCAGGACATCTACTTCAGGACATCTACTTCAGGACATCTACTTCAGGACATCTACTTCAGGACATCTACTTCAGGACATCTACTTCAGGACATCTACTTCAGGACATCTACTTCAGGACATCTACTTCAGGACATCTACTTCAGGACATCTACTTCAGGACATCTACTTCAGGACATCTACTTCAGGACATCTACTTCAGGACATCTACTTCAGGACATCTACTTCAGGACATCTACTTCAGGACATCTACTTCAGGACATCTACTTCAGGACATCTACTTCAGGACATCTACTTCAGGACATCTACTTCAGGACATCTACTTCAGGACATCTACTTCAGGACATCTACTTCAGGACATCTACTTCAGGACATCTACTTCAGGACATCTACTTCAGGACATCTACTTCAGGACATCTACTTCAGGACATCTACTTCAGGACATCTACTTCAGGACATCTACTTCAGGACATCTACTTCAGGACATCTACTTCAGGACATCTACTTCAGGACATCTACTTCAGGACATCTACTTCAGGACATCTACTTCAGGACATCTACTTCAGGACATCTACTTCAGGACATCTACTTCAGGACATCTACTTCAGGACATCTACTTCAGGACATCTACTTCAGGACATCTACTTCAGGACATCTACTTCAGGACATCTACTTCAGGACATTAACTTCAGGACATTTACTTCAGGACATTAACTTCAGGACATTAACTTCAGGACATTAACTTCAGGACATTAACTTCAGGACATTAACTTCAGGACATTAACTTAAGGACACTAACTTCAGGACACTAACTTCAGGACACTAACTTCAGGACACTAACTTCAGGACATTAACTTCAGGACATTAACTTCAGGACATTAACTTCAGGACATTAACTTCAGGACATTAACTTCAGGACATTAACTTCAGGACATTAACTTCAGGACATTAACTTCAGGACATTAACTTCAGGACATTAACTTCAGGACATTAACTTCAGGACATTAACTTCAGGACATTAACTTCAGGACATTAACTTCAGGACATTAACTTCAGGACATTAATTTCAAAACATTTCTGGTTCTGTTTGCGACACGTCAATTTCAAGACAATAATTTCAAGGCATTCATTTCAAAACATTTCAGGTTCTGTTTGCGACACGTCATTTTCAAGACAATAATTTCAACGCATTCATTTCAGGACATTAATTTCAAGACAATAATTTCAGGACAATAATTTCAAGACAATAATTCCAGGGCATTAATTTCAAAACATTTCTTTCAGGTTCTGTTTGCGACACGTCAATTTCAGGACATTGATTTCAAAACATTTCAGGTTCCGTTTGCGACACGTTAATTTCAAGACAATAATTTTAAGACATTAATTTCGAAACATTTCTTTCAGGTTCCGTTTGCGACATGTTAACTTCAGGACATTAACTTCAGGACATTAACTTCAGGACATTAACTTCAGGACATTAACTTCAGGACATTAACTTCAGGACATTAACTTCAGGACATTAACTTCAGGACATTAACTTCAGGACACTAACTTCAGGACACTAACTTCAGGACATTAACTTCAGGACATTAACTTCAGGACATTAACTTCAGGACATTAACTTCAGACATTAACTTCAGGACATTAACTTCAGGACATTAACTTCAGGACATTAACTTCAGGACATTAACTTCAGGACATTAACTTCAGGACACTAACTTCAGGACATTAACTTCAGGACATTAACTTCAGGACATTAATTTCAGGACATTAATTTCCAAACATTTCTGGTTCTGTTTGCGACACGTCAAATTCAGGACATTAACTTCAGGACATTAACTTCAGGACATTAACTTCAGGACATTAACTTCAGGACATTAATTTCCAAACATTTCTGGTTCTGTTTGCGACACGTCAATTTCAAGAAAATAATTTCAAGACATTATCAAAACATTTCTGGTTCTGTTTGCGACACGTTAATTTCAAGACAATAATTTCAAGACAATAATTTCAAGACAATAATTTCAAGACAATAATTTCAAGACAATAATTTCAAGACAATAATTTCAAGACAATAATTTCAAGACAATAATTTCAAGACAGTAATTTCAAGACAATAATTTCAAGACAATAATTTCAAGGCATTCATTTCAGGACATTAATTTCAAGACAATAATTTCAGGACAATAATTTCAAGACATTTCTTTCATGTTCTGTTTGCGACTCGTCAATTTCAATATATTAATTTCAAAACATTTCAGGTTCTGTTTGCACACGTCAATTTCAAGAAATTAATTTCAAAGCATTACTTTCAAAACTTTTCTTTCAGGTTCTGTTTGCGACACGTCAATTTCAAGACAATAATTTCAAGACAATAACTTCAGGACATTAACTTCAGGACATTAACTTCAGGACATTAACTTCAGGACATTAACTTCAGGACATTAACTTCAGGACATTAATTTCAGGACGTTAATTTCAGGACATTAATTTCAGGACATTAATTTCAGGACATTAATTTCAGGACATTAATTTCAGGATATTAATTTCCAAACATTTCTGGTTCTGTTTGCAAACGTCAATTTCAAGAAAATAATTTCAAGACATTATCAAAACATTTCTGGTTCTGTTTGTGACACGTTAATTTCAAGACGTTAATTTCAAAACATTTCTTTGAGCTTCTGTTTGCGACACGTTAATTTCAAGACAATAATTTCAAGACAATAATTTCAAGACAATAATTTCAAGGCATTCATTTCAGGACATTAATTTCAAGACAATAATTTCAGGACAATAATTTCAAGACATTTCTTTCATGTTCTGTTTGCGACTCGTCAATTTCAATATATTAATTTCAAAACATTTCAGGTTCTGTTTCCACACGTCAATTTCAAGAAATTAATTTCAAAGCATTACTTTCAAAACTTTTCTTTCAGGTTCTGTTTGCGACACGTCAATTTCAAGACAATAATTTCAAGACAATAACTTCAGGACATTAACTTCAGGACATTAACTTCAGGACATTAACTTCAGGACATTAACTTCAGGACATTAACTTCAGGACATTAACTTCAGGACATTAACTTCAGGACATTAACTTCAGGACATTAACTTCAGGACATTAACTTCAGGACATTAACTTCAGGACATTAACTTCAGGACATTAACTTCAGGACATTAACTTCAGGACATTAACTTCAGGACATTAACTTCAGGACATTAACTTCAGGACATTAACTTCAGGACATTAACTTCAGGACATTAATTTCCAAACATTTCTGGTTCTGTTTGCGACACGTCAATTTCAAGAAAATAATTTCAAGACATTATCAAAACATTTCTGGTTCTGTTTGCGACACGTTAATTTCAAGACATTAATTTCAAAACATTTCTTTGAGGTTCTGTTTGCGACACGTTAATTTCAAGACAATAATTTCAAGACAATAATTTCAAGACAATAATTTCAAGACAATAATTTCAAGACAATAATTTCAAGACAATAATTTCATGACAATAATTTCAAGGCATTCATTTCAAGGCATTCATTTCAGGACATTAATTTCAAGACAATAATTTCAGGACAATAATTTCAAGACATTTCTTTCATGTTCTGTTTGCGACTCGTCAATTTCAATATATTCATTTCAAAACATTTCAGGTTCTGTTTGCACACGTCAATTTCAAGAAAATAATTTCAAAGCATTACTTTCAAAACTTTTCTTTCAGGTTCTGTTTGCGACACGTCAATTTCAAGACATTAACTTCAGGACATTAACTTCAGGACATTAACTTCAGGACATTAACTTCAGGACATTAACTTCAGGACATTAACTTCAGGACATTAACTTCAGGACATTAACTTCAGGACATTAACTTCAGGACATTAACTTCAGGACATTAACTTCAGGACATTAACTTCAGGACATTAACTTCAGGACATTAACTTCAGGACATTAACTTCAGGACATTAACTTCAGGACATTAACTTCAGGACATTAACTTCAGGACATTAACTTCAGGACATTAACTTCAGGACATTAACTTCAGGACATTAATTTCAGGACATTAATTTCCAAACATTTCTGGTTCTGTTTGCGACACGTCAAATTCAGGACATTAACTTCAGGACATTAACTTCAGGACATTAACTTCAGGACATTAACTTCAGGACATTAACTTCAGGACATTAACTTCAGGACATTAATTTCCAAACATTTCTGGTTCTGTTTGCGACACGTCAATTTCAAGAAAATAATTTCAAGACATTATCAAAACATTTCTGGTTCTGTTTGCGACACGTTAATTTCAAGACATTAATTTCAAAACATTTCTTTGAGGTTCTGTTTGCGACACGTTAATTTCAAGACAATAATTTCAAGACAATAATTTCAAGACAATAATTTCAAGACAATAATTTCAAGACAATAATTTCAAGACAATAATTTCAAGACAATAATTTCAAGACAATAATTTCAAGGCATTCATTTCAGGACATTAATTTCAAGACAATAATTTCAGGACAATAATTTCAAGACATTTCTTTCATGTTCTGTTTGCGACTCGTCAATTTCAATATATTAATTTCAAAACATTTCAGGTTCTGTTTGCACACGTCAATTTCAAGAAATTAATTTCAAAGCATTACTTTCAAAACTTTTCTTTCAGGTTCTGTTTGCGACACGTCAATTTCAAGACAATAATTTCAAGACAATAACTTCAGGACATTAACTTCAGGACATTAACTTCAGGACATTAACTTCAGGACATTAACTTCAGGACATTAACTTCAGGACATTAACTTCAGGACATTAACTTCAGGACATTAACTTCAGGACATTAACTTCAGGACATTAACTTCAGGACATTAACTTCAGGACATTAACTTCAGGACATAAACTTCAGGACATAAACTTCAGGACATAAACTTCAGGACATTAACTTCAGGACATTAACTTCAGGACATTAACTTCAGGACATTAATTTCCAAACATTTCTGGTTCTGTTTGCGACACGTCAATTTCAAGAAAATAATTTCAAGACATTATC
Source organism: Narcine bancroftii (assembly GCF_036971445.1). Taxonomy (NCBI): domain Eukaryota; kingdom Metazoa; phylum Chordata; class Chondrichthyes; order Torpediniformes; family Narcinidae; genus Narcine; species Narcine bancroftii. Next base: position 73,284,167 of record NC_091482.1, on the reverse strand, counting down.
AAAACATTTCTGGTTCTGTTTGCGACACGTTAATTTCAAGACATTAATTTCAAAACATTTCTTTGAGGTTCTGTTTGCGACACGTTAATTTCAAAACATTTCTTTGAGGTTCTGTTTGCGACACGTTAATTTCAAGACAATAATTTCAAGACAATAATTTCAAGACAATAATTTCAAGACAATAATTTCAAGACAATAATTTCAAGACAATAATTTCAAGACAATAATTTCAAGACAATAATTTCAAGACAATAATTTCAAGACAATAATTTCAAGGCATTCATTTCAAGGCATTCATTTCAGGACATTAATTTCAAGACAATAATTTCAGGACAATAATTTCAAGACATTTCTTTCATGTTCTGTTTGCGACTCGTCAATTTCAAGAAATTAATTTCAAAGCATTACTTTCAAAACTTTTCTTTCAGGTTCTATTTGCGACACGTCAATTTCAGGACATTAACTTCAGGACATTAACTTCAGGACATTAACTTCAGGACATTAACTTCAGGACATTAACTTCAGGACATTAACTTCAGGACATTAACTTCAGGACATTAACTTCAGGACATTAACTTCAGGACATTAACTTCAGGACATTAACTTCAGGACATTAACTTCAGGACATTAACTTCAGGACATTAACTTCAGGACATTAACTTCAGGACATTAACTTCAGGACATTAACTTCAGGACATTAACTTCAGGACATTAACTTCAGGACATTAACTTCAGGACATTAACTTCAGGACATTAACTTCAGGACATTAACTTCAGGACATTAACTTCAGGACATTAACTTCAGGACATTAACTTCAGGACATTAACTTCAGGACATTAACTTCAGGACATTAACTTCAGGACATTAACTTCAGGACATTAACTTCAGGACATTAACTTCAGGACATTAACTTCAGGACATTAACTTCAGGACATTAACTTCAGGACATTAACTTCAGGACATTAACTTCAGGACATTAACTTCAGGACATTAACTTCAGGACATTAACTTCAGGACATTAACTTCAGGACATTAACTTCAGGACATTAACTTCAGGACATTAACTTCAGGACATTAACTTCAGGACATTAACTTCAGGACATTAACTTCAGGACATTAACTTCAGGACATTAACTTCAGGACATTAACTTCAGGACATTAACTTCAGGACATTAACTTCAGGACATTAACTTCAGGACATTAACTTCAGGACATTTACTTCAGGACATTAACTTCAGGACATTAACTTCAGGACATTAATTTCAGGACATTAATTTCAGGACATTAATTTCCAAACATTTCTGGTTCTGTTTGCGACACGTCAAATTCAGGACATTAACTTCAGGACATTAACTTCAGGACATTAACTTCAGGACATTAATTTCCAAACATTTCTGGTTCTGTTTGCGACACGTCAATTTCAAGAAAATAATTTCAAGACATTATCAAAACATTTCTGGTTCTGTTTGCGACACGTTAATTTCAAGACATTAATTTCAAAACATTTCTTTGAGGTTCTGTTTGCGACACGTTAATTTCAAGACAATAATTACAAGACAATAATTTCAAGACAATAATTTCAAGACAATAATTTCAAGACAATAATTTCAAGACAATAATTTCAAGACAATAGTTTCAAGACAATAATTTCAAGACAATAATTTCAAGACAATAATTTCAAGACAATAATTTCAAGACAATAATTTCAAGGCATTCATTTCAGGACATTAATTTCAAGACAATAATTTCAGGACAATAATTTCAAGACATTTCTTTCATGTTCTGTTTGCGACTCGTCAATTTCAATATATTAATTTCAAAACATTTCAGGTTCTGTTTGCACACGTCAATTTCAAGAAATTAATTTCAAAGCATTACTTTCAAAACTTTTCTTTCAGGTTCTGTTTGCGACACGTCAATTTCAGGGCATTAACTTCAGGGCATTAACTTCAGGGCATTAACTTCAGGGCATTAACTTCAGGGCATTAACTTCAGGGCATTAACTTCAGGGCATTAACTTCAGGGCATTAACTTCAGGGCATTAACTTCAGGGCATTAACTTCAGGGCATTAACTTCAGGGCATTAACTTCAGGGCATTAACTTCAGGGCATTAACTTCAGGGCATTAACTTCAGGGCATTAACTTCAGGGCATTAACTTCAGGACATTAACTTCAGGACATTAACTTCAGGACATTAACTTCAGGACATTAACTTCAGGACATTAACTTCAGGACATTAACTTCAGGACATTAACTTCAGGACATTAACTTCAGGACATTAACTTCAGGACATTAACTTCAGGACATTAACTTCAGGACATTAACTTCAGGACATTAACTTCAGGACATTAACTTCAGGACATTAACTTCAGGACATTAACTTCAGGACATTAACTTCAGGACATTAACTTCAGGACATTAACTTCAGGACATTAACTTCAGGACATTAACTTCAGGACATTAACTTCAGGACATTAACTTCAGGACATTAACTTCAGGACATTAACTTCAGGACATTAACTTCAGGACATTTACTTCAGGACATTTACTTCAGGACATTTACTTCAGGACATTTACTTCAGGACATTTACTTCAGGACATTTACTTCAGGACATTTACTTCAGGACATTTACTTCAGGACATTTACTTCAGGACATTTACTTCAGGACATTTACTTCAGGACATTTACTTCAGGACATTTACTTCAGGACATTTACTTCAGGACATTTACTTCAGGACATTTACTTCAGGACATTTACTTCAGGACATTTACTTCAGGACATTTACTTCAGGACATTTACTTCAGGACATTTACTTCAGGACATTTACTTCAGGACATTTACTTCAGGACATTAATTCCAGGACATTAATTTCCAAACATTTCTGGTTCTGTTTGCGACACGTCAATTTCAAGACATTATCAAAACATTTCTGGTTCTGTTTGCGACACGTCAATTTCAAGACATTAACTTCAGGACATTAACTTCAGGACATTAACTTCAGGACATTAATTTCAGGACATTAATTTCAGGACATTAATTTCCAAACATTTCTGGTTCTGTTTGCGACACGTCAATTTCAAGAAAATAATTTCAAGACATTATCAAAACATTTCTGGTTCTGTTTGCGACACGTTAATTTCAAGACATTAATTTCAAAACATTTCTTTGAGGTTCTGTTTGCGACACGTTAATTTCAAGACAATAATTTCAAGACAATAATTTCAAGACAATAATTTCAAGACAATAATTTCAAGACAATAATTTCAAGACACTAATTTCAAGACAATAATTTCAAGGCATTCATTTCAGGACATTAATTTCAAGACAATAATTTCAGGACAATAATTTCAAGACATTTCTTTCATGTTCTGTTTGCGACTCGTCAATTTCAATATATTAATTTCAAAACATTTCAGGTTCTGTTTGCACACGTCAATTTCAAGAAATTAATTTCAAAGCATTACTTTCAAAACTTTTCTTTCAGGTTCTGTTTGCGACACGTCAATTTCAAGACAATAACTTCAGGACATTAACTTCAGGACATTAACTTCAGGACATTAACTTCAGGACATTAACTTCAGGACATTAACTTCAGGACATTAACTTCAGGACATTAACTTCAGGACATTAACTTCAGGACATTAACTTCAGGACATTAACTTCAGGACATTAACTTCAGGACATTAACTTCAGGACATTAACTTCAGGACATTAACTTCAGGACATTAACTTCAGGACATTAACTTCAGGACATTAACTTCAGGACATTAACTTCAGGACATTAACTTCAGGACATTAACTTCAGGACATTAACTTCAGGACATTAACTTCAGGACATTAACTTCAGGACACTAACTTCAGGACACTAACTTCAGGACACTAACTTCAGGACATTAACTTCAGGACATTAACTTCAGGACATTAACTTCAGGACATTAACTTCAGGACATTAACTTCAGGACATTAACTTCAGGACATTAACTTCAGGACATTAACTTCAGGACATTAACTTCAGGACATTAACTTCAGGACATTAACTTCAGGACATTAACTTCAGGACATTAACTTCAGGACATTAACTTCAGGACATTAACTTCAAAACATTTCTGGTTCTGTTTGCGACACGTCAATTTCAAGACAATAATTTCAAGGCATTCATTTCAAAACATTTCAGGTTCTGTTTGCGACACGTCATTTTCAAGACAATAATTTCAACGCATTCATTTCAGGACATTAATTTCAAGACAATAATTTCAGGACAATAATTTCAAGACAATAATTCCAGGGCATTAATTTCAAAACATTTCTTTCAGGTTCTGTTTGCGACACGTCAATTTCAGGACATTGATTTCAAAACATTTCAGGTTCCGTTTGCGACACGTTAATTTCAAGACAATAATTTTAAGACATTAATTTCGAAACATTTCTTTCAGGTTCCGTTTGCGACATGTTAACTTCAGGACATTAACTTCAGGACATTAACTTCAGGACATTAACTTCAGGACATTAACTTCAGGACATTAACTTCAGGACATTAACTTCAGGACATTAACTTCAGGACATTAACTTCAGGACATTAACTTCAGGACATTAACTTCAGGACATTAACTTCAGGACATTAACTTCAGGACATTAACTTCAGGACATTAACTTCAGGACATTAACTTCAGGACATTAACTTCAGGACATTAACTTCAGGACATTAACTTCAGGACATTAACTTCAGGACATTAACTTCAGGACATTAACTTCAGGACATTAACTTCAGGACATTAACTTCAGGACATTAACTTCAGGACATTAACTTCAGGACATTAACTTCAGGACATTAACTTCAGGACATTAATTTCCAAACATTTCTGGTTCTGTTTGCGACACGTCAATTTCAAGAAAATAATTTCAAGACATTATCAAAACATTTCTGGTTCTGTTTGCGACACGTTAATTTCAAGATATTAATTTCAAAACATTTCTTTGAGGTTCTGTTTGCGACACGTTAATTTCAAGACAATAATTTCAAGACAATAATTTCAAGACAATAATTTCAAGACAATAATTTCAAGACAATAATTTCAAGACAATAATTTCAAGACAATAATTTCAAGACAATAATTTCAAGACAATAATTTCAAGACAATAATTTCAAGGCATTCATTTCAGGACATTAATTTCAAGACAATAATTTCAGAACATTTCTTGTTCTGTTTGCGACACGTCAATTTCAAGAAATTAATTTCAAAGCATTACTTTCAAAACTTTTCTTTCAGGTTCTGTGTGCGACACGTCAATTTCAAGACATTAACTTCAGGGCATTAACTTCAGGGCATTAACTTCAGGGCATTAACTTCAGGGCATTAACTTCAGGGCATTAACTTCAGGGCATTAACTTCAGGGCATTAACTTCAGGGCATTAACTTCAGGGCATTAACTTCAGGGCATTAACTTCAGGGCATTAACTTCAGGGCATTAACTTCAGGGCATTAACTTCAGGGCATTAACTTCAGGACATTAACTTCAGGACATTAACTTCAGGACATTAACTTCAGGACATTAACTTCAGGACATTAACTTCAGGACATTAACTTCAGGACATTAACTTCAGGACATTAACTTCAGGACATTAACTTCAGGACATTTACTTCAGGACATTTACTTCAGGACATTTACTTCAGGACATTAACTTCAGGACATTAACTTCAGGACATTAACTTCAGGACATTAACTTCAGGACATTAACTTCAGGACATTAACTTCAGGACATTAACTTCAGGACATTAACTTCAGGACATTAACTTCAGGACATTAACTTCAGGACATTAACTTCAGGACATTAACTTCAGGACATTAACTTCAGGACATTAACTTCAGGACATTAACTTCAGGACATTAACTTCAGGACATTAACTTCAGGACATTAACTTCAGGACATTAACTTCAGGACATTAACTTCAGGACATTAACTTCAGGACATTAACTTCAGGACATTAACTTCAGGACATTAACTTCAGGACATTAATTTCCAAACATTTCTGGTTCTGTTTGCGACACGTCAATTTCAAGAAAATAATTTCAAGACATTATCAAAACATTTCTGGTTCTGTTTGCGACACGTTAATTTCAAGACATTAATTTCAAAACATTTCTTTGAGGTTCTGTTTGCGACACGTTAATTTCAAGACAATAATTTCAAGACAATAATTTCAAGACAATAATTTCAAGACAATAATTTCAAGACAATAATTTCAAGACAATAATTTCAAGGCATTCATTTCAGGACATTAATTTCAAGACAATAATTTCAGGACAATAATTTCAAGACATTTCTTTCATGTTCTGTTTGCGACTCGTCAATTTCAATATATTCATTTCAAAACATTTCAGGTTCTGTTTGCACACGTCAATTTCAAGAAATTAATTTCAAAGCATTACTTTCAAAACTTTTCTTTCAGGTTCTGTTTGCGACACGTCAATTTCAAGACATTAACTTCAGGACATTAACTTCAGGACATTAACTTCAGGACATTAACTTCAGGACATTAACTTCAGGACATTAACTTCAGGACATTAACTTCAGGACATTAACTTCAGGACATTTACTTCAGGACATTTACTTCAGGACATTTACTTCAGGACATTTACTTCAGGACATTTACTTCAGGACATTTACTTCAGGACATTTACTTCAGGACATTTACTTCAGGACATTTACTTCAGGACATTTACTTCAGGACATTTACTTCAGGACATTTACTTCAGGACATTTACTTCAGGACATTTACTTCAGGACATTTACTTCAGGACATTTACTTCAGGACATTTACTTCAGGACATTTACTTCAGGACATTTACTTCAGGACATTTACTTCAGGACATTTACTTCAGGACATTTACTTCAGGACATTTACTTCAGGACATTTACTTCAGGACATTTACTTCAGGACATTTACTTCAGGACATTTACTTCAGGACATTTACTTCAGGACATTTACTTCAGGACATTTACTTCAGGACATTTACTTCAGGACATTTACTTCAGGACATTTACTTCAGGACATTTACTTCAGGACATTTACTTCAGGACATTTACTTCAGGACATTTACTTCAGGACATTTACTTCAGGACATTTACTTCAGGACATTTACTTCAGGACATTTACTTCAGGACATTTACTTCAGGACATTTACTTCAGGACATTTACTTCAGGACATTTACTTCAGGACATTTACTTCAGGACATTTACTTCAGGACATTTACTTCAGGACATTTACTTCAGGACATTTACTTCAGGACATTTACTTCAGGACATTTACTTCAGGACATTTACTTCAGGACATTTACTTCAGGACATTAACTTCAGGACATTAACTTCAGGACATTTACTTCAGGACATTAACTTCAGGACATTAACTTCAGGACATTTACTTCAGGACATTTACTTCAGGACATTTACTTCAGGACATTTACTTCAGGACATTTACTTCAGGACATTTACTTCAGGACATTAACTTCAGGACATTAACTTCAGGACATTAACTTCAGGACATTAACTTCAGGACATTAACTTCAGGACATTAACTTCAGGACATTAACTTCAGGACATTAACCTCAGGACATTAACCTCAGGACATTAACCTCAGGACATTAACCTCAGGACATTAACTTCAGGACATTAACTTCAGGACATTAATTTCAGGACATTAATTTCAGGACATTAATTTCAGGACATTAATTTCAGGACATTAATTTCAGGACATTAATTTCAGGACATTAATTTCAGGACATTAATTTCAGGATATTAATTTCCAAACATTTCTGGTTCTGTTTGCGACACGTCAATTTCAAGAAAATAATTTCAAGACATTATCAAAACATTTCTGGTTCTGTTTGCGACACGTTAATTTCAAGACATTAATTTCAAAACATTTCTTGGAGCTTCTGTTTGCGACACATTAATTTCAAGACAATAATTTCAAGACAATAATTTCAAGGCATTCATTTCAAGGCATTCATTTCAGGACATTAATTTCAAGACAATAATTTCAGGACAATAATTTCAAGACATTTCTTTCATGTTCTGTTTGCGACTCGTCAATTTCAATATATTAATTTCAAAACATTTCAGGTTCTGTTTGCACACGTCAATTTCAAGAAATTAATTTCAAAGCATTACTTTCAAAACTTATCTTTCAGGTTCTGTTTGCGACACGTCAATTTCAGGACATTAACTTCAGGACATTAACTTCAGGACATTAACTTCAGGACATTAACTTCAGGACATTAACTTCAGGACATTAACTTCAGGACATTAACTTCAGGACATTAACTTCAGGACATTAACTTCAGGACATTAACTTCAGGACACTAACTTCAGGACACTAACTTCAGGACACTAACTTCAGGACACTAACTTCAGGACACTAACTTCAGGACACTAACTTCAGGACATTAACTTCAGGACATTAACTTCAGGACATTAACTTCAGGACATTAACTTCAGGACATTAACTTCAGGACATTAACTTCAGGACATTAACTTCAGGACATTAACTTCAGGACATTAACTTCAGGACATTAACTTCAGGACATTAACTTCAGGACATTAACTTCAGGACATTAACTTCAGGACATTAACTTCAGGACATTAACTTCAGGACATTAACTTCAGGACATTAACTTCAGGACATTAACTTCAGGACATTAACTTCAGGACATTAACTTCAGGACATTAACTTCAGGACATTAACTTCAGGACATTAACTTCAGGACATTTACTTCAGGACATTAACTTCAGGACATTAACTTCAGGACATTAACTTCAGGACATTAATTTCAGGACATTAATTTCCAAACATTTCTGGTTCTGTTTGCGACACGTCAAATTCAGGACATTAACTTCAGGACATTAACTTCAGGACATTAACTTCAGGATATTAATTTCCAAACATTTCTGGTTCTGTTTGCGACACGTCAATTTCAAGAAAATAATTTCAAGACATTATCAAAACATTTCTGGTTCTGTTTGCGACACGTTAATTTCAAGACAATAATTTCAAGACAATAATTTCAAGACAATAATTTCAAGACAATAATTTCAAGACAATAATTTCAAGACAATAATTTCAAGACAATAATTTCAAGACAATAATTTCAAGACAGTAATTTCAAGACAATAATTTCAAGACAATAATTTCAAGGCATTCATTTCAGGACATTAATTTCAAGACAATAATTTCAGGACAATAATTTCAAGACATTTCTTTCATGTTCTGTTTGCGACTCGTCAATTTCAATATATTAATTTCAAAACATTTCAGGTTCTGTTTGCACACGTCAATTTCAAGAAATTAATTTCAAAGCATTACTTTCAAAACTTTTCTTTCAGGTTCTGTTTGCGACACGTCAATTTCAAGACAATAATTTCAAGACAATAACTTCAGGACATTAACTTCAGGACATTAACTTCAGGACATTAACTTCAGGACATTAACTTCAGGACATTAACTTCAGGACATTAATTTCAGGACGTTAATTTCAGGACATTAATTTCAGGACATTAATTTCAGGACATTAATTTCAGGACATTAATTTCAGGACATTAATTTCAGGACATTAATTTCAGGATATTAATTTCCAAACATTTCTGGTTCTGTTTGCAAACGTCAATTTCAAGAAAATAATTTCAAGACATTATCAAAACATTTCTGGTTCTGTTTGTGACACGTTAATTTCAAGACGTTAATTTCAAAACATTTCTTTGAGCTTCTGTTTGCGACACGTTAATTTCAAGACAATAATTTCAAGACAATAATTTCAAGACAATAATTTCAAGGCATTCATTTCAGGACATTAATTTCAAGACAATAATTTCAGGACAATAATTTCAAGACATTTCTTTCATGTTCTGTTTGCGACTCGTCAATTTCAATATATTAATTTCAAAACATTTCAGGTTCTGTTTCCACACGTCAATTTCAAGAAATTAATTTCAAAGCATTACTTTCAAAACATTTCTTTCAGGTTCTGTTTGCGACACGTCAATTTCAAGACAATAATTTCAAGACAATAACTTCAGGACATTAACTTCAGGACATTAACTTCAGGACATTAACTTCAGGACATTAACTTCAGGACATTAACTTCAGGACATTAACTTCAGGACATTAACTTCAGGACATTAACTTCAGGACATTAACTTCAGGACATTAACTTCAGGACATTAACTTCAGGACATTAACTTCAGGACATTAACTTCAGGACATTAACTTCAGGACATTAATTTCCAAACATTTCTGGTTCTGTTTGCGACACGTAAATTTCAAGAAAATAATTTCAAGACATTATCAAAACATTTCTGGTTCTGTTTGCGACACGTTAATTTCAAGACATTAATTTCAAAACATTTCTTTGAGGTTCTGTTTGCGACACGTTAATTTCAAGCCAATAATTTCAAGCCAATAATTTCAAGCCAATAATTTCAAGACAATAATTTCAAGACAATAATTTCAAGACAATAATTTCATGACAATAATTTCAAGGCATTCATTTCAAGGCATTCATTTCAGGACATTAATTTCAAGACAATAATTTCAGGACAATAATTTCAAGACATTTCTTTCATGTTCTGTTTGCGACTCGTCAATTTCAATATATTCATTTCAAAACATTTCAGGTTCTGTTTGCACACGTCAATTTCAAGAAATTAATTTCAAAGCATTACTTTCAAAACTTTTCTTTCAGGTTCTGTTTGCGACACGTCAATTTCAAGACATTAACTTCAGGACATTAACTTCAGGACATTAACTTCAGGACATTAACTTCAGGACATTAACTTCAGGACATTAACTTCAGGACATTAACTTCAGGACATTAACTACAGGACATTAACTTCAGGACATTAACTTCAGGACATTAACTTCAGGACATTAACTTCAGGACATTAACTTCAGGACATTAACTTCAGGACATTAACTTCAGGACATTAACTTCAGGACATTAACTTCAGGACATTAACTTCAGGACATTAACTTCAGGACATTAACTTCAGGACATTAACTTCAGGACATTAACTTCAGGACATTAACTTCAGGACATTAACTTCAGGACATTAACTTCAGGACATTAATTTCAGGACATTAATTTCCAAACATTTCTGGTTCTGTTTGCGACACGTCAAATTCAGGACATTAACTTCAGGACATTAACTTCAGGACATTAACTTCAGGACATTAACTTCAGGACATTAACTTCAGGACATTAATTTCCAAACATTTCTGGTTCTGTTTGCGACACGTCAATTTCAAGAAAATAATTTCAAGACATTATCAAAACATTTCTGGTTCTGTTTGCGACACGTTAATTTCAAGACATTAATTTCAAAACATTTCTTTGAGGTTCTGTTTGCGACACGTTAATTTCAAGACAATAATTTCAAGACAATAATTTCAAGACAATAATTTCAAGACAATAATTTCAAGACAATAATTTCAAGACAATAATTTCAAGACAATAATTTCAAGACAATAATTTCAAGACAATAATTTCAAGACAATAATTTCAAGGCATTCATTTCAGGACATTAATTTCAAGACAATAATTTCAGGACAATAATTTCAAGACATTTCTTTCATGTTATGTTTGCGACTCGTCAATTTCAATATATTAATTTCAAAACATTTCAGGTTCTGTTTGCACACGTCAATTTCAAGAAATTAATTTCAAAGCATTACTTTCAAAACTTTTCTTTCAGGTTCTGTTTGCGACACGTCAATTTCAAGACAATACTTTCAAGACAATAACTTCAGGACATTAACTTCAGGACATTAAATTCAGGACATTAACTTCAGGACATTAACTTCAGGACATTAACTTCAGGACATTAACTTCAGGACATTAACTTCAGGACATTAACTTCAGGACATTAACTTCAGGACATTAACTTCAGGACATTAACTTCAGGACATTAACTTCAGGACATTAACTTCAGGACATTAATTTCCAAACATTTCTGGTTCTGTTTGCGACACGTCAATTTCAAGAAAATAATTTCAAGACATTATCAAAACATTTCTGGTTCTGTTTGCGACACGTTAATTTCAAGACATTAATTTCAAAACATTTCTTTGAGGTTCTGTTTGCGACACGTTAATTTCAAGACAATAATTTCAAGACAATAATTTCAAGACAATAATTTCAAGACAATAATTTCAAGACAATAATTTCAAGACAATAATTTCAAGAGAATAATTTCAAGACAATAATTTCAAGACAATAATTTCAAGACAATAATTTCAAGACAATAATTTCAAGACAATAATTTCAAGGCATTCATTTCAAGGCATTCATTTCAAGGCATTCATTTCAGGACATTAATTTCAAGACAATAATTTCAGGACAATAATTTCAAGACATTTCTTTCATGTTCTGTTTGCGACTCGTCAATTTCAAGAAATTAATTTCAAAGCATTACTTTCAAAACTTTTCTTTCAGGTTCTATTTGCGACACGTCAACTTCAGGACATTAACTTCAGGACATTAACTTCAGGACATTAACTTCAGGACATTAACTTCAGGACATTAACTTCAGGACATTAACTTCAGGACATTAACTTCAGGACATTAACTTCAGGACATTAACTTCAGGACATTAACTTCAGGACATTAACTTCAGGACATTAACTTCAGGACATTAACTTCAGGACATTAACTTCAGGACATTAACTTCAGGACATTAACTTCAGGACATTAACTTCAGGACATTAACTTCAGGACATTAACTTCAGGACATTAACTTCAGGACATTAACTTCAGGACATTAACTTCAGGACATTAACTTCAGGACATTAACTTCAGGACATTAACTTCAGGACATTAACTTCAGGACATTAACTTCAGGACATTAACTTCAGGACATTAACTTCAGGACATTAACTTCAGGACATTAACTTCAGGACATTAACTTCAGGACATTAACTTCAGGACATTAACTTCAGGACATTAACTTCAGGACATTAACTTCAGGACATTAACTTCAGGACATTAACTTCAGGACATTAACTTCAGGACATTAACTTCAGGACATTAACTTCAGGACATTAACTTCAGGACATTAACTTCAGGACATTAACTTCAGGACATTAACTTCAGGACATTAACTTCAGGACATTAACTTCAGGACATTAACTTCAGGACATTAACTTCAGGACATTAACTTCAGGACATTAACTTCAGGACATTAACTTCAGGACATTAACTTCAGGACATTAACTTCAGGACATTAACTTCAGGACATTAACTTCAGGACATTAACTTCAGGACATTAACTTCAGGACATTAACTTCAGGACATTAACTTCAGGACATTAACTTCAGGACATTAACTTCAGGACATTAACTTCAGGACATTAACTTCAGGACATTAACTTCAGGACATTAACTTCAGGACATTAACTTCAGGACATTTACTTCAGGACATTAACTTCAGGACATTAACTTCAGGACATTAATTTCAGGACATTAATTTCCAAACATTTCTGGTTCTGTTTGCGACACGTCAAATTCAGGACATTAACTTCAGGACATTAACTTCAGGACATTAACTTCAGGACATTAATTTCCAAACATTTCTGGTTCTGTTTGCGACACGTCAATTTCAAGAAAATAATTTCAAGACATTATCAAAACATTTCTGGTTCTGTTTGCGACACGTTAATTTCAAGACATTAATTTCAAAACATTTCTTTGAGGTTCTGTTTGCGACACGTTAATTTCAAGACAATAATTTCAAGACAATAATTTCAAGACAATAATTTCAAGACAATAATTTCAAGACAATAATTTCAAGACAATAATTTCAAGACAATAATTTCAAGACAATAATCTCAAGACAATAATTTCAAGACAATAATTTCAAGACAATAATTTCAAGGCATTCATTTCAGGACATTAATTTCAAGACAATAATTTCAGGACAATAATTTCAAGACATTTCTTTCATGTTCTGTTTGCGACTCGTCAATTTCAATATATTAATTTCAAAACATTTCAGGTTCTGTTTGCACACGTCAATTTCAAGAAATTAATTTCAAAGCATTACTTTCAAAACTTTTCTTTCAGGTTCTGTTTGCGACACGTCAATTTCAGGGCATTAACTTCAGGGCATTAACTTCAGGGCATTAACTTCAGGGCATTAACTTCAGGGCATTAACTTCAGGGCATTAACTTCAGGGCATTAACTTCAGGGCATTAACTTCAGGGCATTAACTTCAGGGCATTAACTTCAGGGCATTAACTTCAGGACATTAACTTCAGGACATTAACTTCAGGACATTAACTTCAGGACATTAACTTCAGGACATTAACTTCAGGACATTAACTTCAGGACATTAACTTCAGGACATTAACTTCAGGACATTAACATCAGGACATTAACTTCAGGACATTAACTTCAGGACATTAACTTCAGGACATTAACTTCAGGACATTAACTTCAGGACATTAACTTCAGGACATTAACTTCAGGACATTAACTTCAGGACATTAACTTCAGGACATTAACTTCAGGACATTAACTTCAGGACATTAACTTCAGGACATTAACTTCAGGACATTAACTTCAGGACATTAACTTCAGGACATTAACTTCAGGACATTAACTTCAGGACATTAACTTCAGGACATTAACTTCAGGACATTAACTTCAGGACATTAACTTCAGGACATTAACTTCAGGACATTAACTTCAGGACATTAACTTCAGGACATTTACTTCAGGACATTTACTTCAGGACATTTACTTCAGGACATTTACTTCAGGACATTTACTTCAGGACATTTACTTCAGGACATTTACTTCAGGACATTTACTTCAGGACATTTACTTCAGGACATTTACTTCAGGACATTTACTTCAGGACATTTACTTCAGGACATTTACTTCAGGACATTTACTTCAGGACATTTACTTCAGGACATTTACTTCAGGACATTTACTTCAGGACATTTACTTCAGGACATTTACTTCAGGACATTTACTTCAGGACATTTACTTCAGGACATTTACTTCAGGACATTTACTTCAGGACATTTACTTCAGGACATTTACTTCAGGACATTTACTTCAGGACATTTACTTCAGGACATTTACTTCAGGACATTTACTTCAGGACATTTACTTCAGGACATTTACTTCAGGACATTTACTTCAGGACATTTACTTCAGGACATTTACTTCAGGACATTTACTTCAGGACATTTACTTCAGGACATTTACTTCAGGACATTTACTTCAGGACATTTACTTCAGGACATTTACTTCAGGACATTTACTTCAGGACATTTACTTCAGGACATTTACTTCAGGACATTTACTTCAGGACATTTACTTCAGGACATTTACTTCAGGACATTTACTTCAGGACATTTACTTCAGGACATTAACTTCAGGACATTAACTTCAGGACATTAACTTCAGGACATTAACTTCAGGACATTAACTTCAGGACATTAACTTCAGGACATTAACTTCAGGACATTAACTTCAGGACATTAACTTCAGGACATTAACTTCAGGACATTAACTTCAGGACATTAACTTCAGGACATTAACTTCAGGACATTAACTTCAGGACATTAACTTCAGGACATTAACTTCAGGACATTAACTTCAGGACATTAACTTCAGGACATTAACTTCAGGACATTAACTTCAGGACATTAACTTCAGGACATTAACTTCAGGACATTAACTTCAGGACATTAACTTCAGGACATTAACTTCAGGACATTAACTTCAGGACATTAACTTCAGGACATTAACTTCAGGACATTAACTTCAGGACATTAACTTCAGGACATTAACTTCAGGACATTAACTTCAGGACATTAACTTCAGGACATTAATTTCAGGACATTAATTTCAGGACATTAATTTCAGGACATTAATTTCAGGACAATAATTTCAAGACATTTCTTTCATGTTCTGTTTGCGACTCGTCAATTTCAATATATTAATTTCAAAACATTTCAGGTTCTGTTTGCACACGTCAATTTCAAGAAATTAATTTCAAAGCATTACTTTCAAAACTTATCTTTCAGGTTCTGTTTGCGACACGTCAATTTCAGGACATTAACTTCAGGACATTAACTTCAGGACATTAACTTCAGGACATTAACTTCAGGACATTAACTTCAGGACATTAACTTCAGGACATTAACTTCAGGACATTAACTTCAGGACATTAACTTCAGGACATTAACTTCAGGACATTAACTTCAGGACATTAACTTCAGGACATTAACTTCAGGACATTAACTTCAGGACATTAACTTCAGGACATTAACTTCAGGACATTAACTTCAGGACATTAACTTCAGGACATTAACTTCAGGACATTAACTTCAGGACATTAACTTCAGGACATTAACTTCAGGACATTAACTTCAGGACATTAACTTCAGGACATTAACTTCAGGACATTAACTTCAGGACATTAACTTCAGGACATTAACTTCAGGACATTAACTTCAGGACATTAACTTCAGGACATTAACTTCAGGACATTAACTTCAGGACATTAACTTCAGGACATTAACTTCAGGACATTAACTTCAGGACATTAACTTCAGGACATTAACTTCAGGACATTAACTTCAGGACATTAACTTCAGGACATTTACTTCAGGACATTTACTTCAGGACATTTACTTGAGGACATTTACTTCAGGACATTTACTTCAGGACATTTACTTCAGGACATTTACTTCAGGACATTTACTTCAGGACATTTACTTCAGGACATTTACTTCAGGACATTAACTTCAGGACATTTACTTCAGGACATTTACCTCAGGACATTTACCTCAGGACATTTACCTCAGGACATTTACCTCAGGACATTTACTTCAGGACATTTACTTCAGGACATTTACTTCAGGACATTTACTTCAGGACATTTACTTCAGGACATTTACTTCAGGACATTTACTTCAGGACATTTACTTCAGGACATTTACTTCAGGACATTTACTTCAGGACATTTACTTCAGGACATTTCTTCAGGACATTTACTTCAGGACATTTACTTCAGGACATTTACTTCAGGACATTTACTTCAGGACATTTACTTCAGGACATTTACTTCAGGACATTTACTTCAGGACATTTACTTCAGGACATTTACTTCAGGACATTTACTTCAGGACATTTACTTCAGGACATTTACTTCAGGACATTTACTTCAGGACATTTACTTCAGGACATTTACTTCAGGACATTAACTTCAGGACATTAACTTCAGGACATTAACTTCAGGACATTAACTTCAGGACATTAACTTCAGGACATTAACTTCAGGACATTAACTTCAGGACATTAACTTCAGGACATTAACTTCAGGACATTAACTTCAGGACATTAACTTCAGGACATTAACTTCAGGACATTAACTTCAGGACATTAACTTCAGGACATTAACTTCAGGACATTAACTTCAGGACATTAACTTCAGGACATTAACTTCAGGACATTAACTTCAGGACATTAACTTCAGGACATTAACTTCAGGACATTAACTTCAGGACATTAACTTCAGGACATTAACTTCAGGACATTAACTTCAGGACATTAACTTCAGGACATTAACTTCAGGACATTAACTTCAGGACATTAACTTCAGGACATTAACTTCAGGACATTAACTTCAGGACATTAACTTCAGGACATTAACTTCAGGACATTAACTTCAGGACATTAACTTCAGGACATTAACTTCAGGACATTAACTTCAGGACATTAACTTCAGGACATTAACTTCAGGACATTAACTTCAGGACATTAACTTCAGGACATTAACTTCAGGACATTAATTTCAGGACATTAATTTCAGGACATTAATTTCAGGACATTAATTTCAGGACATTAATTTCAGGACATTAATTTCCAAACATTTCTGGTTCTGTTTGCGACACGTCAATTTCAAGAAAATAATTTCAAGACATTATCAAAACATTTCTGGTTCTGTTTGCGATACGTTAATTTCAAGACGTTAATTTCAAAACATTTCTTTGAGCTTCTGTTTGCGACACGTTAATTTCAAGACAATAATTTCAAGACAATAATTTCAAGACAATAATTTCAAGGCATTCATTTCAGGACATTAATTTCAAGACAATAATTTCAGGACAATAATTTCAGGACAATAATTTCAAGACATTTCTTTCATGTTCTGTTTGCGACTCGTCAATTTCAATATATTAATTTCAAAACATTTCAGGTTCTGTTTCCACACGTCAATTTCAAGAAATTAATTTCAAAGCATTACTTTCAAAACTTTTCTTTCAGGTTCTGTTTGCGACACGTCAATTTCAAGACAATAATTTCAAGACAATAACTTCAGGACATTAACTTCAGGACATTAACTTCAGGACATTAACTTCAGGACATTAACTTCAGGACATTAACTTCAGGACATTAACTTCAGGACATTAACTTCAGGACATTAACTTCAGGACATTAACTTCAGGACATTAACTTCAGGACATTAACTTCAGGACATTAACTTCAGGACATTAACTTCAGGACATTAACTTCAGGACATTAACTTCAGGACATTAATTTCCAAACATTTCTGGTTCTGTTTGCGACACGTCAATTTCAAGAAAATAATTTCAAGACATTATCAAAACATTTCTGGTTCTGTTTGCGACACGTTAATTTCAAGACATTAATTTCAAAACATTTCTTTGAGGTTCTGTTTGCGACACGTTAATTTCAAGACAATAATTTCAAGACAATAATTTCAAGACAATAATTTCAAGACAATAATTTCAAGACAATAATTTCAAGACAATAATTTCATGACAATAATTTCAAGGCATTCATTTCAGGACATTAATTTCAAGACAATAATTTCAGGACAATAATTTCAAGACATTTCTTTCATGTTCTGTTTGCGACTCGTCAATTTCAATATATTAATTTCAAAACATTTCAGGTTCTGTTTCCACACGTCAATTTCAAGAAATTAATTTCAAGACATTATCAAAACATTTCTGGTTCTGTTTGCGATACGTTAATTTCAAGACGTTAATTTCAAAACATTTCTTTGAGCTTCTGTTTGCGACACGTTAATTTCAAGACAATAATTTCAAGACAATAATTTCAAGACAATAATTTCAAGGCATTCATTTCAGGACATTAATTTCAAGACAATAATTTCAGGACAATAATTTCAAGACATTTCTTTCATGTTCTGTTTGCGACTCGTCAATTTCAATATATTAATTTCAAAACATTTCAGGTTCTGTTTCCACACGTCAATTTCAAGAAATTAATTTCAAAGCATTACTTTCAAAACTTTTCTTTCAGGTTCTGTTTGCGACACGTCAATTTCAAGACATTAACTTCAGGACATTAACTTCAGGACATTAACTTCAGGACATTAACTTCAGGACATTAACTTCAGGACATTAACTTCAGGACATTAACTTCAGGACATTAACTTCAGGACATTAACTTCAGGACATTAACTTCAGGACATTAACTTCAGGACATTAACTTCAGGACATTAACTTCAGGACATTAACTTCAGGACATGAACTTCAGGACATGAACTTCAGGACATTAACTTCAGGACATTAATTTCAGGACATTAATTTCCAAACATTTCTGGTTCTGTTTGCGACACGTCAAATTCAGGACATTAACTTCAGGACATTAACTTCAGCACATTAACTTCAGGACATTAACTTCAGGACATTAACTTCAGGACATTAATTTCCAAACATTTCTGGTTCTGTTTGCGACACGTCAATTTCAAGAAAATAATTTCAAGACATTATCAAAACATTTCTGGTTCTGTTTGCGACACGTTAATTTCAAGACATTAATTTCAAAACATTTCTTTGAGGTTCTGTTTGCGACACGTTAATTTCAAGACAATAATTTCAAGACAATAATTTCAAGACAATAATTTCAAGACAATAATTTCAAGACAATAATTTCAAGACAATAATTTCAAGACAATAATTTCAAGACAATAATTTCAAGACAATAATTTCAAGACAATAATTTCAAGGCATTCATTTCAGGACATTAATTTCAAGACAATAATTTCAGGACAATAATTTCAAGACATTTCTTTCATGTTCTGTTTGCGACTCGTCAATTTCAATATATTCATTTCAAAACATTTCAGGTTCTGTTTGCACACGTCAATTTCAAGAAATTAATTTCAAAGCATTACTTTCAAAACTTTTCTTTCAGGTTCTGTTTGCGACACGTCAATTTCAAGACATTAACTTCAGGACATTAACTTCAGGACATTTACTTCAGGACATTTACTTCAGGACATTTACTTCAGGACATTTACTTCAGGACATTTACTTCAGGACATTTACTTCAGGACATTTACTTCAGGACATTTACTTCAGGACATTTACTTCAGGACATTTACTTCAGGACATTTACTTCAGGACATTTACTTCAGGACATTTACTTCAGGACATTTACTTCAGGACATTTACTTCAGGACATTTACTTCAGGACATTTACTTCAGGACATTTACTTCAGGACATTTACTTCAGGACATTTACTTCAGGACATTTACTTCAGGACATTTACTTCAGGACATTTACTTCAGGACATTTACTTCAGGACATTTACTTCAGGACATTTACTTCAGGACATTTACTTCAGGACATTTACTTCAGGACATTTACTTCAGGACATTTACTTCAGGACATTTACTTCAGGACATTTACTTCAGGACATTTACTTCAGGACATTTACTTCAGGACATTTACTTCAGGACATTTACTTCAGGACATTTACTTCAGGACATTTACTTCAGGACATTTACTTCAGGACATTTACTTCAGGACATTTACTTCAGGACATTTACTTCAGGACATTTACTTCAGGACATTTACTTCAGGACATTTACTTCAGGACATTTACTTCAGGACATTTACTTCAGGACATTTACTTCAGGACATTTACTTCAGGACATTTACTTCAGGACATTTACTTCAGGACATTTACTTCAGGACATTTACTTCAGGACATTTACTTCAGGACATTTACTTCAGGACATTTACTTCAGGACATTTACTTCAGGACATTTACTTCAGGACATTTACTTCAGGACATTTACTTCAGGACATTAACTTCAGGACATTAACTTCAGGACATTAACTTCAGGACATTAACTTCAGGACATTAACTTCAGGACATTAACTTCAGGACATTAACTTCAGGACATTAACCTCAGGACATTAACCTCAGGACATTAACCTCAGGACATTAACCTCAGGACATTAACCTCAGGACATTAACTTCAGGACATTAACTTCAGGACATTAACTTCAGGACATTAATTTCAGGACATTAATTTCAGGACATTAATTTCAGGACATTAATTTCAGGACATTAATTTCAGGACATTAATTTCAGGACATTAATTTCAGGACATTAATTTCAGGACATTAATTTCAGGATATTAATTTCCAAACATTTCTGGTTCTGTTTGCGACACGTCAATTTCAAGAAAATAATTTCAAGACATTATCAAAGCATTTCAGGTTCTGTTTGTGACACGTTAATTTCAAGACATTAATTTCAAAACTTTTCTTTGAGCTTCTGTTTGCGACACATTAATTTCAAGACAATAATTTCAAGACAATAATTTCAAGACAATAATTTCAAGGCATTCATTTCAGGACATTAATTTCAAGACAATAATTTCAGGACAATAATTTCAAGACATTTCTTTCATGTTCTGTTTGCGACTCGTCAATTTCAATATATTAATTTCAAAACATTTCAGGTTCTGTTTGCACACGTCAATTTCAAGAAATTAATTTCAAAGCATTACTTTCAAAACTTTTCTTTCAGGTTCTGTTTGCGACACGTCAATTTCAAGACAATAACTTCAGGACATTAACTTCAGGACATTAACTTCAGGACATTAACTTCAGGACATTAACTTCAGGACATTAACTTCAGGACATTAACTTCAGGACATTAACTTCAGGACATTAACTTCAGGACATTAACTTCAGGACATTAACTTCAGGACATTAACTTCAGGACATTAACTTCAGGACATTAACTTCAGGACATTAACTTCAGGACATTAACTTCAGGACATTAATTTCAGGACATTAATTTCCAAACATTTCTGGTTCTGTTTGCGACACGTCAAATTCAGGACATTAACTTCAGGACATTAACTTCAGGACATTAACTTCAGGACATTAATTTCCAAACATTTCTGGTTCTGTTTGCGACACGTCAATTTCAAGAAAATAATTTCAAGACATTATCAAAACATTTCTGGTTCTGTTTGCGACACGTTAATTTCAAGACATTAATTTCAAAACATTTCTTTGAGGTTCTGTTTGCGACACGTTAATTTCAAGACAATAATTTCAAGACAATAATTTCAAGACAATAATTTCAAGACAATAATTTCAAGACAATAATTTCAAGACAATAATTTCAAGACAATAATTTCAAGACAATAATTTCAAGACAATAATTTCAAGACAATAATTTCAAGGCATTCATTTCAGGACATTAATTTCAAGACAATAAATTCAGGACAATAATTTCAAGACATTTCTTTCATGTTCTGTTTGCGACTCGTCAATTTCAATATATTCATTTCAAAACATTTCAGGTTCTGTTTGCACACGTCAATTTCAAGAAATTAATTTCAAAGCATTACTTTCAAAACTTTTCTTTCAGGTTCTGTTTGCGACACGTCAATTTCAGGACATTAACTTCAGGACATTAACTTCAGGACATTAACTTCAGGACATTTACTTCAGGACATTTACTTCAGGACATTTACTTCAGGACATTTACTTCAGGACATTTACTTCAGGACATTTACTTCAGGACATTTACTTCAGGACATTTACTTCAGGACATTTACTTCAGGACATTTACTTCAGGACATTTACTTCAGGACATTTACTTCAGGACATTTACTTCAGGACATTTACTTCAGGACATTTACTTCAGGACATTTACTTCAGGACATTTACTTCAGGACATTTACTTCAGGACATTTACTTCAGGACATTTACTTCAGGACATTTACTTCAGGACATTTACTTCAGGACATTTACTTCAGGACATTTACTTCAGGACATTTACTTCAGGACATTTACTTCAGGACATTTACTTCAGGACATTTACTTCAGGACATTTACTTCAGGACATTTACTTCAGGACATTTACTTCAGGACATTTACTTCAGGACATTTACTTCAGGACATTTACTTCAGGACATTTACTTCAGGACATTTACTTCAGGACATTTACTTCAGGACATTTACTTCAGGACATTTACTTCAGGACATTTACTTCAGGACATTTACTTCAGGACATTTACTTCAGGACATTTACTTCAGGACATTTACTTCAGGACATTTACTTCAGGACATTTACTTCAGGACATATACTTCAGGACATATACTTCAGGACATATACTTCAGGACATTTACTTCAGGACATTTACTTCAGGACATTTACTTCAGGACATTTACTTCAGGACATTTACTTCAGGACATTTACTTCAGGACATTTACTTCAGGACATTTACTTCAGGACATTTACTTCAGGACATTTACTTCAGGACATTTACTTCAGGACATTTACTTCAGGACATTTACTTCAGGACATTTACTTCAGGACATTTACTTCAGGACATTTACTTCAGGACATTTACTTCAGGACATTTACTTCAGGACATTAACTTCAGGACATTTACTTCAGGACATTAACTTCAGGACATTAACTTCAGGACATTAACTTCAGGACATTAACTTCAGGACATTAACTTCAGGACATTAACTTCAGGACATTAACTTCAGGACATTAACTTCAGGACATTAACTTCAGGACA
Organism: Narcine bancroftii; assembly: GCF_036971445.1. Lineage (NCBI taxonomy): Eukaryota > Metazoa > Chordata > Chondrichthyes > Torpediniformes > Narcinidae > Narcine > Narcine bancroftii. The sequence continues at coordinate 73,260,253 of NC_091482.1, read as the reverse complement.
TTAACTTAAGGACACTAACTTCAGGACACTAACTTCAGGACACTAACTTCAGGACACTAACTTCAGGACATTAACTTCAGGACATTAACTTCAGGACATTAACTTCAGGACATTAACTTCAGGACATTAACTTCAGGACATTAACTTCAGGACATTAACTTCAGGACATTAACTTCAGGACATTAACTTCAGGACATTAACTTCAGGACATTAACTTCAGGACATTAACTTCAGGACATTAATTTCAAAACATTTCTGGTTCTGTTTGCGACACGTCAATTTCAAGACAATAATTTCAAGGCATTCATTTCAAAACATTTCAGGTTCTGTTTGCGACACGTCATTTTCAAGACAATAATTTCAACGCATTCATTTCAGGACATTAATTTCAAGACAATAATTTCAGGACAATAATTTCAAGACAATAATTCCAGGGCATTAATTTCAAAACATTTCTTTCAGGTTCTGTTTGCGACACGTCAATTTCAGGACATTGATTTCAAAACATTTCAGGTTCCGTTTGCGACACGTTAATTTCAAGACAATAATTTTAAGACATTAATTTCGAAACATTTCTTTCAGGTTCCGTTTGCGACATGTTAACTTCAGGACATTAACTTCAGGACATTAACTTCAGGACATTAACTTCAGGACATTAACTTCAGGACATTAACTTCAGGACATTAACTTCAGGACATTAACTTCAGGACATTAACTTCAGGACACTAACTTCAGGACACTAACTTCAGGACATTAACTTCAGGACATTAACTTCAGGACATTAACTTCAGGACATTAACTTCAGACATTAACTTCAGGACATTAACTTCAGGACATTAACTTCAGGACATTAACTTCAGGACATTAACTTCAGGACACTAACTTCAGGACATTAACTTCAGGACATTAACTTCAGGACATTAATTTCAGGACATTAATTTCCAAACATTTCTGGTTCTGTTTGCGACACGTCAAATTCAGGACATTAACTTCAGGACATTAACTTCAGGACATTAACTTCAGGACATTAACTTCAGGACATTAATTTCCAAACATTTCTGGTTCTGTTTGCGACACGTCAATTTCAAGAAAATAATTTCAAGACATTATCAAAACATTTCTGGTTCTGTTTGCGACACGTTAATTTCAAGACAATAATTTCAAGACAATAATTTCAAGACAATAATTTCAAGACAATAATTTCAAGACAATAATTTCAAGACAATAATTTCAAGACAATAATTTCAAGACAATAATTTCAAGACAATAATTTCAAGACAATAATTTCAAGACAATAATTTCAAGACAATAATTTCAAGACAGTAATTTCAAGACAATAATTTCAAGACAATAATTTCAAGGCATTCATTTCAGGACATTAATTTCAAGACAATAATTTCAGGACAATAATTTCAAGACATTTCTTTCATGTTCTGTTTGCGACTCGTCAATTTCAATATATTAATTTCAAAACATTTCAGGTTCTGTTTGCACACGTCAATTTCAAGAAATTAATTTCAAAGCATTACTTTCAAAACTTTTCTTTCAGGTTCTGTTTGCGACACGTCAATTTCAAGACAATAATTTCAAGACAATAACTTCAGGACATTAACTTCAGGACATTAACTTCAGGACATTAACTTCAGGACATTAACTTCAGGACATTAACTTCAGGACATTAATTTCAGGACGTTAATTTCAGGACATTAATTTCAGGACATTAATTTCAGGACATTAATTTCAGGACATTAATTTCAGGACATTAATTTCAGGATATTAATTTCCAAACATTTCTGGTTCTGTTTGCAAACGTCAATTTCAAGAAAATAATTTCAAGACATTATCAAAACATTTCTGGTTCTGTTTGTGACACGTTAATTTCAAGACGTTAATTTCAAAACATTTCTTTGAGCTTCTGTTTGCGACACGTTAATTTCAAGACAATAATTTCAAGACAATAATTTCAAGACAATAATTTCAAGGCATTCATTTCAGGACATTAATTTCAAGACAATAATTTCAGGACAATAATTTCAAGACATTTCTTTCATGTTCTGTTTGCGACTCGTCAATTTCAATATATTAATTTCAAAACATTTCAGGTTCTGTTTCCACACGTCAATTTCAAGAAATTAATTTCAAAGCATTACTTTCAAAACTTTTCTTTCAGGTTCTGTTTGCGACACGTCAATTTCAAGACAATAATTTCAAGACAATAACTTCAGGACATTAACTTCAGGACATTAACTTCAGGACATTAACTTCAGGACATTAACTTCAGGACATTAACTTCAGGACATTAACTTCAGGACATTAACTTCAGGACATTAACTTCAGGACATTAACTTCAGGACATTAACTTCAGGACATTAACTTCAGGACATTAACTTCAGGACATTAACTTCAGGACATTAACTTCAGGACATTAACTTCAGGACATTAACTTCAGGACATTAACTTCAGGACATTAACTTCAGGACATTAACTTCAGGACATTAACTTCAGGACATTAACTTCAGGACATTAATTTCCAAACATTTCTGGTTCTGTTTGCGACACGTCAATTTCAAGAAAATAATTTCAAGACATTATCAAAACATTTCTGGTTCTGTTTGCGACACGTTAATTTCAAGACATTAATTTCAAAACATTTCTTTGAGGTTCTGTTTGCGACACGTTAATTTCAAGACAATAATTTCAAGACAATAATTTCAAGACAATAATTTCAAGACAATAATTTCAAGACAATAATTTCAAGACAATAATTTCATGACAATAATTTCAAGGCATTCATTTCAAGGCATTCATTTCAGGACATTAATTTCAAGACAATAATTTCAGGACAATAATTTCAAGACATTTCTTTCATGTTCTGTTTGCGACTCGTCAATTTCAATATATTCATTTCAAAACATTTCAGGTTCTGTTTGCACACGTCAATTTCAAGAAATTAATTTCAAAGCATTACTTTCAAAACTTTTCTTTCAGGTTCTGTTTGCGACACGTCAATTTCAAGACATTAACTTCAGGACATTAACTTCAGGACATTAACTTCAGGACATTAACTTCAGGACATTAACTTCAGGACATTAACTTCAGGACATTAACTTCAGGACATTAACTTCAGGACATTAACTTCAGGACATTAACTTCAGGACATTAACTTCAGGACATTAACTTCAGGACATTAACTTCAGGACATTAACTTCAGGACATTAACTTCAGGACATTAATTTCAGGACATTAATTTCCAAACATTTCTGGTTCTGTTTGCGACACGTCAAATTCAGGACATTAACTTCAGGACATTAACTTCAGGACATTAACTTCAGGACATTAACTTCAGGACATTAACTTCAGGACATTAATTTCCAAACATTTCTGGTTCTGTTTGCGACACGTCAATTTCAAGAAAATAATTTCAAGACATTATCAAAACATTTCTGGTTCTGTTTGCGACACGTTAATTTCAAGACATTAATTTCAAAACATTTCTTTGAGGTTCTGTTTGCGACACGTTAATTTCAAGACAATAATTTCAAGACAATAATTTCAAGACAATAATTTCAAGACAATAATTTCAAGACAATAATTTCAAGACAATAATTTCAAGACAATAATTTCAAGACAATAATTTCAAGACATTAATTTCAAGACAATAATTTCAAGGCATTCATTTCAGGACATTAATTTCAAGACAATAATTTCAGGACAATAATTTCAAGACATTTCTTTCATGTTCTGTTTGCGACTCGTCAATTTCAATATATTAATTTCAAAACATTTCAGGTTCTGTTTGCACACGTCAATTTCAAGAAATTAATTTCAAAGCATTACTTTCAAAACTTTTCTTTCAGGTTCTGTTTGCGACACGTCAATTTCAAGACAATAATTTCAAGACAATAACTTCAGGACATTAACTTCAGGACATTAACTTCAGGACATTAACTTCAGGACATTAACTTCAGGACATTAACTTCAGGACATTAACTTCAGGACATTAACTTCAGGACATTAACTTCAGGACATTAACTTCAGGACATTAACTTCAGGACATTAACTTCAGGACATTAACTTCAGGACATTAACTTCAGGACATTAACTTCAGGACATTAACTTCAGGACATTAACTTCAGGACATAAACTTCAGGACATAAACTTCAGGACATAAACTTCAGGACATAAACTTCAGGACATTAACTTCAGGACATTAACTTCAGGACATTAATTTCCAAACATTTCTGGTTCTGTTTGCGACACGTCAATTTCAAGAAAATAATTTCAAGACATTATCAAAACATTTCTGGTTCTGTTTGCGACACGTTAATTTCAAGACATTAATTTCAAAACATTTCTTTGAGGTTCTGTTTGCGACACGTTAATTTCAAGACATTAATTTCAAAACATTTCTTTGAGGTTCTGTTTGCGACACGTTAATTTCAAGACAATAATTTCAAGACAATAATTTCAAGACAATAATTTCAAGACAATAATTTCAAGACAATAATTTCAAGACAATAATTTCAAGACAATAATTTCAAGACAATAATTTCAAGACAATAATTTCAAGACAATAATTTCAAGACAATAATTTCAAGGCATTCATTTCAAGGCATTCATTTCAGGACATTAATTTCAAGACAATAATTTCAGGACAATAATTTCAAGACATTTCTTTCATGTTCTGTTTGCGACTCGTCAATTTCAAGAAATTAATTTCAAAGCATTACTTTCAAAACTTTTCTTTCAGGTTCTATTTGCGACACGTCAATTTCAGGACATTAACTTCAGGACATTAACTTCAGGACATTAACTTCAGGACATTAACTTCAGGACATTAACTTCAGGACATTAACTTCAGGACATTAACTTCAGGACATTAACTTCAGGACATTAACTTCAGGACATTAACTTCAGGACATTAACTTCAGGACATTAACTTCAGGACATTAACTTCAGGACATTAACTTCAGGACATTAACTTCAGGACATTAACTTCAGGACATTAACTTCAGGACATTAACTTCAGGACATTAACTTCAGGACATTAACTTCAGGACATTAACTTCAGGACATTAACTTCAGGACATTAACTTCAGGACATTAACTTCAGGACATTAACTTCAGGACATTAACTTCAGGACATTAACTTCAGGACATTAACTTCAGGACATTAACTTCAGGACATTAACTTCAGGACATTAACTTCAGGACATTAACTTCAGGACATTAACTTCAGGACATTAACTTCAGGACATTAACTTCAGGACATTAACTTCAGGACATTAACTTCAGGACATTAACTTCAGGACATTAACTTCAGGACATTAACTTCAGGACATTAACTTCAGGACATTAACTTCAGGACATTAACTTCAGGACATTAACTTCAGGACATTAACTTCAGGACATTAACTTCAGGACATTAACTTCAGGACATTAACTTCAGGACATTAACTTCAGGACATTAACTTCAGGACATTAACTTCAGGACATTAACTTCAGGACATTAACTTCAGGACATTAACTTCAGGACATTAACTTCAGGACATTAACTTCAGGACATTAACTTCAGGACATTAACTTCAGGACATTTACTTCAGGACATTAACTTCAGGACATTAACTTCAGGACATTAATTTCAGGACATTAATTTCAGGACATTAATTTCCAAACATTTCTGGTTCTGTTTGCGACACGTCAAATTCAGGACATTAACTTCAGGACATTAACTTCAGGACATTAACTTCAGGACATTAATTTCCAAACATTTCTGGTTCTGTTTGCGACACGTCAATTTCAAGAAAATAATTTCAAGACATTATCAAAACATTTCTGGTTCTGTTTGCGACACGTTAATTTCAAGACATTAATTTCAAAACATTTCTTTGAGGTTCTGTTTGCGACACGTTAATTTCAAGACAATAATTACAAGACAATAATTTCAAGACAATAATTTCAAGACAATAATTTCAAGACAATAATTTCAAGACAATAATTTCAAGACAATAGTTTCAAGACAATAATTTCAAGACAATAATTTCAAGACAATAATTTCAAGACAATAATTTCAAGACAATAATTTCAAGGCATTCATTTCAGGACATTAATTTCAAGACAATAATTTAAGGACAATAATTTCAAGACATTTCTTTCATGTTCTGTTTGCGACTCGTCAATTTCAATATATTAATTTCAAAACATTTCAGGTTCTGTTTGCACACGTCAATTTCAAGAAATTAATTTCAAAGCATTACTTTCAAAACTTTTCTTTCAGGTTCTGTTTGCGACACGTCAATTTCAGGGCATTAACTTCAGGGCATTAACTTCAGGGCATTAACTTCAGGGCATTAACTTCAGGGCATTAACTTCAGGGCATTAACTTCAGGGCATTAACTTCAGGGCATTAACTTCAGGGCATTAACTTCAGGGCATTAACTTCAGGGCATTAACTTCAGGGCATTAACTTCAGGGCATTAACTTCAGGGCATTAACTTCAGGGCATTAACTTCAGGGCATTAACTTCAGGGCATTAACTTCAGGGCATTAACTTCAGGACATTAACTTCAGGACATTAACTTCAGGACATTAACTTCAGGACATTAACTTCAGGACATTAACTTCAGGACATTAACTTCAGGACATTAACTTCAGGACATTAACTTCAGGACATTAACTTCAGGACATTAACTTCAGGACATTAACTTCAGGACATTAACTTCAGGACATTAACTTCAGGACATTAACTTCAGGACATTAACTTCAGGACATTAACTTCAGGACATTAACTTCAGGACATTAACTTCAGGACATTAACTTCAGGACATTAACTTCAGGACATTAACTTCAGGACATTAACTTCAGGACATTAACTTCAGGACATTAACTTCAGGACATTAACTTCAGGACATTAACTTCAGGACATTTACTTCAGGACATTTACTTCAGGACATTTACTTCAGGACATTTACTTCAGGACATTTACTTCAGGACATTTACTTCAGGACATTTACTTCAGGACATTTACTTCAGGACATTTACTTCAGGACATTTACTTCAGGACATTTACTTCAGGACATTTACTTCAGGACATTTACTTCAGGACATTTACTTCAGGACATTTACTTCAGGACATTTACTTCAGGACATTTACTTCAGGACATTTACTTCAGGACATTTACTTCAGGACATTTACTTCAGGACATTTACTTCAGGACATTTACTTCAGGACATTTACTTCAGGACATTTACTTCAGGACATTTACTTCAGGACATTTACTTCAGGACATTTACTTCAGGACATTTACTTCAGGACATTTACTTCAGGACATTTACTTCAGGACATTAATTCCAGGACATTAATTTCCAAACATTTCTGGTTCTGTTTGCGACACGTCAATTTCAAGACATTATCAAAACATTTCTGGTTCTGTTTGCGACACGTCAATTTCAAGACATTAACTTCAGGACATTAACTTCAGGACATTAACTTCAGGACATTAATTTCAGGACATTAATTTCAGGACATTAATTTCCAAACATTTCTGGTTCTGTTTGCGACACGTCAATTTCAAGAAAATAATTTCAAGACATTATCAAAACATTTCTGGTTCTGTTTGCGACACGTTAATTTCAAGACATTAATTTCAAAACATTTCTTTGAGGTTCTGTTTGCGACACGTTAATTTCAAGACAATAATTTCAAGACAATAATTTCAAGACAATAATTTCAAGACAATAATTTCAAGACAATAATTTCAAGACAATAATTTCAAGACAATAATTTCAAGGCATTCATTTCAGGACATTAATTTCAAGACAATAATTTCAGGACAATAATTTCAAGACATTTCTTTCATGTTCTGTTTGCGACTCGTCAATTTCAATATATTAATTTCAAAACATTTCAGGTTCTGTTTGCACACGTCAATTTCAAGAAATTAATTTCAAAGCATTACTTTCAAAACTTTTCTTTCAGGTTCTGTTTGCGACACGTCAATTTCAAGACAATAACTTCAGGACATTAACTTCAGGACATTAACTTCAGGACATTAACTTCAGGACATTAACTTCAGGACATTAACTTCAGGACATTAACTTCAGGACATTAACTTCAGGACATTAACTTCAGGACATTAACTTCAGGACATTAACTTCAGGACATTAACTTCAGGACATTAACTTCAGGACATTAACTTCAGGACATTAACTTCAGGACATTAACTTCAGGACATTAACTTCAGGACATTAACTTCAGGACATTAACTTCAGGACATTAACTTCAGGACATTAACTTCAGGACACTAACTTCAGGACACTAACTTCAGGACACTAACTTCAGGACATTAACTTCAGGACATTAACTTCAGGACATTAACTTCAGGACATTAACTTCAGGACATTAACTTCAGGACATTAACTTCAGGACATTAACTTCAGGACATTAACTTCAGGACATTAACTTCAGGACATTAACTTCAGGACATTAACTTCAGGACATTAACTTCAGGACATTAACTTCAAAACATTTCTGGTTCTGTTTGCGACACGTCAATTTCAAGACAATAATTTCAAGGCATTCATTTCAAAACATTTCAGGTTCTGTTTGCGACACGTCATTTTCAAGACAATAATTTCAACGCATTCATTTCAGGACATTAATTTCAAGACAATAATTTCAGGACAATAATTTCAAGACAATAATTCCAGGGCATTAATTTCAAAACATTTCTTTCAGGTTCTGTTTGCGACACGTCAATTTCAGGACATTGATTTCAAAACATTTCAGGTTCCGTTTGCGACACGTTAATTTCAAGACAATAATTTTAAGACATTAATTTCGAAACATTTCTTTCAGGTTCCGTTTGCGACATGTTAACTTCAGGACATTAACTTCAGGACATTAACTTCAGGACATTAACTTCAGGACATTAACTTCAGGACATTAACTTCAGGACATTAACTTCAGGACATTAACTTCAGGACATTAACTTCAGGACATTAACTTCAGGACATTAACTTCAGGACATTAACTTCAGGACATTAACTTCAGGACATTAACTTCAGGACATTAACTTCAGGACATTAACTTCAGGACATTAACTTCAGGACATTAACTTCAGGACATTAACTTCAGGACATTAACTTCAGGACATTAACTTCAGGACATTAACTTCAGGACATTAACTTCAGGACATTAACTTCAGGACATTAACTTCAGGACATTAACTTCAGGACATTAACTTCAGGACATTAACTTCAGGACATTAACTTCAGGACATTAATTTCCAAACATTTCTGGTTCTGTTTGCGACACGTCAATTTCAAGAAAATAATTTCAAGACATTATCAAAACATTTCTGGTTCTGTTTGCGACACGTTAATTTCAAGATATTAATTTCAAAACATTTCTTTGAGGTTCTGTTTGCGACACGTTAATTTCAAGACAATAATTTCAAGACAATAATTTCAAGACAATAATTTCAAGACAATAATTTCAAGACAATAATTTCAAGACAATAATTTCAAGACAATAATTTCAAGACAATAATTTCAAGACAATAATTTCAAGACAATAATTTCAAGGCATTCATTTCAGGACATTAATTTCAAGACAATAATTTCAGAACATTTCTGGTTCTGTTTGCGACACGTCAATTTCAAGAAATTAATTTCAAAGCATTACTTTCAAAACTTTTCTTTCAGGTTCTGTGTGCGACACGTCAATTTCAAGACATTAACTTCAGGGCATTAACTTCAGGGCATTAACTTCAGGGCATTAACTTCAGGGCATTAACTTCAGGGCATTAACTTCAGGGCATTAACTTCAGGGCATTAACTTCAGGGCATTAACTTCAGGGCATTAACTTCAGGGCATTAACTTCAGGGCATTAACTTCAGGGCATTAACTTCAGGGCATTAACTTCAGGGCATTAACTTCAGGGCATTAACTTCAGGACATTAACTTCAGGACATTAACTTCAGGACATTAACTTCAGGACATTAACTTCAGGACATTAACTTCAGGACATTAACTTCAGGACATTAACTTCAGGACATTAACTTCAGGACATTAACTTCAGGACATTAACTTCAGGACATTTACTTCAGGACATTTACTTCAGGACATTAACTTCAGGACATTAACTTCAGGACATTAACTTCAGGACATTAACTTCAGGACATTAACTTCAGGACATTAACTTCAGGACATTAACTTCAGGACATTAACTTCAGGACATTAACTTCAGGACATTAACTTCAGGACATTAACTTCAGGACATTAACTTCAGGACATTAACTTCAGGACATTAACTTCAGGACATTAACTTCAGGACATTAACTTCAGGACATTAACTTCAGGACATTAACTTCAGGACATTAACTTCAGGACATTAACTTCAGGACATTAACTTCAGGACATTAACTTCAGGACATTAACTTCAGGACATTAACTTCAGGACATTAATTTCCAAACATTTCTGGTTCTGTTTGCGACACGTCAATTTCAAGAAAATAATTTCAAGACATTATCAAAACATTTCTGGTTCTGTTTGCGACACGTTAATTTCAAGACATTAATTTCAAAACATTTCTTTGAGGTTCTGTTTGCGACACGTTAATTTCAAGACAATAATTTCAAGACAATAATTTCAAGACAATAATTTCAAGACAATAATTTCAAGACAATAATTTCAAGACAATAATTTCAAGGCATTCATTTCAGGACATTAATTTCAAGACAATAATTTCAGGACAATAATTTCAAGACATTTCTTTCATGTTCTGTTTGCGACTCGTCAATTTCAATATATTCATTTCAAAACATTTCAGGTTCTGTTTGCACACGTCAATTTCAAGAAATTAATTTCAAAGCATTACTTTCAAAACTTTTCTTTCAGGTTCTGTTTGCGACACGTCAATTTCAAGACATTAACTTCAGGACATTAACTTCAGGACATTAACTTCAGGACATTAACTTCAGGACATTAACTTCAGGACATTAACTTCAGGACATTAACTTCAGGACATTAACTTCAGGACATTAACTTCAGGACATTAACTTCAGGACATTAACTTCAGGACATTAACTTCAGGACATTAACTTCAGGACATTAACTTCAGGACATTAACTTCAGGACATTAACTTCAGGACATTTACTTCAGGACATTTACTTCAGGACATTTACTTCAGGACATTTACTTCAGGACATTTACTTCAGGACATTTACTTCAGGACATTTACTTCAGGACATTTACTTCAGGACATTTACTTCAGGACATTTACTTCAGGACATTTACTTCAGGACATTTACTTCAGGACATTTACTTCAGGACATTTACTTCAGGACATTTACTTCAGGACATTTACTTCAGGACATTTACTTCAGGACATTTACTTCAGGACATTTACTTCAGGACATTTACTTCAGGACATTTACTTCAGGACATTTACTTCAGGACATTTACTTCAGGACATTTACTTCAGGACATTTACTTCAGGACATTTACTTCAGGACATTTACTTCAGGACATTTACTTCAGGACATTTACTTCAGGACATTTACTTCAGGACATTTACTTCAGGACATTTACTTCAGGACATTTACTTCAGGACATTTACTTCAGGACATTTACTTCAGGACATTTACTTCAGGACATTTACTTCAGGACATTTACTTCAGGACATTTACTTCAGGACATTTACTTCAGGACATTTACTTCAGGACATTTACTTCAGGACATTTACTTCAGGACATTTACTTCAGGACATTTACTTCAGGACATTAACTTCAGGACATTAACTTCAGGACATTAACTTCAGGACATTTACTTCAGGACATTTACTTCAGGACATTTACTTCAGGACATTTACTTCAGGACATTTACTTCAGGACATTTACTTCAGGACATTAACTTCAGGACATTAACTTCAGGACATTAACTTCAGGACATTAACTTCAGGACATTAACTTCAGGACATTAACTTCAGGACATTAACCTCAGGACATTAACCTCAGGACATTAACCTCAGGACATTAACCTCAGGACATTAACTTCAGGACATTAACTTCAGGACATTAACTTCAGGACATTAATTTCAGGACATTAATTTCAGGACATTAATTTCAGGACATTAATTTCAGGACATTAATTTCAGGACATTAATTTCAGGATATTAATTTCCAAACATTTCTGGTTCTGTTTGCGACACGTCAATTTCAAGAAAATAATTTCAAGACATTATCAAAACATTTCTGGTTCTGTTTGCGACACGTTAATTTCAAGACATTAATTTCAAAACATTTCTTGGAGCTTCTGTTTGCGACACATTAATTTCAAGACAATAATTTCAAGACAATAATTTCAAGGCATTCATTTCAAGGCATTCATTTCAGGACATTAATTTCAAGACAATAATTTCAGGACAATAATTTCAAGACATTTCTTTCATGTTCTGTTTGCGACTCGTCAATTTCAATATATTAATTTCAAAACATTTCAGGTTCTGTTTGCACACGTCAATTTCAAGAAATTAATTTCAAAGCATTACTTTCAAAACTTTTCTTTCAGGTTCTGTTTGCGACATGTCAATTTCAGGACATTAACTTCAGGACATTAACTTCAGGACATTAACTTCAGGACATTAACTTCAGGACATTAACTTCAGGACATTAACTTCAGGACATTAACTTCAGGACATTAACTTCAGGACATTAACTTCAGGACATTAACTTCAGGACATTAACTTCAGGACACTAACTTCAGGACACTAACTTCAGGACACTAACTTCAGGACACTAACTTCAGGACACTAACTTCAGGACATTAACTTCAGGACATTAACTTCAGGACATTAACTTCAGGACATTAACTTCAGGACATTAACTTCAGGACATTAACTTCAGGACATTAACTTCAGGACATTAACTTCAGGACATTAACTTCAGGACATTAACTTCAGGACATTAACTTCAGGACATTAACTTCAGGACATTAACTTCAGGACATTAACTTCAGGACATTAACTTCAGGACATTAACTTCAGGACATTAACTTCAGGACATTAACTTCAGGACATTAACTTCAGGACATTAACTTCAGGACATTAACTTCAGGACATTAACTTCAGGACATTAACTTCAGGACATTAACTTCAGGACATTTACTTCAGGACATTAACTTCAGGACATTAACTTCAGGACATTAACTTCAGGACATTAATTTCAGGACATTAATTTCCAAACATTTCTGGTTCTGTTTGCGACACGTCAAATTCAGGACATTAACTTCAGGACATTAACTTCAGGACATTAACTTCAGGACATTAATTTCCAAACATTTCTGGTTCTGTTTGCGACACGTCAATTTCAAGAAAATAATTTCAAGACATTATCAAAACATTTCTGGTTCTGTTTGCGACACGTTAATTTCAAGACAATAATTTCAAGACAATAATTTCAAGACAATAATTTCAAGACAATAATTTCAAGACAATAATTTCAAGACAATAATTTCAAGACAATAATTTCAAGACAATAATTTCAAGACAGTAATTTCAAGACAATAATTTCAAGACAATAATTTCAAGGCATTCATTTCAGGACATTAATTTCAAGACAATAATTTCAGGACAATAATTTCAAGACATTTCTTTCATGTTCTGTTTGCGACTCGTCAATTTCAATATATTAATTTCAAAACATTTCAGGTTCTGTTTGCACACGTCAATTTCAAGAAATTAATTTCAAAGCATTACTTTCAAAACTTTTCTTTCAGGTTCTGTTTGCGACACGTCAATTTCAAGACAATAATTTCAAGACAATAACTTCAGGACATTAACTTCAGGACATTAACTTCAGGACATTAACTTCAGGACATTAACTTCAGGACATTAACTTCAGGACATTAATTTCAGGACGTTAATTTCAGGACATTAATTTCAGGACATTAATTTCAGGACATTAATTTCAGGACATTAATTTCAGGACATTAATTTCAGGACATTAATTTCAGGATATTAATTTCCAAACATTTCTGGTTCTGTTTGCAAACGTCAATTTCAAGAAAATAATTTCAAGACATTATCAAAACATTTCTGGTTCTGTTTGTGACACGTTAATTTCAAGACGTTAATTTCAAAACATTTCTTTGAGCTTCTGTTTGCGACACGTTAATTTCAAGACAATAATTTCAAGACAATAATTTCAAGACAATAATTTCAAGGCATTCATTTCAGGACATTAATTTCAAGACAATAATTTCAGGACAATAATTTCAAGACATTTCTTTCATGTTCTGTTTGCGACTCGTCAATTTCAATATATTAATTTCAAAACATTTCAGGTTCTGTTTCCACACGTCAATTTCAAGAAATTAATTTCAAAGCATTACTTTCAAAACTTTTCTTTCAGGTTCTGTTTGCGACACGTCAATTTCAAGACAATAATTTCAAGACAATAACTTCAGGACATTAACTTCAGGACATTAACTTCAGGACATTAACTTCAGGACATTAACTTCAGGACATTAACTTCAGGACATTAACTTCAGGACATTAACTTCAGGACATTAACTTCAGGACATTAACTTCAGGACATTAACTTCAGGACATTAACTTCAGGACATTAACTTCAGGACATTAACTTCAGGACATTAACTTCAGGACATTAATTTCCAAACATTTCTGGTTCTGTTTGCGACACGTAAATTTCAAGAAAATAATTTCAAGACATTATCAAAACATTTCTGGTTCTGTTTGCGACACGTTAATTTCAAGACATTAATTTCAAAACATTTCTTTGAGGTTCTGTTTGCGACACGTTAATTTCAAGCCAATAATTTCAAGCCAATAATTTCAAGCCAATAATTTCAAGACAATAATTTCAAGACAATAATTTCAAGACAATAATTTCATGACAATAATTTCAAGGCATTCATTTCAAGGCATTCATTTCAGGACATTAATTTCAAGACAATAATTTCAGGACAATAATTTCAAGACATTTCTTTCATGTTCTGTTTGCGACTCGTCAATTTCAATATATTCATTTCAAAACATTTCAGGTTCTGTTTGCACACGTCAATTTCAAGAAATTAATTTCAAAGCATTACTTTCAAAACTTTTCTTTCAGGTTCTGTTTGCGACACGTCAATTTCAAGACATTAACTTCAGGACATTAACTTCAGGACATTAACTTCAGGACATTAACTTCAGGACATTAACTTCAGGACATTAACTTCAGGACATTAACTTCAGGACATTAACTTCAGGACATTAACTTCAGGACATTAACTTCAGGACATTAACTTCAGGACATTAACTTCAGGACATTAACTTCAGGACATTAACTTCAGGACATTAACTTCAGGACATTAACTTCAGGACATTAACTTCAGGACATTAACTTCAGGACATTAACTTCAGGACATTAACTTCAGGACATTAACTTCAGGACATTAACTTCAGGACATTAATTTCAGGACATTAATTTCCAAACATTTCTGGTTCTGTTTGCGACACGTCAAATTCAGGACATTAACTTCAGGACATTAACTTCAGGACATTAACTTCAGGACATTAACTTCAGGACATTAACTTCAGGACATTAATTTCCAAACATTTCTGGTTCTGTTTGCGACACGTCAATTTCAAGAAAATAATTTCAAGACATTATCAAAACATTTCTGGTTCTGTTTGCGACACGTTAATTTCAAGACATTAATTTCAAAACATTTCTTTGAGGTTCTGTTTGCGACACGTTAATTTCAAGACAATAATTTCAAGACAATAATTTCAAGACAATAATTTCAAGACAATAATTTCAAGACAATAATTTCAAGACAATAATTTCAAGACAATAATTTCAAGACAATAATTTCAAGACAATAATTTCAAGACAATAATTTCAAGGCATTCATTTCAGGACATTAATTTCAAGACAATAATTTCAGGACAATAATTTCAAGACATTTCTTTCATGTTATGTTTGCGACTCGTCAATTTCAATATATTAATTTCAAAACATTTCAGGTTCTGTTTGCACACGTCAATTTCAAGAAATTAATTTCAAAGCATTACTTTCAAAACTTTTCTTTCAGGTTCTGTTTGCGACACGTCAATTTCAAGACAATACTTTCAAGACAATAACTTCAGGACATTAACTTCAGGACATTAAATTCAGGACATTAACTTCAGGACATTAACTTCAGGACATTAACTTCAGGACATTAACTTCAGGACATTAACTTCAGGACATTAACTTCAGGACATTAACTTCAGGACATTAACTTCAGGACATTAACTTCAGGACATTAACTTCAGGACATTAACTTCAGGACATTAACTTCAGGACATTAATTTCCAAACATTTCTGGTTCTGTTTGCGACACGTCAATTTCAAGAAAATAATTTCAAGACATTATCAAAACATTTCTGGTTCTGTTTGCGACACGTTAATTTCAAGACATTAATTTCAAAACATTTCTTTGAGGTTCTGTTTGCGACACGTTAATTTCAAGACAATAATTTCAAGACAATAATTTCAAGACAATAATTTCAAGACAATAATTTCAAGACAATAATTTCAAGACAATAATTTCAAGAGAATAATTTCAAGACAATAATTTCAAGACAATAATTTCAAGACAATAATTTCAAGACAATAATTTCAAGGCATTCATTTCAAGGCATTCATTTCAAGGCATTCATTTCAGGACATTAATTTCAAGACAATAATTTCAGGACAATAATTTCAAGACATTTCTTTCATGTTCTGTTTGCGACTCGTCAATTTCAAGAAATTAATTTCAAAGCATTACTTTCAAAACTTTTCTTTCAGGTTCTATTTGCGACACGTCAACTTCAGGACATTAACTTCAGGACATTAACTTCAGGACATTAACTTCAGGACATTAACTTCAGGACATTAACTTCAGGACATTAACTTCAGGACATTAACTTCAGGACATTAACTTCAGGACATTAACTTCAGGACATTAACTTCAGGACATTAACTTCAGGACATTAACTTCAGGACATTAACTTCAGGACATTAACTTCAGGACATTAACTTCAGGACATTAACTTCAGGACATTAACTTCAGGACATTAACTTCAGGACATTAACTTCAGGACATTAACTTCAGGACATTAACTTCAGGACATTAACTTCAGGACATTAACTTCAGGACATTAACTTCAGGACATTAACTTCAGGACATTAACTTCAGGACATTAACTTCAGGACATTAACTTCAGGACATTAACTTCAGGACATTAACTTCAGGACATTAACTTCAGGACATTAACTTCAGGACATTAACTTCAGGACATTAACTTCAGGACATTAACTTCAGGACATTAACTTCAGGACATTAACTTCAGGACATTAACTTCAGGACATTAACTTCAGGACATTAACTTCAGGACATTAACTTCAGGACATTAACTTCAGGACATTAACTTCAGGACATTAACTTCAGGACATTAACTTCAGGACATTAACTTCAGGACATTAACTTCAGGACATTAACTTCAGGACATTAACTTCAGGACATTAACTTCAGGACATTAACTTCAGGACATTAACTTCAGGACATTAACTTCAGGACATTAACTTCAGGACATTAACTTCAGGACATTAACTTCAGGACATTAACTTCAGGACATTAACTTCAGGACATTAACTTCAGGACATTAACTTCAGGACATTAACTTCAGGACATTAACTTCAGGACATTAACTTCAGGACATTAACTTCAGGACATTAACTTCAGGACATTAACTTCAGGACATTAACTTCAGGACATTAACTTCAGGACATTAACTTCAGGACATTAACTTCAGGACATTAACTTCAGGACATTAACTTCAGGACATTAACTTCAGGACATTAACTTCAGGACATTAACTTCAGGACATTTACTTCAGGACATTAACTTCAGGACATTAACTTCAGGACATTAATTTCAGGACATTAATTTCCAAACATTTCTGGTTCTGTTTGCGACACGTCAAATTCAGGACATTAACTTCAGGACATTAACTTCAGGACATTAACTTCAGGACATTAACTTCAGGACATTAATTTCCAAACATTTCTGGTTCTGTTTGCGACACGTCAATTTCAAGAAAATAATTTCAAGACATTATCAAAACATTTCTGGTTCTGTTTGCGACACGTTAATTTCAAGACATTAATTTCAAAACATTTCTTTGAGGTTCTGTTTGCGACACGTTAATTTCAAGACAATAATTTCAAGACAATAATTTCAAGACAATAATTTCAAGACAATAATTTCAAGACAATAATTTCAAGACAATAATTTCAAGACAATAGTTTCAAGACAATAATTTCAAGACAATAATCTCAAGACAATAATTTCAAGACAATAATTTCAAGACAATAATTTCAAGGCATTCATTTCAGGACATTAATTTCAAGACAATAATTTCAGGACAATAATTTCAAGACATTTCTTTCATGTTCTGTTTGCGACTCGTCAATTTCAATATATTAATTTCAAAACATTTCAGGTTCTGTTTGCACACGTCAATTTCAAGAAATTAATTTCAAAGCATTACTTTCAAAACTTTTCTTTCAGGTTCTGTTTGCGACACGTCAATTTCAGGGCATTAACTTCAGGGCATTAACTTCAGGGCATTAACTTCAGGGCATTAACTTCAGGGCATTAACTTCAGGGCATTAACTTCAGGGCATTAACTTCAGGGCATTAACTTCAGGGCATTAACTTCAGGGCATTAACTTCAGGGCATTAACTTCAGGGCATTAACTTCAGGGCATTAACTTCAGGGCATTAACTTCAGGGCATTAACTTCAGGGCATTAACTTCAGGACATTAACTTCAGGACATTAACTTCAGGACATTAACTTCAGGACATTAACTTCAGGACATTAACTTCAGGACATTAACTTCAGGACATTAACTTCAGGACATTAACTTCAGGACATTAACTTCAGGACATTAACTTCAGGACATTAACTTCAGGACATTAACTTCAGGACATTAACTTCAGGACATTAACTTCAGGACATTAACTTCAGGACATTAACTTCAGGACATTAACTTCAGGACATTAACTTCAGGACATTAACTTCAGGACATTAACTTCAGGACATTAACTTCAGGACATTAACTTCAGGACATTAACTTCAGGACATTAACTTCAGGACATTAACTTCAGGACATTAACTTCAGGACATTAACTTCAGGACATTAACTTCAGGACATTAACTTCAGGACATTAACTTCAGGACATTAACTTCAGGACATTAACTTCAGGACATTAACTTCAGGACATTAACTTCAGGACATTAACTTCAGGACATTTACTTCAGGACATTTACTTCAGGACATTTACTTCAGGACATTTACTTCAGGACATTTACTTCAGGACATTTACTTCAGGACATTTACTTCAGGACATTTACTTCAGGACATTTACTTCAGGACATTTACTTCAGGACATTTACTTCAGGACATTTACTTCAGGACATTTACTTCAGGACATTTACTTCAGGACATTTACTTCAGGACATTTACTTCAGGACATTTACTTCAGGACATTTACTTCAGGACATTTACTTCAGGACATTTACTTCAGGACATTTACTTCAGGACATTTACTTCAGGACATTTACTTCAGGACATTTACTTCAGGACATTTACTTCAGGACATTTACTTCAGGACATTTACTTCAGGACATTTACTTCAGGACATTTACTTCAGGACATTTACTTCAGGACATTTACTTCAGGACATTTACTTCAGGACATTTACTTCAGGACATTTACTTCAGGACATTTACTTCAGGACATTTACTTCAGGACATTTACTTCAGGACATTTACTTCAGGACATTTACTTCAGGACATTTACTTCAGGACATTAACTTCAGGACATTAACTTCAGGACATTAACTTCAGGACATTAACTTCAGGACATTAACTTCAGGACATTAACTTCAGGACATTAACTTCAGGACATTAACTTCAGGACATTAACTTCAGGACATTAACTTCAGGACATTAAC
Organism: Narcine bancroftii; assembly: GCF_036971445.1. Taxonomy (NCBI): domain Eukaryota; kingdom Metazoa; phylum Chordata; class Chondrichthyes; order Torpediniformes; family Narcinidae; genus Narcine; species Narcine bancroftii. The sequence continues at coordinate 73,240,197 of NC_091482.1, read as the reverse complement.
TTCAGGACATTAACTTCAGGACATTAACTTCAGGACATTAACTTCAGGACATTAACTTCAGGACATTAACTTCAGGACATTAACTTCAGGACATTAACTTCAGGACATTAACTTCAGGACATTAACTTCAGGACATTAACTTCAGGACATTAACTTCAGGACATTAACTTCAGGACATTAACTTCAGGACATTAACTTCAGGACATTAACTTCAGGACATTAACTTCAGGACATTAACTTCAGGACATTAACTTCAGGACATTAACTTCAGGACATTAACTTCAGGACATTAACTTCAGGACATTAACTTCAGGACATTAATTTCAGGACATTAATTTCAGGACATTAATTTCAGGACATTAATTTCAGGACAATAATTTCAAGACATTTCTTTCATGTTCTGTTTGCGACTCGTCAATTTCAATATATGAATTTCAAAACATTTCAGGATCTGTTTGCACACGTCAATTTCAAGAAATTAATTTCAAAGCATTACTTTCAAAACTTATCTTTCAGGTTCTGTTTGCGACACGTCAATTTCAGGACATTAACTTCAGGACATTAACTTCAGGACATTAACTTCAGGACATTAACTTCAGGACATTAACTTCAGGACATTAACTTCAGGACATTAACTTCAGGACATTAACTTCAGGACATTAACTTCAGGACATTAACTTCAGGACATTAACTTCAGGACATTAACTTCAGGACATTAACTTCAGGACATTAACTTCAGGACATTAACTTCAGGACATTAACTTCAGGACATTAACTTCAGGACATTAACTTCAGGACATTAACTTCAGGACATTAACTTCAGGACATTAACTTCAGGACATTAACTTCAGGACATTAACTTCAGGACATTAACTTCAGGACATTAACTTCAGGACATTAACTTCAGGACATTAACTTCAGGACATTAACTTCAGGACATTAACTTCAGGACATTAACTTCAGGACATTAACTTCAGGACATTAACTTCAGGACATTAACTTCAGGACATTAACTTCAGGACATTAACTTCAGGACATTAACTTCAGGACATTAACTTCAGGACATTTACTTCAGGACATTTACTTCAGGACATTTACTTCAGGACATTTACTTCAGGACATTTACTTCAGGACATTAACTTCAGGACATTAACTTCAGGACATTAACTTCAGGACATTAACTTCAGGACATTAACTTCAGGACATTAACTTCAGGACATTAACTTCAGGACATTAACTTCAGGACATTAACTTCAGGACATTAACTTCAGGACATTAACTTCAGGACATTAACTTCAGGACATTAACTTCAGGACATTAACTTCAGGACATTAACTTCAGGACATTAACTTCAGGACATTAACTTCAGGACATTAACTTCAGGACATTAACTTCAGGACATTAACTTCAGGACATTAACTTCAGGACATTAACTTCAGGACATTAACTTCAGGACATTAACTTCAGGACATTAACTTCAGGACATTAACTTCAGGACATTAACTTCAGGACATTAACTTCAGGACATTAACTTCAGGACATTAACTTCAGGACATTAACTTCAGGACATTAACTTCAGGACATTAACTTCAGGACATTAACTTCAGGACATTAACTTCAGGACATTAACTTCAGGACATTAATTTCAGGACATTAATTTCAGGACATTAATTTCAGGACATTAATTTCAGGACATTAATTTCAGGACATTAATTTCAGGATATTAATTTCCAAACATTTCTGGTTCTGTTTGCGACACGTCAATTTCAAGAAAATAATTTCAAGACATTATCAAAACATTTCTGGTTCTGTTTGCGATACGTTAATTTCAAGACGTTAATTTCAAAACATTTCTTTGAGCTTCTGTTTGCGACACGTTAATTTCAAGACAATAATTTCAAGACAATAATTTCAAGACAATAATTTCAAGGCATTCATTTCAGGACATTAATTTCAAGACAATAATTTCAGGACAATAATTTCAGGACAATAATTTCAAGACATTTCTTTCATGTTCTGTTTGCGACTCGTCAATTTCAATATATTAATTTCAAAACATTTCAGGTTCTGTTTCCACACGTCAATTTCAAGAAATTAATTTCAAAGCATTACTTTCAAAACTTTTCTTTCAGGTTCTGTTTGCGACACGTCAATTTCAAGACAATAATTTCAAGACAATAACTTCAGGACATTAACTTCAGGACATTAACTTCAGGACATTAACTTCAGGACATTAACTTCAGGACATTAACTTCAGGACATTAACTTCAGGACATTAACTTCAGGACATTAACTTCAGGACATTAACTTCAGGACATTAACTTCAGGACATTAACTTCAGGACATTAACTTCAGGACATTAACTTCAGGACATTAACTTCAGGACATTAACTTCAGGACATTAACTTCAGGACATTAACTTCAGGACATTAATTTCCAAACATTTCTGGTTCTGTTTGCGACACGTCAATTTCAAGAAAATAATTTCAAGACATTATCAAAACATTTCTGGTTCTGTTTGCGACACGTTAATTTCAAGACATTAATTTCAAAACATTTCTTTGAGGTTCTGTTTGCGACACGTTAATTTCAAGACAATAATTTCAAGACAATAATTTCAAGACAATAATTTCAAGACAATAATTTCAAGACAATAATTTCAAGACAATAATTTCATGACAATAATTTCAAGGCATTCATTTCAGGACATTAATTTCAAGACAATAATTTCAGGACAATAATTTCAAGACATTTCTTTCATGTTCTGTTTGCGACTCGTCAATTTCAATATATTAATTTCAAAACATTTCAGGTTCTGTTTCCACACGTCAATTTCAAGAAATTAATTTCAAGACATTATCAAAACATTTCTGGTTCTGTTTGCGATACGTTAATTTCAAGACGTTAATTTCAAAACATTTCTTTGAGCTTCTGTTTGCGACACGTTAATTTCAAGACAATAATTTCAAGACAATAATTTCAAGACAATAATTTCAAGGCATTCATTTCAGGACATTAATTTCAAGACAATAATTTCAGGACAATAATTTCAAGACATTTCTTTCATGTTCTGTTTGCGACTCGTCAATTTCAATATATTAATTTCAAAACATTTCAGGTTCTGTTTCCACACGTCAATTTCAAGAAATTAATTTCAAAGCATTACTTTCAAAACTTTTCTTTCAGGTTCTGTTTGCGACACGTCAATTTCAAGACATTAACTTCAGGACATTAACTTCAGGACATTAACTTCAGGACATTAACTTCAGGACATTAACTTCAGGACATTAACTTCAGGACATTAACTTCAGGACATTAACTTCAGGACATTAACTTCAGGACATTAACTTCAGGACATTAACTTCAGGACATTAACTTCAGGACATTAACTTCAGGACATTAACTTCAGGACATTAACTTCAGGACATGAACTTCAGGACATGAACTTCAGGACATTAACTTCAGGACATTAACTTCAGGACATTAATTTCAGGACATTAATTTCCAAACATTTCTGGTTCTGTTTGCGACACGTCAAATTCAGGACATTAACTTCAGGACATTAACTTCAGCACATTAACTTCAGGACATTAACTTCAGGACATTAACTTCAGGACATTAATTTCCAAACATTTCTGGTTCTGTTTGCGACACGTCAATTTCAAGAAAATAATTTCAAGACATTATCAAAACATTTCTGGTTCTGTTTGCGACACGTTAATTTCAAGACATTAATTTCAAAACATTTCTTTGAGGTTCTGTTTGCGACACGTTAATTTCAAGACAATAATTTCAAGACAATAATTTCAAGACAATAATTTCAAGACAATAATTTCAAGACAATAATTTCAAGACAATAATTTCAAGACAATAATTTCAAGACAATAATTTCAAGACAATAATTTCAAGGCATTCATTTCAGGACATTAATTTCAAGACAATAATTTCAGGACAATAATTTCAAGACATTTCTTTCATGTTCTGTTTGCGACTCGTCAATTTCAATATATTCATTTCAAAACATTTCAGGTTCTGTTTGCACACGTCAATTTCAAGAAATTAATTTCAAAGCATTACTTTCAAAACTTTTCTTTCAGGTTCTGTTTGCGACACGTCAATTTCAAGACATTAACTTCAGGACATTAACTTCAGGACATTTACTTCAGGACATTTACTTCAGGACATTTACTTCAGGACATTTACTTCAGGACATTTACTTCAGGACATTTACTTCAGGACATTTACTTCAGGACATTTACTTCAGGACATTTACTTCAGGACATTTACTTCAGGACATTTACTTCAGGACATTTACTTCAGGACATTTACTTCAGGACATTTACTTCAGGACATTTACTTCAGGACATTTACTTCAGGACATTTACTTCAGGACATTTACTTCAGGACATTTACTTCAGGACATTTACTTCAGGACATTTACTTCAGGACATTTACTTCAGGACATTTACTTCAGGACATTTACTTCAGGACATTTACTTCAGGACATTTACTTCAGGACATTTACTTCAGGACATTTACTTCAGGACATTTACTTCAGGACATTTACTTCAGGACATTTACTTCAGGACATTTACTTCAGGACATTTACTTCAGGACATTTACTTCAGGACATTTACTTCAGGACATTTACTTCAGGACATTTACTTCAGGACATTTACTTCAGGACATTTACTTCAGGACATTTACTTCAGGACATTTACTTCAGGACATTTACTTCAGGACATTTACTTCAGGACATTTACTTCAGGACATTTACTTCAGGACATTTACTTCAGGACATTTACTTCAGGACATTAACTTCAGGACATTAACTTCAGGACATTAACTTCAGGACATTAACTTCAGGACATTAACTTCAGGACATTAACTTCAGGACATTAACTTCAGGACATTAACCTCAGGACATTAACCTCAGGACATTAACCTCAGGACATTAACCTCAGGACATTAACTTCAGGACATTAACTTCAGGACATTAACTTCAGGACATTAATTTCAGGACATTAATTTCAGGACATTAATTTCAGGACATTAATTTCAGGACATTAATTTCAGGACATTAATTTCAGGACATTAATTTCAGGACATTAATTTCAGGACATTAATTTCAGGACATTAATTTCAGGATATTAATTTCCAAACATTTCTGGTTCTGTTTGCGACACGTCAATTTCAAGAAAATAATTTCAAGACATTATCAAAGCATTTCAGGTTCTGTTTGTGACACGTTAATTTCAAGACATTAATTTCAAAACTTTTCTTTGAGCTTCTGTTTGCGACACATTAATTTCAAGACAATAATTTCAAGACAATAATTTCAAGACAATAATTTCAAGGCATTCATTTCAGGACATTAATTTCAAGACAATAATTTCAGGACAATAATTTCAAGACATTTCTTTCATGTTCTGTTTGCGACTCGTCAATTTCAATATATTAATTTCAAAACATTTCAGGTTCTGTTTGCACACGTCAATTTCAAGAAATTAATTTCAAAGCATTACTTTCAAAACTTTTCTTTCAGGTTCTGTTTGCGACACGTCAATTTCAAGACAATAACTTCAGGACATTAACTTCAGGACATTAACTTCAGGACATTAACTTCAGGACATTAACTTCAGGACATTAACTTCAGGACATTAACTTCAGGACATTAACTTCAGGACATTAACTTCAGGACATTAACTTCAGGACATTAACTTCAGGACATTAACTTCAGGACATTAACTTCAGGACATTAACTTCAGGACATTAATTTCAGGACATTAATTTCCAAACATTTCTGGTTCTGTTTGCGACACGTCAAATTCAGGACATTAACTTCAGGACATTAACTTCAGGACATTAACTTCAGGACATTAATTTCCAAACATTTCTGGTTCTGTTTGCGACACGTCAATTTCAAGAAAATAATTTCAAGACATTATCAAAACATTTCTGGTTCTGTTTGCGACACGTTAATTTCAAGACATTAATTTCAAAACATTTCTTTGAGGTTCTGTTTGCGACACGTTAATTTCAAGACAATAATTTCAAGACAATAATTTCAAGACAATAATTTCAAGACAATAATTTCAAGACAATAATTTCAAGACAATAATTTCAAGACAATAATTTCAAGACAATAATTTCAAGACAATAATTTCAAGACAATAATTTCAAGACAATAATTTCAAGACAATAATTTCAAGGCATTCATTTCAGGACATTAATTTCAAGACAATAAATTCAGGACAATAATTTCAAGACATTTCTTTCATGTTCTGTTTGCGACTCGTCAATTTCAATATATTCATTTCAAAACATTTCAGGTTCTGTTTGCACACGTCAATTTCAAGAAATTAATTTCAAAGCATTACTTTCAAAACTTTTCTTTCAGGTTCTGTTTGCGACACGTCAATTTCAGGACATTAACTTCAGGACATTAACTTCAGGACATTAACTTCAGGACATTAACTTCAGGACATTAACTTCAGGACATTTACTTCAGGACATTAACTTCAGGACATTAACTTCAGGACATTAACTTCAGGACATTTACTTCAGGACATTTACTTCAGGACATTTACTTCAGGACATTTACTTCAGGACATTTACTTCAGGACATTTACTTCAGGACATTTACTTCAGGACATTTACTTCAGGACATTTACTTCAGGACATTTACTTCAGGACATTTACTTCAGGACATTTACTTCAGGACATTTACTTCAGGACATTTACTTCAGGACATTTACTTCAGGACATTTACTTCAGGACATTTACTTCAGGACATTTACTTCAGGACATTTACTTCAGGACATTTACTTCAGGACATTTACTTCAGGACATTTACTTCAGGACATTTACTTCAGGACATTTACTTCAGGACATTTACTTCAGGACATTTACTTCAGGACATTTACTTCAGGACATTTACTTCAGGACATTTACTTCAGGACATTTACTTCAGGACATTTACTTCAGGACATTTACTTCAGGACATTTACTTCAGGACATTTACTTCAGGACATTTACTTCAGGACATTTACTTCAGGACATTTACTTCAGGACATTTACTTCAGGACATTTACTTCAGGACATATACTTCAGGACATATACTTCAGGACATATACTTCAGGACATTAACTTCAGGACATTAACTTCAGGACATTAACTTCAGGACATTAACTTCAGGACATTAACTTCAGGACATTAACTTCAGGACATTAACTTCAGGACATTAACTTCAGGACATTAACTTCAGGACATTAACCTCAGGACATTAACCTCAGGACATTAACCTCAGGACATTAACCTCAGGACATTAACTTCAGGACATTAACTTCAGGACATTAACTTCAGGACATTAATTTCAGGACATTAATTTCAGGACATTAATTTCAGGACATTAATTTCAGGACATTAATTTCAGGACATTAATTTCAGGACATTAATTTCAGGACATTAATTTCAGGATATTAATTTCCAAACATTTCTGGTTCTGTTTGCGACACGTCAATTTCAAGAAAATAATTTCAAGACATTATCAAAACATTTCTGGTTCTGTTTGCGACACGTTAATTTCAAGACATTAATTTCAAAACATTTCTTTGAGCTTCTGTTTGCGACACATTAATTTCAAGACAATAATTTCAAGACAATAATTTCAAGACAATAATTTCAAGACAATAATTTCAAGGCATTCATTTCAGGACATTAATTTCAAGACAATAATTTCAGGACAATAATTTCAAGACATTTCTTTCATGTTCTGTTTGCGACTCGTCAATTTCAATATATTAATTTCAAAACATTTCAGGTTCTGTTTGCACACGTCAATTTCAAGAAATTAATTTCAAAGCATTACTTTCAAAACTTTTCTTTCAGGTTCTGTTTGCGACACGTCAATTTCAAGACAATAACTTCAGGACATTAACTTCAGGACATTAACTTCAGGACATTAACTTCAGGACATTAACTTCAGGACATTAACTTCAGGACATTAACTTCAGGACATTAACTTCAGGACATTAACTTCAGGACATTAACTTCAGGACATTAACTTCAGGACATTAACTTCAGGACATTAACTTCAGGACATTAACTTCAGGACATTAACTTCAGGACATTAACTTCAGGACATTAACTTCAGGACATTAACTTCAGGACATTAACTTCAGGACATTAACTTCAGGACATTAACTTCAGGACATTAACTTCAGGACATTAACTTCAGGACATTAACTTCAGGACATTAATTTCAGGACATTAATTTCCAAACATTTCTGGTTCTGTTTGCGACACGTCAAATTCAGGACATTAACTTCAGGACATTAACTTCAGGACATTAACTTCAGGACATTAACTTCAGGACATTAACTTCAGGACATTAACTTCAGGACATTAACTTCAGGACATTAACTTCAGGACATTAATTTCCAAACATTTCTGGTTCTGTTTGCGACACGTCAATTTCAAGAAAATAATTTCAAGACATTTTCAAAACATTTCTGGTTCTGTTTGCGACACGTTAATTTCAAGACATTAATTTCAAAACATTTCTTGGAGCTTCTGTTTGCGACACATTAATTTCAAGACAATAATTTCAAGACAATAATTTCAAGACAATAATTTCAAGGCATTCATTTCAGGACATTAATTTCAAGACAATAATTTCAGGACAATAATTTCAAGACATTTCTTTCATGTTCTGTTTGCGACTCGTCAATTTCAATATATTAATTTCAAAACATTTCAGGTTCTGTTTGCACACGTCAATTTCAAGAAATTAATTTCAAAGCATTACTTTCAAAACTTTTCTTTCAGGTTCTGTTTGCGACACGTCAATTTCAGGACATTAACTTCAGGACATTAACTTCAGGACATTAACTTCAGGACATTAACTTCAGGACATTAACTTCAGGACATTAACTTCAGGACATTAACTTCAGGACATTAACTTCAGGACATTAACTTCAGGACATTAACTTCAGGACATTAACTTCAGGACATTAACTTCAGGACATTTACTTCAGGACATTTACTTCAGGACATTTACTTCAGGACATTTACTTCAGGACATTTACTTCAGGACATTTACTTCAGGACATTTACTTCAGGACATTTACTTCAGGACATTTACTTCAGGACATTTACTTCAGGACATTTACTTCAGGACATTTACTTCAGGACATTTACTTCAGGACATTTACTTCAGGACATTTACTTCAGGACATTTACTTCAGGACATTTACTTCAGGACATTTACTTCAGGACATTTACTTCAGGACATTTACTTCAGGACATTTACTTCAGGACATTTACTTCAGGACATTTACTTCAGGACATTTACTTCAGGACATTTACTTCAGGACATTTACTTCAGGACATTTACTTCAGGACATTTACTTCAGGACATTTACTTCAGGACATTTACTTCAGGACATTTACTTCAGGACATTTACTTCAGGACATTTACTTCAGGACATTTACTTCAGGACATTTACTTCAGGACATTTACTTCAGGACATTTACTTCAGGACATTTACTTCAGGACATTTACTTCAGGACATTTACTTCAGGACATTTACTTCAGGACATTTACTTCAGGACATTTACTTCAGGACATTTACTTCAGGACATTTACTTCAGGACATTTACTTCAGGACATTTACTTCAGGACATTTACTTCAGGACATTTACTTCAGGACATTTACTTCAGGACATTTACTTCAGGACATTTACTTCAGGACATTTACTTCAGGACATTTACTTCAGGACATTTACTTCAGGACATTTACTTCAGGACATTTACTTCAGGACATTTACTTCAGGACATTTACTTCAGGACATTTACTTCAGGACATTTACTTCAGGACATTTACTTCAGGACATTTACTTCAGGACATTTACTTCAGGACATTTACTTCAGGACATTTACTTCAGGACATTTACTTCAGGACATTTACTTCAGGACATTTACTTCAGGACATTTACTTCAGGACATTTACTTCAGGACATTTACTTCAGGACATTTACTTCAGGACATTTACTTCAGGACATTTACTTCAGGACATTTACTTCAGGACATTTACTTCAGGACATTTACTTCAGGACATTTACTTCAGGACATTTACTTCAGGACATTTACTTCAGGACATTAACTTCAGGACATTAACTTCAGGACATTAACTTCAGGACATTAACTTCAGGACATTAACTTCAGGACATTAACTTCAGGACATTAACTTCAGGACATTAACTTCAGGACATTAACTTCAGGACATTAACCTCAGGACATTAACCTCAGGACATTAACCTCAGGACATTAACCTCAGGACATTAACTTCAGGACATTAACTTCAGGACATTAACTTCAGGACATTAACTTCAGGACATTAATTTCAGGACATTAATTTCAGGACATTAATTTCAGGACATGAATTTCAGGACATTAATTTCAGGACATTAATTTCAGGACATTAATTTCAGGATATTAATTTCCAAACATTTCTGGTTCTGTTTGCGACACGTCAATTTCAAGAAAATAATTTCAAGACATTATCAAAACATTTCTGGTTCTGTTTGCGACACGTTAATTTCAAGACATTAATTTCAAAACATTTCTTTGAGCTTCTGTTTGCGACACATTAATTTCAAGACAATAATTTCAAGACAATAATTTCAAGACAATAATTTCAAGACAATAATTTCAAGACAATAATTTCAAGGCATTCATTTCAGGACATTAATTTCAAGACAATAATTTCAGGACAATAATTTCAAGACATTTCTTTCATGTTCTGTTTGCGACTCGTCAATTTCAATATATTAATTTCCAAACATTTCAGGTTCTGTTTGCACACGTCAATTTCAAGAAATTAATTTCAAAGCATTACTTTCAAAACTTTTCTTTCAGGTTCTGTTTGCGACACGTCAATTTCAAGACAATAATTTCAAGACAATAACTTCAGGACATTAACTTCAGGACATTAACTTCAGGACATTAACTTCAGGACATTAACTTCAGGACATTAACTTCAGGACATTAACTTCAGGACATTAACTTCAGGACATTAACTTCAGGACATTAACTTCAGGACATTAACTTCAGGACATTAACTTCAGGACATTAACTTCAGGACATTAACTTCAGGACATTAATTTCCAAACATTTCTGGTTCTGTTTGCGACACGTCAATTTCAAGAAAATAATTTCAAGACATTATCAAAACATTTCTGGTTCTGTTTGCGACACGTTAATTTCAAGACATTAATTTCAAAACATTTCTTTGAGGTTCTGTTTGCGACACGTTAATTTCAAGACAATAATTTCAAGACAATAATTTCAAGACAATAATTTCAAGACAATAATTTCAAGACAATAATTTCATGACAATAATTTCAAGGCATTCATTTCAAGGCATTCATTTCAGGACATTAATTTCAAGACAATAATTTCAGGACAATAATTTCAAGACATTTCTTTCATGTTCTGTTTGCGACTCGTCAATTTCAATATATTAATTTCAAAACATTTCAGGTTCTGTTTGCACACGTCAATTTCAAGAAATTAATTTCAAAGCATTACTTTCAAAACTTTTCTTTCAGGTTCTGTTTGCGACACGTCAATTTCAAGACATTAACTTCAGGACATTAACTTCAGGACATTAACTTCAGGACATTAACTTCAGGACATTAACTTCAGGACATTAACTTCAGGACATTAACTTCAGGACATTAACTTCAGGACATTAACTTCAGGACATTAACTTCAGGACATTAACTTCAGGACATTAACTTCAGGACATTAACTTCAGGACATTAACTTCAGGACATGAACTTCAGGACATTAACTTCAGGACATTAATTTCAGGACATTAATTTCCAAACATTTCTGGTTCTGTTTGCGACACGTCAAATTCAGGACATTAACTTCAGGACATTAACTTCAGGACATTAACTTCAGGACATTAACTTCAGGACATTAACTTCAGGACATTAATTTCCAAACATTTCTGGTTCTGTTTGCGACACGTCAATTTCAAGAAAATAATTTCAAGACATTATCAAAACATTTCTGGTTCTGTTTGCGACACGTTAATTTCAAGACATTAATTTCAAAACATTTCTTTGAGGTTCTGTTTGCGACACGTTAATTTCAAGACAATAATTTCAAGACAATAATTTCAAGACAATAATTTCAAGACAATAATTTCAAGACAATAATTTCAAGACAATAATTTCAAGACAATAATTTCAAGACAATAATTCCAAGACAATATTTTCAAGGCATTCATTTCAGGACATTAATTTCAAGACAATAATTTCAGGACAATAATTTCAAGACATTTCTTTCATGTTCTGTTTGCGACTCGTCAATTTCAATATATTCATTTCAAAACATTTCAGGTTCTGTTTGCACACGTCAATTTCAAGAAATTAATTTCAAAGCATTACTTTCAAAACTTTTCTTTCAGGTTCTGTTTGCGACACGTCAATTTCAAGACATTAACTTCAGGACATTAACTTCAGGACATTAACTTCAGGACATTAACTTCAGGACATTAACTTCAGGACATTAACTTCAGGACATTAACTTCAGGACATTTACTTCAGGACATTTACTTCAGGACATTTACTTCAGGACATTTACTTCAGGACATTTACTTCAGGACATTTACTTCAGGACATTTACTTCAGGACATTTACTTCAGGACATTTACTTCAGGACATTTACTTCAGGACATTTACTTCAGGACATTTACTTCAGGACATTTACTTCAGGACATTTACTTCAGGACATTTACTTCAGGACATTTACTTCAGGACATTTACTTCAGGACATTTACTTCAGGACATTTACTTCAGGACATTTACTTCAGGACATTTACTTCAGGACATTTACTTCAGGACATTTACTTCAGGACATTTACTTCAGGACATTTACTTCAGGACATTTACTTCAGGACATTTACTTCAGGACATTTACTTCAGGACATTTACTTCAGGACATTTACTTCAGGACATTTACTTCAGGACATTTACTTCAGGACATTTACTTCAGGACATTTACTTCAGGACATTTACTTCAGGACATTTACTTCAGGACATTTACTTCAGGACATTTACTTCAGGACATTTACTTCAGGACATTTACTTCAGGACATTTACTTCAGGACATTTACTTCAGGACATTTACTTCAGGACATTTACTTCAGGACATTTACTTCAGGACATTTACTTCAGGACATTTACTTCAGGACATTTACTTCAGGACATTTACTTCAGGACATTTACTTCAGGACATTAACTTCAGGACATTAATTTCAGGACATTAATTTCAGGACATTAATTTCAAAACATTTCTTTGAGCTTCTGTTTGCGACACATTAATTTCAAGACAATAATTTCAAGACAATAATTTCAAGACAATAATTTCAAGGCATTCATTTCAGGACATTAATTTCAAGACAATAATTTCAGGACAATAATTTCAAGACATTTCTTTCATGTTCTGTTTGCGACTCGTCAATTTCAATATATTAATTTCAAAATATTTCAGGTTCTGTTTGCACACGTCAATTTCAAGAAATTAATTTCAAAGCATTACTTTCAAAACTTTTCTTTCAGGTTCTGTTTGCGACACGTCAATTTCAAGACAATAACTTCAGGACATTAACTTCAGGACATTAACTTCAGGACATTAACTTCAGGACATTAACTTCAGGACATTAACTTCAGGACATTAACTTCAGGACATTAACTTCAGGACATTAACTTCAGGACATTAACTTCAGGACATTAACTTCAGGACATTAACTTCAGGACATTAACTTCAGGACATTAACTTCAGGACATTAACTTCAGGACATTAACTTCAGGACATTAACTTCAGGACATTAACTTCAGGACATTAACTTCAGGACATTAACTTCAGGACATTAACTTCAGGACATTAACTTCAGGACATTAACTTCAGGACATTAATTTCAGGACATTAATTTCCAAACATTTCTGGTTCTGTTTGCGACACGTCAAATTCAGGACATTAACTTCAGGACATTAACTTCAGGACATTAACTTCAGGACATTAATTTCCAAACATTTCTGGTTCTGTTTGCGACACGTCAATTTCAAGAAAATAATTTCAAGACATTATCAAAACATTTCTGGTTCTGTTTGCGACACGTTAATTTCAAGACATTAATTTCAAAACATTTCTTTGAGGTTCTGTTTGCGACACGTTAATTTCAAGACAATAATTTCAAGACAATAATTTCAAGACAATAATTTCAAGACAATAATTTCAAGACAATAATTTCAAGACAATAATTTCAAGACAATAATTTCAAGACAATAATTTCAAGACAATAATTTCAAGACAATAATTTCAAGGCATTCATTTCAGGACATTAATTTCAAGACAATAAATTCAGGACAATAATTTCAAGACATTTCTTTCATGTTCTGTTTGCGACTCGTCAATTTCAATATATTCATTTCAAAACATTTCAGGTTCTGTTTGCACACGTCAATTTCAAGAAATTAATTTCAAAGCATTACTTTCAAAACTTTTCTTTCAGGTTCTGTTTGCGACACGTCAATTTCAGGACATTAACTTCAGGACATTAACTTCAGGACATTAACTTCAGGACATTAACTTCAGGACATTAACTTCAGGACATTAACTTCAGGACATTAACTTCAGGACATTAACTTCAGGACATTAACTTCAGGACATTAACTTCAGGACATTAACTTCAGGACATTAACTTCAGGACATTAACTTCAGGACATTAACTTCAGGACATTAACTTCAGGACATTTACTTCAGGACATTTACTTCAGGACATTTACTTCAGGACATTTACTTCAGGACATTTACTTCAGGACATTTACTTCAGGACATTTACTTCAGGACATTTACTTCAGGACATTTACTTCAGGACATTTACTTCAGGACATTTACTTCAGGACATTTACTTCAGGACATTTACTTCAGGACATTTACTTCAGGACATTTACTTCAGGACATTTACTTCAGGACATTTACTTCAGGACATTTACTTCAGGACATTTACTTCAGGACATTTACTTCAGGACATTTACTTCAGGACATTTACTTCAGGACATTTACTTCAGGACATTTACTTCAGGACATTTACTTCAGGACATTTACTTCAGGACATTTACTTCAGGACATTTACTTCAGGACATTTACTTCAGGACATTTACTTCAGGACATTAACTTCAGGACATTAACTTCAGGACATTAACTTCAGGACATTAACTTCAGGACATTAACTTCAGGACATTAACTTCAGGACATTAACTTCAGGACATTAACTTCAGGACATTAACTTCAGGACATTAACTTCAGGACATTAACTTCAGGACATTAACTTCAGGACATTAACCTCAGGACATTAACCTCAGGACATTAACCTCAGGACATTAACCTCAGGACATTAACTTCAGGACATTAACTTCAGGACATTAACTTCAGGACATTAATTTCAGGACATTAATTTCAGGACATTAATTTCAGGACATTAATTTCAGGACATTAATTTCAGGACATTAATTTCAGGACATTAATTTCAGGACATTAATTTCAGGATATTAATTTCCAAACATTTCTGGTTCTGTTTGCGACACGTCAATTTCAAGAAAATAATTTCAAGACATTATCAAAACATTTCTGGTTCTGTTTGCGACACGTTAATTTCAAGACATTAATTTCAAAACATTTCTTTGAGCTTCTGTTTGCGACACATTAATTTCAAGACAATAATTTCAAGACAATAATTTCAAGACAATAATTTCAAGGCATTCATTTCAGGACATTAATTTCAAGACAATAATTTCAGGACAATAATTTCAAGACATTTCTTTCATGTTCTGTTTGCGACTCGTCAATTTCAATATATTAATTTCAAAACATTTCAGGTTCTGTTTGCACACGTCAATTTCAAGAAATTAATTTCAAAGCATTACTTTCAAAACTTTTCTTTCAGGTTCTGTTTGCGACACGTCAATTTCAGGACATTAACTTCAGGACATTAACTTCAGGACATTAACTTCAGGACATTAACTTCAGGACATTAACTTCAGGACATTAACTTCAGGACATTAACTTCAGGACATTAACTTCAGGACATTAACTTCAGGACATTAACTTCAGGACATTAACTTCAGGACATTAACTTCAGGACATTAACTTCAGGACATTAACTTCAGGACATTAATTTCAGGACATTAATTTCCAAACATTTCTGGTTCTGTTTGCGACACGTCAAATTCAGGACATTAACTTCAGGACATTAACTTCAGGACATTAACTTCAGGACATTAACTTCAGGACATTAACTTCAGGACATTAACTTCAGGACATTAATTTCCAAACATTTCTGGTTCTGTTTGCGACACGTCAATTTCAAGAAAATAATTTCAAGACATTATCAAAACATTTCTGGTTCTGTTTGCGACACGTTAATTTCAAGACATTAATTTCAAAACATTTCTTGGAGCTTCTGTTTGCGACACATTAATTTCAAGACAATAATTTCAAGACAATAATTTCAAGGCATTCATTTCAAGGCATTCATTTCAGGACATTAATTTCAAGACAATAATTTCAGGACAATAATTTCAAGACATTTCTTTCATGTTCTGTTTGCGACTCGTCAATTTCAATATATTAATTTCAAAACATTTCAGGTTCTGTTTGCACACGTCAATTTCAAGAAATTAATTTCAAAGCATTACTTTCAAAACTTTTCTTTCAGGTTCTGTTTGCGACACGTCAATTTCAGGACATTAACTTCAGGACATTAACTTCAGGACATTAACTTCAGGACATTAACTTCAGGACATTAACTTCAGGACATTAACTTCAGGACATTAACTTCAGGACATTAACTTCAGGACATTAACTTCAGGACATTAACTTCAGGACATTAACTTCAGGACACTAACTTCAGGACACTAACTTCAGGACATTAACTTCAGGACATTAACTTCAGGACATTAACTTCAGGACATTAACCTCAGGACATTAACTTCAGGACATTAACTTCAGGACATTAACTTCAGGACATTAACTTCAGGACATTAACTTCAGGACATTAACTTCAGGACATTAACTTCAGGACATTAACTTCAGGACATTAACTTCAGGACATTAACTTCAGGACATTAACTTCAGGACATTAATTTCAGGACATTAATTTCCAAACATTTCTGGTTCTGTTTGCGACACGTCAAATTCAGGACATTAACTTCAGGACATTAACTTCAGGACATTAACTTCAGGACATTAACTTCAGGACATTAACTTCAGGACATTAACTTCAGGACATTAACTTCAGGACATTAACTTCAGGACATTAACTTCAGGACATTAACTTCAGGACATTAACTTCAGGACATTAACTTCAGGACATTAACTTCAGGACATTAACTTCAGGACATTAATTTCAGGACATTAATTTCCAAACATTTCTGGTTCTGTTTGCGACACGTCAAATTCAGGACATTAACTTCAGGACATTAACTTCAGGACATTAACTTCAGGACATTAACTTCAGGACATTAACTTCAGGACATTAATTTCCAAACATTTCTGGTTCTGTTTGCGACACGTCAATTTCAAGAAAATAATTTCAAGACATTATCAAAACATTTCTGGTTCTGTTTGCGACACGTTAATTTCAAGACATTAATTTCAAAACATTTCTTGGAGCTTCTGTTTGCGACACATTAATTTCAAGACAATAATTTCAAGACAATAATTTCAAGGCATTCATTTCAAGGCATTCATTTCAGGACATTAATTTCAAGACAATAATTTCAGGACAATAATTTCAAGACATTTCTTTCATGTTCTGTTTGCGACTCGTCAATTTCAATATATTAATTTCAAAACATTTCAGGTTCTGTTTGCACACGTCAATTTCAAGAAATTAATTTCAAAGCATTACTTTCAAAACTTTTCTTTCAGGTTCTGTTTGCGACACGTCAATTTCAGGACATTAACTTCAGGACATTAACTTCAGGACATTAACTTCAGGACATTAACTTCAGGACATTAACTTCAGGACATTAACTTCAGGACATTAACTTCAGGACATTAACTTCAGGACATTAACTTCAGGACATTAACTTCAGGACATTAACTTCAGGACACTAACTTCAGGACACTAACTTCAGGACATTAACTTCAGGACATTAACTTCAGGACATTAACTTCAGGACATTAACTTCAGGACACTAACTTCAGGACACTAACTTCAGGACATTAACTTCAGGACATTAACTTCAGGACATTAACTTCAGGACATTAACTTCAGGACATTAACTTCAGGACATTAACTTCAGGACATTAACTTCAGGACATTAACTTCAGGACATTAACTTCAGGACATTAACTTCAGGACATTAACTTCAGGACATTAACTTCAGGACATTAACTTCAGGACATTAACTTCAGGACATTAACTTCAGGACATTAACTTCAGGACATTAACTTCAGGACATTAACTTCAGGACATTAACTTCAGGACATTAACTTCAGGACATTAACTTCAGGACATTAACTTCAGGACATTTACTTCAGGACATTAACTTCAGGACATTTACTTCAGGACATTAACTTCGGACATTAACTTCAGGACATTAATTTCAGGACATTAATTTCCAAACATTTCTGGTTCTGTTTGCGACACGTCAAATTCAGGACATTAACTTCAGGACATTAACTTCAGGACATTAACTTCAGGACATTAATTTCCAAACATTTCTGGTTCTGTTTGCGACACGTCAATTTCAAGAAAATAATTTCAAGACATTATCAAAACATTTCTGGTTCTGTTTGCGACACGTTAATTTCAAGACAATAATTTCAAGACAATAATTTCAAGACAATAATTTCAAGACAATAATTTCAAGACAATAATTTCAAGACAATAATTTCAAGACAATAATTTCAAGACAATAATTTCAAGGCATTCATTTCAGGACATTAATTTCAAGACAATAATTTCAGGACAATAATTTCAAGACAATAATTTCAAGACAATAATTTCAAGACGATAATTTCAAGACAATAATTTCAAGGCATTCATTTCAGGACATTAATTTCAAGACAATAATTTCAGGACAATAATTTCAAGACATTTCTTTCATGTTCTGTTTGCGACTCGTCAATTTCAATATATTAATTTCAAAACATTTCAGGTTCTGTTTGCACACGTCAATTTCAAGAAATTAATTTCAAAGCATTACTTTCAAAACTTTTCTTTCAGGTTCTGTTTGCGACACGTCAATTTCAAGACAATAATTTCAAGACAATAACTTCAGGACATTAACTTCAGGACATTAACTTCAGGACATTAACTTCAGGACATTAATTTCAGGACGTTAATTTCAGGACATTAATTTCAGGACATTAATTTCAGGACATTAATTTCAGGACATTAATTTCAGGATATTAATTTCCAAACATTTCTGGTTCTGTTTGCGACACGTCAATTTCAAGAAAATAATTTCAAGACATTATCAAAACATTTCTGGTTCTGTTTGCGACACGTTAATTTCAAAACGTTAATTTCAAAACATTTCTTTGAGCTTCTGTTTGCGACACGTTAATTTCAAGACAATAATTTCAAGACAATAATTTCAAGACAATAATTTCAAGACAATAATTTCAAGACGATAATTTCAAGACAATAATTTCAAGGCATTTCTTTCATGTTCTGTTTGCGACTCGTCAATTTCAATATATTAATTTCAAAACATTTCAGGTTCTGTTTCCACACGTCAATTTCAAGAAATTAATTTCAAAGCATTACTTTCAAAACTTTTCTTTCAGGTTCTGTTTGCGACACGTCAATTTCAAGACAATAATTTCAAGACAATAACTTCAGGACATTAACTTCAGGACATTAACTTCAGGACATTAACTTCAGGACATTAACTTCAGGACATTAACTTCAGGACATTAACTTCAGGACATTAACTTCAGGACATTAACTTCAGGACATTAACTTCAGGACATTAATTTCCAAACATTTCTGGTTCTGTTTGCGACACGTCAATTTCAAGAAAATAATTTCAAGACATTATCAAAACATTTCTGGTTCTGTTTGCGACACGTTAATTTCAAGACATTAATTTCAAAACATTTCTTTGAGGTTCTGTTTGCAACACGTTAATTTCAAGACAATAATTTCAAGACAATAATTTCAAGACAATAATTTCAAGACAATAATTTCAAGACAATAATTTCAAGACAATAATTTCAAGACAATAATTTCAAGACAATAATTTCAAGACAATAATTTCAAGACAATAATTTCATGACAATAATTTCAAGGCATTCATTTCAAGGCATTCATTTCAGGACATTAATTTCAAGACAATAATTTCAGGACAATAATTTCAAGACATTTCTTTCATGTTCTGTTTGCGACTCGTCAATTTCAATATATTCATTTCAAAACATTTCAGGTTCTGTTTGCACACGTCAATTTCAAGAAATTAATTTCAAAGCATTACTTTCAAAACTTTTCTTTCAGGTTCTGTTTGCGACACGTCAATTTCAAGACATTAACTTCAGGACATTAACTTCAGGACATTAACTTCAGGACATTAACTTCAGGACATTAACTTCAGGACATTAACTTCAGGACATTAACTTCAGGACATTAACTTCAGGACATTAACTTCAGGACATTAACTTCAGGACATTAACTTCAGGACATTAACTTCAGGACATTAACTTCAGGACATTAACTTCAGGACATTAACTTCAGGACATTAACTTCAGGACATTAACTTCAGGACATTAATTTCAGGACATTAATTTCCAAACATTTCTGGTTCTGTTTGCGACACGTCAAATTCAGGACATTAACTTCAGGACATTAACTTCAGGACATTAACTTCAGGACATTAACTTCAGGACATTAACTTCAGGACATTAATTTCCAAACATTTCTGGTTCTGTTTGCGACACGTCAATTTCAAGAAAATAATTTCAAGACATTATCAAAACATTTCTGGTTCTGTTTGCGACACGTTAATTTCAAGACATTAATTTCAAAACATTTCTTTGAGGTTCTGTTTGCGACACGTTAATTTCAAGACAATAATTTCAAGACAATAATTTCAAGACAATAATTTCAAGACAATAATTTCAAGACAATAATTTCAAGACAATAATTTCAAGACAATAATTTCAAGACAATAATTTCAAGACAATAATTTCAAGGCATTCATTTCAGGACATTAATTTCAAGACAATAATTTCAGGACAATAATTTCAAGACATTTCTTTCATGTTCTGTTTGCGACTCGTCAATTTCAATATATTAATTTCAAAACATTTCAGGTTCTGTTTGCACACGTCAATTTCAAGAAATTAATTTCAAAGCATTACTTTCAAAACTTTTCTTTCAGGTTCTGTTTGCGACACGTCAATTTCAAGACAATACTTTCAAGACAATAACTTCAGGACATTAACTTCAGGACATTAACTTCAGGACATTAACTTCAGGACATTAACTTCAGGACATTAACTTCAGGACATTAACTTCAGGACATTAACTTCAGGACATTAACTTCAGGACATTAACTTCAGGACATTAACTTCAGGACATTAACTTCAGGACATTAACTTCAGGACATTAATTTCCAAACATTTCTGGTTCTGTTTGCGACACGTCAATTTCAAGAAAATAATTTCAAGACATTATCAAAACATTTCTGGTTCTGTTTGCGACACGTTAATTTCAAGACATTAATTTCAAAACATTTCTTTGAGGTTCTGTTTGCGACACGTTAATTTCAAGACAATAATTTCAAGACAATAATTTCAAGACAATAATTTCAAGACAATAATTTCAAGACAATAATTTCAAGACAATAATTTCAAGACAATAATTTCAAGAGAATAATTTCAAGACAATAATTTCAAGACAATAATTTCAAGACAATAATTTCAAGACAATAATTTCAAGGCATTCATTTCAAGGCATTCATTTCAAGGCATTCATTTCAGGACATTAATTTCAAGACAATAATTTCAGGACAATAATTTCAAGACATTTCTTTCATGTTCTGTTTGCGACTCGTCAATTTCAAGAAATTAATTTCAAAGCATTTCTTTCAAAACTTTTCTTTCAGGTTCTATTTGCGACACGTCAATTTCAGGACATTAACTTCAGGACATTAACTTCAGGACATTAACTTCAGGACATTAACTTCAGGACATTAACTTCAGGACATTAACTTCAGGACATTAACTTCAGGACATTAACTTCAGGACATTAACTTCAGGACATTAACTTCAGGACATTAACTTCAGGACATTAACTTCAGGACATTAACTTCAGGACATTAACTTCAGGACATTAACTTCAGGACATTAACTTCAGGACATTAACTTCAGGACATTAACTTCAGGACATTAACTTCAGGACATTAACTTCAGGACATTAACTTCAGGACATTAACTTCAGGACATTAACTTCAGGACATTAACTTCAGGACATTAACTTCAGGACATTAACTTCAGGACATTAACTTCAGGACATTAACTTCAGGACATTAACTTCAGGACATTAACTTCAGGACATTAACTTCAGGACATTAACTTCAGGACATTAACTTCAGGACATTAACTTCAGGACATTAACTTCAGGACATTAACTTCAGGACATTAACTTCAGGACATTAACTTCAGGACATTAACTTCAGGACATTAACTTCAGGACATTAACTTCAGGACATTAACTTCAGGACATTAACTTCAGGACATTAACTTCAGGACATTAACTTCAGGACATTAACTTCAGGACATTAACTTCAGGACATTAACTTCAGGACATTAACTTCAGGACATTAACTTCAGGACATTAACTTCAGGACATTAACTTCAGGACATTAACTTCAGGACATTAACTTCAGGACATTAACTTCAGGACATTAACTTCAGGACATTAACTTCAGGACATTAACTTCAGGACATTAACTTCAGGACATTAACTTCAGGACATTAACTTCAGGACATTAACTTCAGGACATTAACTTCAGGACATTAACTTCAGGACATTAACTTCAGGACATTAACTTCAGGACATTAACTTCAGGACATTAACTTCAGGACATTAACTTCAGGACATTAACTTCAGGACATTAACTTCAGGACATTAACTTCAGGACATTTACTTCAGGACATTAACTTCAGGACATTAACTTCAGGACATTAATTTCAGGACATTAATTTCCAAACATTTCTGGTTCTGTTTGCGACACGTCAAATTCAGGACATTAACTTCAGGACATTAACTTCAGGACATTAACTTCAGGACATTAATTTCCAAACATTTCTGGTTTTGTTTGCGACACGTCAATTTCAAGAAAATAATTTCAAGACATTATCAAAACATTTCTGGTTCTGTTTGCGACACGTTAATTTCAAGACATTAATTTCAAAACATTTCTTTGAGGTTCTGTTTGCGACACGTTAATTTCAAGACAATAATTTCAAGACAATAATTTCAAGACAATAATTTCAAGACAATAATTTCAAGACAATAATTTCAAGACAATAATTTCAAGACAATAGTTTCAAGACAATAATTTCAAGACAATAATCTCAAGACAATAATTTCAAGACAATAATTTCAAGACAATAATTTCAAGGCATTCATTTCAGGACATTAATTTCAAGACAATAATTTCAGGACAATAATTTCAAGACATTTCTTTCATGTTCTGTTTGCGACTCGTCAATTTCAATATATTAATTTCAAAACATTTCAGGTTCTGTTTGCACACGTCAATTTCAAGAAATTAATTTCAAAGCATTACTTTCAAAACTTTTCTTTTAGGTTCTGTTTGCGACACGTCAATTTCAGGGCATTAACTTCAGGGCATTAACTTCAGGGCATTAACTTCAGGGCATTAACTTCAGGGCATTAACTTCAGGGCATTAACTTCAGGGCATTAACTTCAGGGCATTAACTTCAGGGCATTAACTTCAGGGCATTAACTTCAGGGCATTAACTTCAGGGCATTAACTTCAGGGCATTAACTTCAGGGCATTAACTTCAGGGCATTAACTTCAGGGCATTAACTTCAGGGCATTAACTTCAGGGCATTAACTTCAGGGCATTAACTTCAGGACATTAACTTCAGGACATTAACTTCAGGACATTAACTTCAGGACATTAACTTCAGGACATTAACTTCAGGACATTAACTTCAGGACATTAACTTCAGGACATTAACTTCAGGACATTAACTTCAGGACATTAACTTCAGGACATTAACTTCAGGACATTAACTTCAGGACATTAACTTCAGGACATTAACTTCAGGACATTAACTTCAGGACATTAACTTCAGGACATTAACTTCAGGACATTAACTTCAGGACATTAACTTCAGGACATTAACTTCAGGACATTAACTTCAGGACATTAACTTCAGGACATTAACTTCAGGACATTAACTTCAGGACATTAACTTCAGGACATTAACTTCAGGACATTTACTTCAGGACATTTACTTCAGGACATTTACTTCAGGACATTTACTTCAGGACATTTACTTCAGGACATTTACTTCAGGACATTTACTTCAGGACATTTACTTCAGGACATTTACTTCAGGACATTTACTTCAGGACATTTACTTCAGGACATTTACTTCAGGACATTTACTTCAGGACATTTACTTCAGGACATTTACTTCAGGACATTTACTTCAGGACATTTACTTCAGGACATTTACTTCAGGACATTTACTTCAGGACATTTACTTCAGGACATTTACTTCAGGACATTTACTTCAGGACATTTACTTCAGGACATTTACTTCAGGACATTTACTTCAGGACATTTACTTCAGGACATTTACTTCAGGACATTTACTTCAGGACATTTACTTCAGGACATTTACTTCAGGACATTTACTTCAGGACATTTACTTCAGGACATTTACTTCAGGACATTTACTTCAGGACATTTACTTCAGGACATTTACTTCAGGACATTTACTTCAGGACATTTACTTCAGGACATTTACTTCAGGACATTTACTTCAGGACATTTACTTCAGGACATTTACTTCAGGACATTTACTTCAGGACATTTACTTCAGGACATTTACTTCAGGACATTTACTTCAGGACATTTACTTCAGGACATTTACTTCAGGACATTTACTTCAGGACATTTACTTCAGGACATTTACTTCAGGACATTTACTTCAGGACATTTACTTCAGGACATTTACTTCAGGACATTAACTTCAGTACATTAACTTCAGGACATTAACTTCAGGACATTAACTTCAGGACATTAACTTCAGGACATTAACTTCAGGACATTAACTTCAGGACATTAACTTCAGGACATTAACTTCAGGACATTAACTTCAGGACATTAACTTCAGGACATTAACTTCAGGACATTAACTTCAGGACATTAACTTCAGGACATTAACTTCAGGACATTAACTTCAGGACATTAACTTCAGGACATTAACTTCAGGACATTAACTTCAGGACATTAACTTCAGGACATTAACTTCAGGACATTAACTTCAGGACATTAACTTCAGGACATTAACTTCAGGACATTAACTTCAGGACATTAACTTCAGGACATTAACTTCAGGACATTAACTTCAGGACATTAACTTCAGGACATTAACTTCAGGACATTAACTTCAGGACATTAACTTCAGGACATTAACTTCAGGACATTAACTTCAGGACATTAACTTCAGGACATTAATTTCAGGACATTAATTTCAGGACATTAATTTCAGGACAATAATTTCAAGACATTTCTTTCATGTTCTGTTTGCGACTCGTCAATTTCAATATATTAATTTCAAAACATTTCAGGTTCTGTTTGCACACGTCAATTTCAAGAAATTAATTTCAAAGCATTACTTTCAAAACTTATCTTTCAGGTTCTGTTTGCGACACGTCAATTTCAGGACATTAACTTCAGGACATTAACTTCAGGACATTAACTTCAGGACATTAACTTCAGGACATTAACTTCAGGACATTAACTTCAGGACATTTACTTCAGGACATTTACTTCAGGACATTTACTTCAGGACATTTACTTCAGGACATTTACTTCAGGACATTTACTTCAGGACATTTACTTCAGGACATTTACTTCAGGACATTTACTTCAGGACATTTACTTCAGGACATTTACTTCAGGACATTTACTTCAGGACATTTACTTCAGGACATTTACTTCAGGACATTTACTTCAGGACATTTACTTCAGGACATTTACTTCAGGACATTTACTTCAGGACATTTACTTCAGGACATTTACTTCAGGACATTTACTTCAGGACATTTACTTCAGGACATTTACTTCAGGACATTTACTTCAGGACATTTACTTCAGGACATTTACTTCAGGACATTTACTTCAGGACATTTACTTCAGGACATTTACTTCAGGACATTTACTTCAGGACATTTACTTCAGGACATTTACTTCAGGACATTAACTTCAGGACATTAACTTCAGGACATTAACTTCAGGACATTAACTTCAGGACATTAACTTCAGGACATTAACTTCAGGACATTAACTTCAGGACATTAACTTCAGGACATTAACTTCCAAACATTTCTGGTCAATTTCAAGAAAATAATTTCAAGACATTATCAAAACATTTCTGGTTCTGTTTGCGACACGTCTGATTAGCTTGTTCCAGCCACTGTGTAAATTAATATGTTTGGATGGTTCAAAGCGAAAAGTTGAACAATCCCTACCTGGTTTCCTGTGAAGCGTCTGTTTACCGAGAAGTCTTGGTTGGAAGCCGTCAAGTTGCACACTCAAGCAGGTCCACTCTCACCATCACTGCTGCACTTCAGACTCCTTTTGTTTGAATGGAAATAGTCACCTCCTTCATTTTACTCACCTTTCCCAGTGCAGTCTCCTCCCCTCACTTTCTCCAAATCTCACAGGTCTGGAAAAGGTCCTTGAAAATCAAAATGATCAAATTACAAGTTTATATTTTGACATGCTGAACATGAAACAGTCACCTTGTTCATTGCACTCACCTTTCTCTCCAATCTCCTCTCCCTCCAAATTCCACAAATCCAGAAATGTACTTTTAAAAACAAAATTATGAAATGAGTTCTTTTTTCACATCATGCACATCACATGCTTTCTAAAAGGTGAAGCCAACTCAACTTCAATTACAAAGTCTGCAAACCATTTTGGTAAAAAAACACTTCAGTCTAGACACCATGTGCCTAAGCATCATCGGCATTTTTCCCAAAAATTGTGCTGTTTTCCGTGATTGTTTGCACATTTAATGCAGCACACCCTTGGGTTTTGTTTTCTCTTAATATACAAACAGGTTTTTTTGCCCATTTAAGGGTTTGTGAGAACTTGAGAACTTGTGTGCACTGAGTCGTGCACTCATAGAAGAACCTTGCAGGTGCAATTTGTTACACTAGGTCATGGACTCGTTTTGAATCACCTTGCAGGTGCAGTTTGTTACTGCCTTTTTTTAGTTTGACTCAGTCGTGCACTCATTTTGAATCAACGTGCAGGTGCAGTTTGTCACCATTTGTTTTTAATTTGACTGTCACGCACTCGTTTTGAATCACCTTGCAGGTGCAGTTTGTTCCTGGTTTTTCTTAGTTTGACTCGGTTGTGCACTTGTTTGGAATCACCTTGAAGGTGCAATTTGTTACTGGTTTTTCTTTTCAATTTGACTCGGTTGTGCACTCGTTTTGAGTCACCTTGCAGGTGGAGTTTATTTCTGTTTTTGTTTGTGCCCTCGTTTTGAATCACCTTGCAGGTGCACTTGGTTAACTTTTTTGGGTTTGTCTCGGTCGTGCACTCATTTTGAAACACCTTGCAGGTGCAGTTTGTTACTGGCTTTTTTTAGTTAGACTCAGTCATCCAATCATTGTGAAACACCTTGAAGTTTCAGTTTGTTACTGGTTTTTTAGTTCAACTTTGCCATGCACTCATTGTGAAACACCTTGCAGCTGCAGTTTGTTACTTGTTTTTCTTTTTAGTTTGACTCGGTCGTGCACTTGTTCTGAATCACCTCGCAGGTGCAGTTTGTTAATGTTTTTTTTAGTTTGACTTGGTTGTGTACTCATTTTGAATCACCTTGCAGGTGCAGTTTGTTACTTTTTTTTTAAAGTTTGACTCAGTCATGCACTCGTTTTGAATCACCTTGCAGATGCAGCTTGTTACTGGTTTGTTTAACTGTCGTGCTCTCGTTGTGAAACACATCACAGGCACTATTTGCAACGTGATAACTTGCCAAATTAGGCTTCTTCACTGTTCACCAAAACACTTGCCCAAACCTTGAGCCTGGACCAAAAAGTGACCCATTCAGCACTCAACTGCTCAAATTCTGTCCTCTCTCAGCGAATTACCTCCCTGTCCCGGCAACTGAAAGGGACCAACCAACACCCACCCCCTATTCAACACAAATCTCACATCTCAGGAAGGAAAAAGGTTTTTTTCAATAAAAATACTGAAAACTCACTGGCCTCACCAAGTACAACCATGGTAACTTGAGCATTTTCGTTAACTGCACATGCTGTGTGACATCCTTTTCCTTTGCACCTTTGAGGAGGACATCCAATTTACTCCACATTACAAATCAAATGACACCTTATGGTTAGCATTAGGGTTACAACTGCAACACATCTGATCCTCCATGCCCACAGTTTCTAGTTAATTCTAGTGTGATTGGCTTGTTCCAGCCACTGTGTAAATTAATATGTTTGGATGCTTTAAAGAGTAAAGTTGAAAGGATCCCTACCTGGTTTCCTGTGAAGCATCTGTTTACTGAGGAGTCTTGCTCGGAAGCCTACAAGTTACACACTCAAGCAGGGCCACTCTCACCATCACTGCTGCACTCGGACTCCTTTCGTTTGAATGGAAATAGTCACCTCCTTCATTTTACTCACCTTTCCCAGTGCAGTCTCCTCCCCTCACTTTCTCCAAATCTCACAGGTCTGGTAAAGGTCCTTGAAAATCATAATGATCAAATTACAAGTTTATATTTTGACATGCTGAACATGAAACAGTCACCTTATTCAATGCACTCACCTTTCCCTCCAATCTCCTCTCCCTCCAAATTCCACAAATCCAGAAATGTACTTGTAAAAACAAAATTATGAAATGAGTTCTTTTTTCACATCATGCACATCACATGCTTTCTAAAAGGTGAAGCCAACTCAACTTCAATTACAAAGTCTGCAAACCATTTTGGTAAAAAACACTTCAGTCTAGACGCCACGTGCCTAAGCATCATCGGCATTTTTCCAAAAATTGTGCTGTTTTCGAAGATTGTTTGCACATTTAACTCAGCACATCCTTGGGTTTTTTCTCCTAATGTCCAAACAGGTTTTTTTGCCCATTTAAGAGTTTGTGAGAACTTGTGCACTCAGTCGTGCACTCATAGAAGAACCTTACATGTGCAGTTTGTTACACTAGGTCATGAACTCGTTGTGAACCACCTTGCAGGTGCAGTTTTACTGGTTTTGTGACTATCATACACGCATTGTGAAACAACTTGCAAGTGCAGTTTATTAGCAGCTTCGTGACTCGCTCATGCACTAGTTTTGAATCACCTTGCAAGTGCAGTTTGTTGATGCTTTTTTTTTAGTTTGACTCGGTTGTGCACTCGTTTTGAATCACCTTGCAGGTACAGTTTGTTACTGGTTTGACTCGGTTGTGCACTTGTTTTGAATCACCTTGCAGGTGCAGTTTGTTGCTGCTTTTTTTTTTAGTTTGACTCGATTGTGCACTCGTTTTGAATCACCTTGCAGGTACAGTTTGTTACTGGTTTGACTCGGTTGTGCACTTGTTTTGAATCACCTTGCAGGTGCAGTTTGTTACTGGTTTTTCTTTTTAGGTTGACTCGGTCGTGCACTTGTTTTGAATCACCTTGCAGGTGCAGTTCCTTACTGGTTTTTGTTTGACTCTGTTATACACTCGTTTTGAATCACCTTGCAGGTAGTTTTTTACTGGATTTTTTTTTAGTTTGACTAAGTCGTGCACAGGTTTTGAGCACCTTGCAGGTGCAGTTTGTTACTGTTTTTTTTAAAATTTGACTCGGTCATGCACAGGTTTTCAATCACCTTGCAGGTGCAGTTTGTTACCAGTTTCTTTCAGTTTGACTCGGTCGTGCACTCGTTTTGAATCACCTTGCAGGTGGAGTTTATTACTGTTTTTGTTTGTGCCCTCGTTTTGAATCACCTTGCAGGTGCACTTGGTTAACTTTTTTGGGTTTGTCTCGGTCGTGCACCTATTTTGAAACACCTTGCAGGTGCAGTTTGTTACCGGATTTTTTTTTTTATTTTTTTAAATAAATTTGACTCGGTCGTGCACTCATTTTGAATCAACTTGCAGGTGCAATTTGTCACCGTTTGTTTTAATTTGACTCTGTCATGCATTCGCTTTGAATCACCTTGCAGGTGGAGTTTGTTAACGTTTACTTTAAGTGTGACTCAGTCGTGCACTAGTTTTGAATCACCTTGCAGGTGCAGTTTGCAACATAACTTGGCCAAATTAGTCTTCTTCACTGTTCACTTAAACACTTGCCCAAACCTTGAGCCTGGAACAAAAAATGACCCGTTCACTCACCTGCTTAAATTCTGTTGTCTCTCACTCCAAATCATCTACCTGTCTCTGAAACAAAGATATCAACCAACACCCACCCCCGTTGTTGTGTTTTCATTCAACACAAATCTCACATCTCAGGAAGGAATTTTTTTTTAATACAATACTGAAAATTCACTGGCCCCACCAACTACCACTTACTAACTTGAACATTTTCATTAACTGCACATGCTGTGTGACACCCTTTTCCTTCGCACATTTGAGGAGGACATACCAATTTTCCCACATTACAAATCAAATGGCATCTCAGGATTAGGGTTAGTGTTACAGCTCCAAGACATCTGACCCTACGTCCCCACTGTTTCTAATTAGTTCTAGTGTGAAGTTCCAGCCACTGTAAATTAATGTATTTGGATCCTTTAAAGAGAAAAGTTGAAGGATCCCTACCTGGTTTCCAGTGAAGCATCTGTTTACCGAGGCATCTCACTCAGAAGCCTCCAAGTCGCACACGCAAGCTGGGCCACTCTCACCATCGCTGCTGCTTTGGACTCCCTTTGTTTGAATGGAAACAGTCACCTTCATTTTACTCACCTTTCCCAGTGCATTCTCCTCCCCTCACTTGCTCAAAATCTCACAGGTCTGGTGAAGGTCCTTTAAAATCAAAATTGTCAAATTACAAGTTTATATTTTGACATGAACACTAAAGAGTCACCTTGTTCATTGCACTCACCTTTTCCTCCAATCTCCTCTCCCTCCAACTCCCACAAATCCAGAGATGTCCTTGAACAACAAAATTATGAAATAAGTTCTCTCTTTATGCACAGAACATGCTTTGTAAAAAATGAATCCCCCTCTCGAGTTCATTTACAAAGTTTGCAAACCATTTGGGGGAAAACAAAACACTTCAGTCCAGACACCACGTGCCTAAGCGTCATCGATAATTTTCCAAAAATTGTGCTGTTTTCCAAGACTGTTTGCATATTTAACTCAGCACACCCTTTGGATTTGTTTTCTTCCTAATTTACAAACAGGTTTTTTTTTTGCCCATTTAAGAGAGTTTGTGAGCAGTTGGTTTGACTCAGTTTTGCATTTGTTGTGAAAAACATTGCAGGTGTACTTGGTTTCCAGTTTTATTTTAAAAAGAGGTGATTCATTTTAAAAGGTCAGATTTCAGATTTATTGTCAAAGCACACACCTGGTATCATATACAGTCTCTCCATTCCCTTTGCCTCCAGGCACAGCAAAAATTCCACTAATTAGTTGTGCCACAAGTAAACTACATAGTATCAACAGAACTGGAAACAGTAAACAACCAACTGCAATCCAGAGAACAAAAAGAAACCTCAATCAGGTCCTCAAATCAGACTCAGTTTTTCATTGAAGGGCAGCAGCTGTTCCTGAACCTGGTTGTTCGATTCTTGTGGTCCCTGCACCTCTTTCCTGATGGGAGCAGCAAGAACAGAGCATGTGCTGGGCTTTTGATCATTGCTGCTTCCCTCTGACAGCCCCGTTCCATGGAGAATTAGGGTGAGGGTAGAGTTTTGGCTGGAACGTCTTGGCCTGTGTTCACGACCTTTTGGAGGGCTTTTCATTCAGGGTTTTTAATGTTCCCATACCAGACTGTCATGCAGCTGGTCAGCACTTTGCACCACACCTCTGTAGAAATATGCCAGGGTTTCTGATGTCAAACCACATTCCAAGCCTCAACTCAGTGGTTCTCAACTTTTGATTCACTCAGTGTGATAGTACAGACCTATCACCAATGTATATAGTTACAGTATCTAGAGTATGTAATGACTGTGCTGACAGCAATTGGCTGAGAGCTCAGCCACACCTACTGTCTGGGCCTTAAAGGGTTGTGTCCCTAACCAGGTCGGATCATTCCAGACTGGACGGCCACCTGTGAAGAACTCCTGTCTTCTTCTAATAGAAGCCTTAGTTTAGATCAACAAGTCTTTGGTTCTTTTGACGATCTCTGCACTCAGCTCAGCAGGCCCCATGCCATCAGTCTCTGTGATAAGTATGGAATTATTTCAGGTGGAAAGAGAAAGTTTGAAAACCACTAATCTTATCTCATTGACACGTGATGTGCACCGTTTCATAACTCCAAAGGAAATAGGCCAATGACAATTTTTCTCAAGCAAAATATTTCAGTAACATTTGGGTCCAGAGCAGTTATCCTCAACCTTCCCTTGCCACTCACATCCCACCTGAAGCAATCACAGAACACCAATAGCCAAGGGAATACTTAGTGGTAATGTGAGTGAAAAGAAAAAGCTTGGGAACCACTGAATTAAGTGGTTAATGTCACCATTCTTAACAGTGCAGAATGACACAGGGACCTTGGTGTTCAAATACTATCTCTCAAACTTGTCACACAGCGAGTCATTCAGAAAGCTTGTGGCCTGCTGGCCTTCATCGAGTTTAAGAGCCAAGGTCATGTAGCATTTCAACAAAACTGAGAACAAGTTGGAATATTGTTCTGTTCTAGATAAGATGCATTATGGAAATGATGCAGAAGTTTGTTGAACTCCAGGTCACTGAGGCTTGAGGGATGAATGGCAGAAGTTTCCACAATACTATCTCACCAACAAGGTTGGAGGAAGGTAGATTAGTGAGAATCAGGAGAAGGAAAGGGAACAGGCTGTCAATGCAGGGCTCTCCTGTGGCTGTTCCCTTCAATGACATCCCATTTTGGATCATGTTGAAGGACAAACTATCAGGGACAAGCCATGGCTGTCAGGTCTCTGGAATAAAGCCTGGCCTTGTGGTAAAGATGAGAAGGGAGGGTGGGAAGAGGAAGGTTGTGTTCAGAGGAGATGACAGTGAGGTGGGGGAAGGATGGAGTTAAGAGGTTCTGTGGAAGAGAGGATCCCAGGTGGTTTGTTCCCAAGTGGATGAATAAATCACCTGGGATGACCCATGACACAGATAGGAATGATGCTGAAGTCCTGCTAAGATTTCATGGAGCTCGGAGTGAAGTGGAAGCTCAGGACCCCCAGGGTTCAAATCTTGGGTTCACTTCCTGTGCCATGAGCTGGAGAGGTTAGAAATGAGGATAATGCAGCTTAACATGTGGCTTCAGAAATGGGGCAGGAGGAAGGACCCGATTTCTGGATTTTTGGGTTCATTCAGGGAAGGTGGGACCTTGACCAGGACAATTTGCATCAGAACTGTAAGAGGGTAAATATCCTCACAGCAAAGTTGGTGATTTTCAGTCTGGGTGGGTGGTGGTGGAAAGGTTTTTGCAAATTGCTTGAACTTCTGAGCAAGGACAGATAGTGGGAGGGTGGGGGATGGGAGCATCACCATATGGGAGGAATGCCAATATACAATTCTCTTAAAGAGGTCACATCATCAGAGGAGTGAGGATTCAGATAGGTTTGTCCCACTAAGACAAGGAACAAATGGTAAGAATGGGGAATCATGGCTGATGAAACAGGTCAGGCAACTCGTCAAGAGGGAGGAAGCAAACATTAGATATAGGAAGCTGGAAACAGGAAGAGCTCATGAGAATTATGTGGAATTGGCAGAGCTGGAAGAGGACACAAGGTGGCCTTGGCACAGAGAATCAAGAAGACCAAAGCCATCTCTGGCTATTGTTAGGTCTGCTTTGTTCATGAATGAGTGAGACAAACACCAGGCTGAGTCGAAATCAGGGTTCTTTGTTCTTTATTACCGGATTGTAACACTTGCGACCAACAAAGTTAGTCGGAGAATGCATTCTGCCGTTATCAGCAAAATGGTGATTTTTTATACCCTTGGATACATGCTTAGAACATCATCATATCATTACTTGTCCAATGACTAAAACTGTTGCTATCCTTTCCCTGCTAGCTTCCTGCCTCTCAATCCATCAATGTCTCTCTTATCTTGTAAGTACAAGGATGCATTTACATCTTGTTACAGCCCTGTACATTCCCATCTCATGATGTTTTACCTAACAGGAGTACAAGGACACCTCCCCTTCTTGTTACTGCCCTGTACAGGGTAACTCCCTACACATTCCCATCTCATGATGTTTTACCTTACACTATGCAAAGAACAGAAGGATGATGAGAATGAAGGTGGAGCCACTAAAGGATAAGGGAGTCAATGTGCTGAGGAGGTCCTGAATGAAAAGTTAATATTCACAAGAAAAGGACCTTGGTCAAAGTGAGCTTGAAATTGAACAGACCTGTGTGTTCAACAGTGTGTAGATTGAGGAAGAGGAAACATTGGATCTTCTCAAAAAATATCAAGATTGACGAGTCCCCAGGGGTGGACATGATATACCCAGGCTGCTGTAGGAATTTAGAGAAAAAATAATTGGGGTAGTAGCAATAATCTTTGAATCCTCTTTGGCCACAGGGGATGTGCTAGAGGTTTGGAGAACGACAAACGTAGTCATCTTGTTTTGAACATAATTAGGTGAATCCTGGGAATTATCGACCATTATCATATCGATGAGCATTTGTAGAAGTACAGACTCAAGAATTTGACAAGACAATCATTTCGTACGAGATCAGGGTCATATCATCTTGTAGGAAAAAAACATGGAGTGCCACTAGAATCTATTCTGGGACCCCTGTACTTGATTTTCATAAATGACCTGGATAAAGAGAAAGGAGGATGGGTCAGTCATAGAAATGTGATGTAAAGGAAAAAGTTCAAGGTTGCCAAAGGTTACAAGAGAATATAGACAGAATGCCAAGTTAGACAAAAAGGTAGCAGATGGGTTTCAATCTAGTTAAACAGGAGGTGATGCAGTTTGGAAAGACAACCCAGAAAGACATGTACTGGGTTAATAGTGAGTTGCTTAAGAGTGTGAATGAACAGAAGGACTTTGGGGTTGCCACATAATTTAATAGTTAAAAACATCAGTAGGACACTGGGTTTTTTCCCCAAAAGGAGATTGAATTCAGGTGAAAAGAGATCACATGACAACTCTACAAATCACTTGTGAGACCACATTAAGGGTATTGTGTTCAGTTCTGGTCACCTCATTATAAGGATGAAGAGTGAGCAGTTAAAATCTAGGAGAATGTTTCTTTTCAGTGTAGAAAAAGTAAGTTTTTAAAGAAGTCTTTAAGGTGATGGCAGGTATAAACTTTTAAACACATACATGGATAAAAGAAAAATAGGGGCTATGATTTAAGATACAGGTCAACACAGTATTAAAAGCACAGGCACCTGGACTAGTATATTGTTTTACTATATCTTACTAATACTTTTCACAACAAATTATGGACAAGTCCAAAACAACAAATCACAATAAAACCATGTTTCCTACCTAGTTGCAGTTACAAAGTTCTACAACTGAGCCAACCTCCCCTGTTTTAAACCCATGAATTCCTTGTCACCTGATCAGTCCCTTAATTGAAGCTGCCTTGCAATTGGCTGGAACTGTGGAGGTAGGAGGCATCCCCTTGCTGGAATGTCCAGCCACAATGATCTCCCAGGTGTTCCTTGTGAGAGGTAATGATCATTCACATTCCAGCAAGGGGCAGCCTCCTGCCTCCACAGTTGTGACCAATAGCAAGGCAGCATCAATTAAGGAATTGGGAGGCTGGTTTATCAGCTGGATTAAAAACAGGAGAGTTTTACCATGGTTCCTGTTGAAAATATACCTGCCAGCAAAGGTGAATTGACTCTAGTTTATTTCCAAAGCTTTTGTTTTAATTTGCTAATTAAAAACTATTAAAGTTGTTAGAGACTGAAATGATTTAATACTGGGAGGACAATTTTAAAATAAATTTATATTCCACTTTCATTGTTTCCTCTGTCAGAAGTAGTTTTGTTTAATTGGGTGTTGAGTGCAAATAAAAAGATTTAAAATAGGTTATATTTTTATTTTATTAATCTATAGATTTTTTCTGTTTTTCTTTCAATCCTCTATTTGTTTAAAAGTCTTTTAAATGCTTTCATGCAAGGAATTCTAAGCACCCATGGCTATTTAAAAGAAGAAAATCTGTCCCTGATGTCTCCTCTGGACTTTTCTCCCTTCACTTTGTTGAGATGTCATCTGAGATTTGCTCATCCTGGCTCGAGGAAGCAAGTGCTGAAAGTCTACCTTATCTCTTCCTCTTGTAATATCAAAGGTTTGGACTTCTATTTCACTCATGTCCACTTTGAGTAGTTCCATGATTTTTAAAGGGGATGTGAATAAAAATGTTTTGGGACAGACTCTTTCAACAAAGTCACTTTGAAGGTAAGATACTTTAAGAAATTTATTGCTAAAATTATTGGAGACTAATAGGATTTTTTTTAATTTAGATTGAAAATATGATGGGAGCAAGAATTGAATATACTAATTTGGATAAAATTTAGTCAAAATTTTATTGTAATGGAGTTATAACACAATAAATTAGTTCAATATAATTTTCATTATTTGTATTGTACTCCACATAGGATGAATGGTCTTAATCCTAATTGTATATGGTGATATCTGTGAAAGAAAGTGGGACTGTTTGCATTCAGTGTGGTCTTGCAATGAACTGAGTTTATTATTAAGGTAGATTATTAAGATCAAGGATCCAAGAATATTTTTACTTGGGTAAAGGATGTAAATTTGAAATTGACAAATACCAAGGAAATTTTTATGTATTGCAACAGCAGTGCAAAGAAGTATCTAGTGATATCTTGGAAAAATGACAGAAGTGTTATTAAGTGGATGGTATAATGAGATGAGAAACTGTAAACCTCAGGAAAATGTGTGGAGTTTAAGGAATAGTTGATATTTTTAATATAGTATTTGAAAACCATCTATGGATTTTCTGAATAATTTTCCAACCACTTAGCCTTTCCTCTTAATAACTTTTAACAATCAATGAATGTCTATGCTAATATTATTGTGGCAGCTCGCCACAAGGCAGGCAAACAGGCCCTGATTGTAAGCCACATGACGGAACAGCTGGCCAAAATGGCAGTCTTTCTTCCAGCTTGGGGACCATGTGATGCCCAGATGATGTCAGCAAGGTCCAAGCTGGGAGTAGAAGTGCATCCCAGCAGCCTGCAATAATTCACTGAGCTCAATCTGTCTGTTTGCATGTTATTGCAGGAGCAGTGCAGCTGCCACTTCAGGTGTTTCTTTTCTTTCTTGACCTTTGAGTGGGAGGGGAATGGGAATGTGACAGTATTTAGAGATGGGTTGGGAGAAATTGTTAGTGGCTTGCACACACAGTTTAAAACAAGACATTTGCAGGACGCAACAAAGCATCAACAGTCACTTGCCTGGACAAGCATATGATCTTCACAGGCAGAGAAGAGCTTTGCTCTCATAGCAAGGGTGTGAAACAATTGTCCATATCACCATATACAGCACAGAACAGTCCATACCGGAACAAATCCCCACCCTCCAAACCTCTCCCCTCCATGTAATTATCTAGTCTTTCCTTAAATGTAAATAAGGTCCCTGCTTCAACCACCTCTGCTGGAAGCTTATTCCACATCCCAACTACCCTTTGTGTGAAGCAATTTCCCCCTTGCAATCTCAAACCATGGCCTCTGGTTTGAATATCCCCCACTCTTAATTAAAAAAGCCTATTCATGTTGACTCTCTGTCCCTTTTAAAATCTTGAACACCTCCATCAAATCCACCCTCAATTTTCTACGCTCCAGAGAAAAAAGCCCCAGGCTGCTCAACCTTTCTCTGTCACTCAAACCCTGACATCCTGTCAACATTCTCATGAACCTTTTCTGCACTCAGAAATGCTTTCCACAAAGGCAAAGCTGGCTAACTTTTGGAGGCTGTCTGGTCCAAGGAGAAGACTGGCAATCTGACGGGTGACCTCAGAAGGGGACAAGTTTTGTTAGCAAGGCTGATTGAGAAGGAATCGCTCTGAAAACCAGCAAGAACCCTCCTGAGTGGTCAACATTTGCCTGTTCAGTAGCAAAGATGAGTGAACTTTGTTCATGATAACTTTTGTTGTCCAAAGTACTTTTCTAATCTTCAATATACATTACACACACCTGTGCTTGGTATTAGAGGGGATAAAGTAGTTGGGTAAGTTCAGTAATAAGTTAGTTTGTTTTCTTGCTGAAATATAATTAAAACCAACTTTTTGCCCATGTTGTGATCCTCTGGACTCCGTCACAGGAGAAAATATACATGGACTTTTTTTTGTCTCATTGGTTATTGATATTTGATTAATTTTTTTCATTTTCACCTGTCATGATGCAAACAATTAAAGAAAATAAAAACAGAAGATCAAGTCCCCAGGGGTGGCCTTGATTGGCCTCAAGCTGCTGTGGGAAAGGAGCTCTGATCTTTGAATCCTCTAGCTGCATGGGAAGTGCTGGAGGACGGCAAATGCAGTCGGCTTGTTTGAAGATCAAGGAGAGATTCTTGGGAATTGTAGACCAGTATCTGATTGATGAGCATTTGGAGAAATACTGACTCCAAGGACAGTCAGCAGAGCTCTGGGAAGGGTAGATCATGTCTTATGAGTCTAATTGAGTTTGTTTGAGGGAGGTAAGAGGAAATGAATGAGGTTAGGGTGGTTGATGTGGTCTCCATGTAATTTAGCAAGAATTGGACAAGACACTTGTCCAGAAAGCCATTTGGAATGGGATCAGGGTCACTCTGGCTGGGGATAAAAAATTTCTTCGATGAAGAAAGCAGTGGAGTGCCACAGGGATCTGCTCTTGGTGATTTTTATAAATGACCTGGATGAAGGGAGGGGTCAGAAAGTCTGCAAATAATGCCAAGGTTGGAGGAGTTGTCAGAGTTGGGTAGGAAAAACCACAAGGCTGGGTACAGGGTAAATTAACATATTTGTAGAACTCTTTTGGATTAGTTTTCACTAAAACATAAATTCAACATCTAAATAAACAATCCTCAACAACACTGGCTCTTAATATCATTATAATGTTTTATATCTCAGTCATTATTTCAAAATTAAACCAGTTCAATCATCATTTATTTTTAATCTTACTCAAAAAATTATGATCAATGTAAACAATGCTTCATCCTATAGCAGCATAAACACATTCTTCAACGTGTTGCAGAGCTAATACAAGGGACAAAAATTATTTTTCAGTAGCAGAATAATTCTTTTAACTGTTTATTCAATGTCTGAGATACAGAGGCCACTGGATTTTTAATACAGCACTGATCAACTGCTAAAGCACGTGGCTTCTCACAGTCAAGCGAATGAAGCGCAAGTTTGTAGCAGATGCTTTCTGTTTGTCAAATGGCTGTTCAAATAAACTTTTCTCTATTTAAAATATTAGTCAAGTGAAGAGTGATATCAACAAAGCTTTCCGAGAAACCCGTCGGCTGATCTCAGAGCTCCCGAACAAAAGAAAATAAAGGATGTTGAAGATCCCCAAAGAAGGAAGACAATTAAGAAAATGAATAGAAGAGAAAGAAAAAAGGGAAAAGAACAGAGGTTTTGAGGCTGACCAGGAGCCGAACAAGATTTTCTTGATAGGGAGAAACAATGAGGTTGGATCTCAAGGGGGACGGGGAAGGATGCATCTGAAGTGGGAGTACTGTTGGGTGCAGGAGATGTGGAGGCCAAGCGGAGGCTGGGTTGGTGGCACTCTCGGGCATGGAAGAAAAAGTTGATAGTTACCTGGTAAGGTTGGTCCAAAACATCAGAGAGCGTTCGAGACATGGGGGATACCAGGAGCAGTGTGGCCAGAGGGGGATGGGTGGGAAAGTAATATGATGTGGCAGCCTGGAATCAGAAAATGAGGTGGAGGAAGAACAGTATAAAAGGGACATAGGGCCTGATCCCTTTCGCTAGTGAGATACTGGAGGCCATTGGCCAAATAAAAGGAACTTTGAAAACACTAATTTGCAGGGTAGGGGGCAATTGAAACAGAAGAGAGAGAATGAAATGGATGCATGGGGTAAAGATGTGGGAGAACATGGATTCCTTTTAAAACATCAGCAGGAGGAACTGTTTACAATTGTGGGGGTGAAGGAGGGGAGAGAACAATTGAGAAATAACTTGGAAATAGAATGGGCCATCAGTCTCTCCATCCACCCACCCCCCCCCCCACTAACTGGTGCCAAATCAATGGCCATGCTCTATCCTGATACGGTTTCTTAGCTACTAGGATAGGGTGAGGTTTTCTGGGCAGTGTTAGTCTGGTGGAATATGTGGGGGAGAAGGTTGGATTCAACAGTGACATGAGCACAGTGCTATTGAAATGGAGGAGGGAATTTGTCCTGCATAAAAAGAGCCTGAAGCAAAATCAACTCCAGTTTTCCCCTCCTTCACCCAGCGATACTGAAGTTAATAAGGACCTAAGAGAGGGAATGGAGCTTGTAAGAACCCTTCTACCACTTGGGATTAAATATAAATGAGGTGGGGATAGAGAGATTGTAATTGTGAGGAATAGGAGGGGGATGTTTGAAGAAAGAATACAGGGGAACTTGAAAAAGGGAGGGAGATGAAAGTGGTAGATGAGTGCTAACAGCTTGGTTCTTTGTGCCAGGGTGGGGAGTTTTCCATTTTGCTACTGAGATAATTTAATTGATGGTCCTTTCAACAGCACAAGGAGTGGGATAAATAAAGACTGTAAAAAGATTGTTTGTTTAGTATGAAAAATAAAATATTCAAATAAAAAAACAATGCTTTAACAGAACTTCTTGTAATATCCAACCATTCCTCAAAAAGACCTTTCCATAATTTTCTTAACCGTGAGCAGAGGAAAATCAAGTTTTCTGAATTTTACCCTGAACATGCTCAACAACTGAACCAAGATAACCCACTTGAGCATGACAAAATTCAATCTTTCCTAAATTAACATTAAAACTCTAGAGATACGAC
This sequence comes from Narcine bancroftii, assembly GCF_036971445.1. Lineage (NCBI taxonomy): Eukaryota > Metazoa > Chordata > Chondrichthyes > Torpediniformes > Narcinidae > Narcine > Narcine bancroftii. Next base: position 73,198,778 of record NC_091482.1, on the reverse strand, counting down.
AACAGCATTTTAAACAGTGTCCAGCTTATTTACCTTGGATGTTATCTCCTTGTGCCCAGAAAATCTTGCTCTAAGATCATTAGACATTGTTGAGAACACAATTACCACTTTTTCTCCTGCTTCAAAACTCCTCTGTCTTGGTATTCTGTCATTCCAGACTTTCATCTTGGATTCCCTTCAGCTATCTTCCAAATTAATTCCCCAGTGTTCTTTAAACTTTGAAGCACACCCCAACAAATTCAACTGTATATCCTCATTAACCCACTATCCTTTTAACAAAATTAAATGTCCTCAAACTTCAAACAAAAATAAATTAATTTCCTTGACAAGAAGTCCTCATTGGAACCTCTCTGAGATTCTGGGTGCTTTGCAGACCATGCAATTTGATTTTTTACTATAATGATAATTTCATTACTTTGTAAATTATTTTCTTCAAATTAAACGTGGTATCTAACCTCCCATTCCCCCAACCTAAAAAAGAGTGATTGTCAAGAACCAAGTGTTTTAACAAAAAAATTGATATTTATGTGGAAGATTATTAGTAACCTTCTCTCGTGGTAAACAACTACAAAGTTCTGCGAGCCATCTTTCAGGCCAAAATCTATTTCTGACTTCCATAATCTTGCAGTAGCTACTAAGGGAAGTGAAATAAGGAGATGACTTGGTCAGCCACTTGCACTTCCAATGGTTTTTATTTGAAAAGCCTGCATGGCACCTTTTAAAGAAGCTCACAAGTCCCGCACATTTAAACTCAAAAGCTTAAAACATAACAAGCTGAAAGAACGGTATTGGCTTCAAGGAATTCTAAGAGCAATTATACCGAACTGGGAACGAAGATAACATAAATTAGTTTCTAGCTAAAATTGAACTACCGAAATTGCAAGGAGAGGAGCAAAACAAATTGATGGAGCCATTCGAAAGAGAGGAAATACAGGATATATTAAAGAAGCTACCAAACAATAAAATGGCTGGAGAGGACGGACTCCCAGTGGAATTATATAAAACATTTAAATACTTATTAATTCCTCCTTTCCTGGAAGTAATGAACCAGATTGAAGAAACACAAAACATGGGAGATTCATGTAAAACAGCAATACCAAAGATGAGGAATGATCCAATAACACCAGCATCGTATAGACCAGTATATCTACTTATAACCATTTACGGAGCAAAAACAGGCCAGGTTAGCCTTTGGAGTCCGCACTGGTTCACTGATTTTGTGCGCCCTCTTCAGGCATTGTTCCAGGTAGATATTCATTCAATGCCGGTGGAATCAGATCATAGCAAAACTATAAGCAAACAGATTGGCCAACTGTGTACCAAGAATAGTAAAACTTGACAAAACTGGATTTATTAAGAAAAGACGAACAATGGACAATATCTCTAAGTTCATGAACTTAATCCATGCAGTACAAGGAAAGAAGACTCCAACAGTGGCGATTGCTTTTGATGCACAGAAAGCCGGTGACAGGGTAGAATGGAATTATTTATTTAAAGTACTACAGAGGTTCAACCTACCAGAGAAATATATGAATTGCATTAAACCGTGATATAAGGGACCATTGGTGAAGGTGACAGTAAATGGATATATAATTGAACCAAGGTCAACTTGGCAGGGATGTCCACTATCTCCCTCACTGTTTGCTTTAGCTCTAGAACACTTCGCAGAACTGATAAGAACAGAAAATAAAAGGAATATAAAATCAGTCTATTTACATAGGATGTCATAGTATTCTTAACAGAACTATCAATAAAAGAATTACATAAAAAATTGAAGGAATATGAGGAAGTATCAAGGTACAAGATCAACGCAAATAAAAGTGAAGCGATGCCAATGAGTAATGCGGATTTCACCAAGTTTAAAGATTTACCATTAACACTGATAGGAAGAGTAAATTGCATTAAAATGAATATATTCCCAAAGATACAATACCTATTTCAATCATTACCAATTCCCTTTACAGAAAAATACTTCACTGAGCTAAATAAAATAATAAGGAAATTCTTTTGGAAAGGTGGAAACCGAGGATAGCGGTAGATAAATTAACAGAATGCTACAAACAAGGGGGCTTACAGCTCCCAAACTAAGATTTATTGTGGACCAGGTTAGAGCTAGATAAAATAGGGGAGGAGTTACCAGAACATAAACTTGATAAGTGGGATGAAAAACTGGTGCAACATAGAAGTTCACCAGCACTGCACCATCTACTCAACATTTGGAAGAAAAACAAATGACCAACTACCAAAATTATTATTGATGCAAAATCAACTAATCCCTTTCACAATAGGTAACCTTTCCTTCAGGGAATGGGAGAGAAAAGGGATCAAAAGAATATAAATTTTTTTTTGGAAACAAATTATTTTCCTTTGAACAAATGAAGGATACATATAACTCACGATACAATGTTTGCATACCACCAACTGAAAACCTACTTGAAGAACAATTTGGGAAGCAGACTGAGGTTACCAGAAGGAAGCAGCTTTGAATATGTAATTACAGACACATTTGAGTAATTAAAAGATTTATAACAAACATGTACATCAAGCTGCAAGAGAAAGAGAACAATGAAATAAGTTGTAAACCCAAACAAAAGTGGGAACAAGATCTAAACATAAAGATAAAAAATGAAAAATGGGAAAAGCTATGCTTTGAAACTATGAGAAATACAATAAACACAAAGTTACGCATGATACAATATAATTGGTTACACAGGCTCTATACCATGCCCCAAAAGTTAAATAAATGGAACCCAACAGTATCAGACAGATATTTTTGCTGTAAGAAGGAAACGTGAACAACAGTACATGCAATTTGGGCATCTGAGAAAGTAGAAAGGTTTTCAGAATATCTAAAACAGGTATTAAATAAAATCACAAAAAGCAATATCCCAAAAATTCCAGAGATCTTTCTTCTAAGTAATGAACCAGGCCTCAATTTGGATGAAGCACAAAAAAGATTTATTATGACCACCTTAGCTGGAGCAATAAAATGTATAATGTCAACCTGGACATCAGAAGAGAGCACGAGAGAACAGCAATGGTACATAAAAATGAATAAATGTATTCCATTCAAAAATATAACATTACAGTATTCAAACTAATTTGGGAACTGTACATGGAACACAACAGAGAGGGCCTACCATCGACCTCCACCTCCTAAAATGACAGAATGATAAAAAAACAAAATGAACTGACCCAGTCTGTAAAAGTAGATGACACAATTTTCTTGTTTATTTTCATTGTGTGATAACATTGTTTAATAGGTAAGGAGGGAGGAAAGGTGGAGAAAATGACTGCGTATATTCAAAAGGAAAATGGATGCGTGTATTTTGGGTAATATGGTTCATAGCATGAAAAATTTAAAATTTTTTTTAAAAAGATTAATCTGTTCCAAACATTTCCAATTCCCATCACCGAATTTTTATGGAACAGTAAGTAATTAAGAATAGTGCAAGAAAAATTAAAATGTATATACAAACACCGAGGGCTACAGCTACCAAACTTCACAAATTATTATAGGGCAGTGCAGCTAAGATATTTATCAAATTTTCATCAGAGAGGAGAAAAACTAAACTGAACTAGGATAGAATTAGCTGAATAGGGAGAAGATGTCCCAGAACATGAAATTAACATATGGGATCAAAAGTTGGTGCAATACAACAATTCACCAGTATTACATCATATACTTAATTTATCTTTTTCCCTTCCATGTGTATTCTCTTCCATATTTTATCAAAAACCAAAAATGCTATTGACACAAAACCCATTCATTCCTTTTACAATAGATTATTCATTTTTCAAGGAATAGGCAAGAAAAGGAATCAATAAAATAATAAATTATTTCCCAAAAAGCAATCTTCTAACATTTGAGCAATTAAAAGATAAATATTGAATTTCACTCGGTCGTGCACCTTTCGTGAAACACCTTGCATGTGCAGTTTGTTACCGATTTGTTTGACTCGGTCATTCACTGCTCGTGAAACACCTTGCAGGCAATATTTGCAATCGAGGCTTCTTGAAACACTTGCTCCAAACCTTGAGCCTGGACCACATACTGATACGTTCAGCAATAAACCAGCTCAAATTCTATCATCTCTCGCTCCAAATCACCTACCTGTGTCTGGAACAGAAAGATACCAACCAACACCCACTTTCATTGTGTTTTCCCTTAACACAAATCTCACATCTGGGCAAGGTAAAAAGTTTTAAAAATACTGTATATTCACTGGCCCCACCAACTACCACCTTGGTCACTTGAGCATTTTCATTAACTGCACATGCTGTGTGACATCCTTTTCCTTTGCACGTTTGAGGAGGACATCCCATTTACTCCACATTACAAATCAAACGGCACCTTATGGTTAGCGTTAGGGATACAGCTGCAACACATCTGACCCTCCATGCCCACAGTTTCTAGTTAGTTCTAGTGTGATTGGCTTGTTCCAGCCACTGTGTAAATTAATGTGTTTGGATGCTTTAAAGAGAAAAGTTGAAAGGATCCCTACCTGGTTTCCTGTGAATCGACTGTTTGCTGACGACTCTCGATCAGAAACCTCCAAGCTGCACACTCAAGCTGCGCCACTCTCACAATCACTGCTGCACTTCTGACTCCCTTCGTTTGAAGGGAAATAGTCACCTTGTTCATTTTACTCACCTTTCCCAGCGCAGTATCCTCCTCTCACTTGCTCCAAATCTCACAGGTTTCGTAATGGTCCTTTAAAATCAAAATGATCAAATTACAAGTTTATATTTTGACATGCTGAATACGAAACAGTCACCTTGTTCATTGCACTCACCTTTTCCTCCAATCTCCTCTCCCTCCAACTCCCACGAATCCAGAAATGTCCTTTAAAAACAAAATTATGAAATGAGTTCTTTCTTCACATGATGCATATAACATACTTTCTAAAAAGTGAATCCACCTCTTGACTTCATTTACAAAGTCTGCAAACCATTTTGGTAAAAACAAAACACCATTCCAGACACCACATGCCAAAGCGTCATTGACATTTTTCCAAACATTGTGCTGTTTTTCAAGATTGTTTGCACATTTAACTCAGCACATCCTTTGGATTTGTTTTCTTCCTAATTTACAAACAGGTATTTTTGTGCATTTAATAGAGTTTGTGAGCAGTTGGTTTGAATCGGGCGTGCATTTGTTGTGAAAAACATTGCAGGCGTAGTTGGTTTCCAGTTTTATTACTTAGAATCGGTCATGCACTCGCTGTGAAACGCATTGCAGGAGCAGTTTGTTAATGGTTTGTTTGACCCGGTCGTGCACAAACACCTCGCAGGTGCAGTTTGTTACTAATATTTTTGACTCGGTCGTGCACTCGCTGTGAAACAACTTGCAGGTGCAGTTTGTTACTGGTTTGTTGGAATCTGCCGTCCACTCGCTGTGAAACAACTTGCAGGTGCAGATTGTTACCGGTTTGTTGGACTCAGCCGTGCACTCGTTGTGAAACACCTTGGAGGTGCAGTTTGTTACTGGTTTGTTTGACTTGATTTTGCACTCGAGAACACCTTGCAGGTGCAGATTGTTACCTGTTTGTTTGACTCGGTCGTGCACTCGTTATGAAACACCTTGCAGGGGCAGTTTGTTACCGGTTTGTTGGACTCGGCTGTGCACTCCTTGTGAAACACCTTGTAGGTGCAGTTTGTTACCGGTTTGTTGGACTGGGCCATGCACTCGCTGTGAAACACCTTGCACATGCAGTTTGTTAGCTGTTTGTTTGACATGATCATGCACTCATAGTGCAACACCTTGCAGGCGCAATTTGCAACCTGATAACTTGGCCAATCGAAGCATCTTCACCATTCATTGAAACACTTGCACCAAACCTCGAGCCTGGACAACATACTGACCCGTTCAGCACTCACCTGCTCAAATTCTGTCCCCTCTCGCTCCAAATCACCTTCCTGTGTCTTGAACAGAAAGATACCAACCAACACCCACTCCCATTGTGTTTTCCCTTAACACAAATCTCACATCTGGGCAAGGTAAAAAGTTTTAAAAATACTGTAAATTCACTGGCCCCACTAACTACCACCTTGGTCACTTGAGCATTTTCATTAACTGCACATGCTGTGTGACATCCTTTTCCTTTGCACGTTCAAGGAGGACATCCCATTTACTCAACATTACAAATCAAACGGCACCTTATGGTCAGCGTTAGGGTTACAGCTGCAATACATCTGACCCTCCATGCCCACAGTTTCTAGTTAGTTCTAGTGTGATTGGCTTGTTCCAGCCACTGTGTAAATTAAAGTGTTCGGATGCTTTAAAGAGAAAAGTTGAAAGTATCCCTACCTGGTTTCCTGTGAAGCGTCTGTTTGCCGATGACTCTCGATCAGAAACCTCCAAGCCGCACACTCAAGCTGGGCCACTCTCACCATCACTGCTGCACTTCTGACTCCCTTCGTTTGAAGGGAAATAGTCACCTTGTTCATTTTACTCACCTTTCCCAGCGCAGTATCCTCCTCTCACTTGCTCCAAATCTGACAGGTTTGGTAATGGTCCTTTAAAATCAAAATGATCAAATTATAAGTTTATATTTTGACATGCTGAATACGAAACAGTCACCTTGTTCATTGCACTCACCTTTTCCTCCAATCTCCTCTCCCTCCAACTCCCACGAATCCAGAAATGTCCTTTAAAAACAAAATTATGAAATGAGTTCTTTCTTCACATGATGCATATAACATGCTTTCTAAAAAGTGAATCCACCTCTTGACTTCATTTAGAAAGTCTGCAAACCACTTTGGTAAAAACAGATTACCATTCCAGACACCACATGCCAAAGCGTCATCGACATTCTGTTTTGTGCTGTTTTCCAAGATTGTTTGCACATTTAACTCAGCACATCCTTTGGATTTGTTTTCTTCCTAATTTACAAACAGGTATTTTTGTGCATTTAATAGAGTTTGTGAGCAGTTGGTTTGAATCGGGCGTGCATTTGTTGTGAAAACCATTGCAGGCGTAGTTGGTTTCCAGTTTTATTACTTAGACTCGGTCATGCACTCGCTGTGAAACGCATTGCAGGAGCAGTTTGTTGCTGGTTTGTTTGACCCGATTGTGCACTCACACCTCACAGGTGCAGATTGTTACCAATTTTTTTGATTCGCTTGTACACTCACTGTGAAACAACTTCTAGGTGCAGATTGTTACCGGTTTGTTTGACTTGGCTTTGCACTCGAGCAACAACTTGCAGGTGCCGATTGTTACCGGTTTGTTGGACTCAGCCGTGCACTCGCTGTGAAACACCTTGCAGGTGCAGTTTGTTACCGGTTTGTAGGACTCGGCCGTGCACTCATTGTGAAACACCTTGCAGGTGCAGTTTTTTACTGGTTTGTTTGACCTGGTCGTGCACTCACACCTCGCAAGTGCAGTTTGTTCCCAATTTTTTTGACTCACTCGTGCACTCGCTGTGAAACAACTTGCAGGTGCAGATTGTTACCTGTTTGTTTGACTTGGTTTTGCACTCGAGCAACAACTTGCAGGTGCAGATTGTGTTAGGTCTGCTTTGTTCATGAATGAATGAGACATACCTAACAATTTGGTGACACCGATGTGATGGGTGAGTGGACACTGGACGACGGTTTCTGTTTTTCTTGGCCTTCACGTCCAAAGGCAGGCTGTGTGCTCGTAGAAAGTCTGCGCCGAGAGGTGATGTGTCCACAGTGGCTCGAATGAAATTCCACTAGAAATTTTATCTGCCGAGTTGTTTTTGGACATTGTGCATGACAAAGGTCTTGATGGCAGTCTTTTTTGTCGCCCAGAGGGTGGGACCTTGTGGGTATGTTCGTCTCTTCAGGGCGATTGGTGGGATGACACTGAGTTCAGCATCCGTGCCGGCCACTAGCCTTGTCAGTAATGTTCAAGAGGCTATTGGTGAGGTCAGCCACCTTGTCCATGAGCGGCGGCTGGCCTGGGCATTTTCTGAAAATGAGCAGGGCTGGCTGCATCTTCACGCTCGAGCCCATCGATGTTGCTGATAAAGACACCAGCTAACGTTCAGTGCCTCTGCTAATTTGGTGGGGGGCGGTTGTGCTCGGTTCGGGTGGGATCAGTTCTGCTGCCCCACATGAGGATGAGTCAATCGGTTCATGGCGGACTCATTTTCCTGTTTCATGTGCCACAGCGCATCAGCTCTGGCCGTGACCTTACGTGGGTCTGAGAAATCTTCGTCCGTCAACGGCAGTTGTATGTCATCTGGCATCTGTTCCAAGAAAGCCTACTCAGACATGAGGCATGACTTGTGGCCCTCTGCTCGTGCGACCATCTCATCCATTAGGGCACATGGTGTTCTGTCTCCTTAGCTGTGCAGGTGCATCAGCCTGGCAGCGCACTGTCGTCTGAACAGGCCGAAAGCCCTCAAGAGGAGTTTGTGAAGGGCTGGGTATTTCCTTCCTCTGGGGATCGTGTATCAGGTCGTCCACCCTGGCCACGGTCTCTTGGTCCAGGGAACTGACGACATGGTAGAACATTGTCGAGTCAGACGTGATCTGCCGGAGGTGAAATCGTGCTTCCGCTTGCCTGAACCAAGTGCGTGGGCGAAGCGTCCAGAGGTTGGCAATTTCATAGCCACTGCGTTGACTGCTGCAGCATCCATGGTGTGGAGTCCAGAATCGTCTGGACTCGTCGGGGTCACCAATTGTAGCGGTAGCTACAAGGAGAAATGAAATAAGATGACTCTGTTAGTCGCTTGCACTTCCAACAGTTTATATTATCAGGTGGCCCGTAAGTGCCGCCCACACAGGGGTGGTGATGTAACGACGCAGCCAAGTGCATCTGCATGGCCCATTTGAACTGGGGAGATGATGCGCCCAGCAGTACCATCTTGACACGGCTACACTGCTGCTGCGGCCGTAACAGTGCAGAGCCGATTCGACTGCGTCTCGATGTGTGCCCTGTTAGGTCTGCTTTGTTCATGAATGAGTGAGACAAACACCAGGCTGAGTCGAAATCAGGGTTCTTTGTTCTTTATTACCGGATTGTAACACTTGCGACCAACAAAGTTAGTCGGAGAATGCATTCTGCCGTTATCAGCAAAATGGTGATTTTTTATACCCTTGGATACATGCTTAGAACATCATCATATCATTACTTGTCCAATGACTAAAACTGTTGCTATCCTTTCCCTGCTAGCTTCCTGCCTCTCAATCCATCAATGTCTCTCTTATCTTGTAAGTACAAGGATGCATTCTGTTACTCCTTAGTACTGGGTGACTCCTTCTCCGGTCCCATCTCATGATGTTTTACCTAACAGGAGTACAAGGACACCTCCCCTTCTTGTTACTGCCCTGTACAGGGTAACTCCCTACACATTCCCATCTCATGATGTTTTACCTTACAATCCCTCCTTTGTCCTCTTTAGAGGACAATCTCGCCCTGACTATGCTACCACCGCGTTACATTAGTTCGCCTATTATTGCCAAGCTCTATACGGGTTCTGTTCACAGGGCAGTTCGGCTGGTGGGCGAGGGCTCCCCCAACCCTCCTTTGCGTACACCCCCCATCCGTCACCCCGATCCCATTGCCCGTTTACAAGTTTCATCCCATTTGCCCCCAAGCAAAAAACTAGCTAACCCCCCGTACATTAGTAAATTCCCAAGTTAACATATGGTCTACAATCTAATTCATAATACTTGTTCTACAATCTGATTAATAATGTTTGTGTTACAATCAATGTTATAATATTTAGGTTACAAGCAAGGTTAAAATTATATGTGTAACAATCTAATTCACAATCCCTCCTTCCCATCACATTCCCCTTCAGACTCCAGATCGATCTCAGCAACTTTCTCCGTCTCCTGTAATGTGAGATAGTCTTGCTCCACAGCCTGCACAGCTTGATATTTCGGAGGCAGTTCATCACGGTCAGCAAAGGCTTTCTCTATGGTCCTCGTGACCAGCGTTCGAATGCATGGAATACAACAACAGCCACAAGTGATAAAAATTGATACAGAAATGAACAAACCCAGCAAAAGTTGTCCTAACAATGTGCTCCATCTCCCAAACACTCCCTGTAATCAGGATAAAACAGGATTGGAGACTCCAGACTGGGCTTTTAATTCTTTCGCCAATGCCCTAAGTTTCGTTAACCCCTTAGTGAGTGATCCATCTGGCCCTGTGTTATTAGAGATAGAAGTGCAGCATAGATCTCCAAACATAGCACACACTCCACCTTTCTCTGCCAGGACCATATCAATCGCTATCCTATTCTGAAGTGTCATAAGGGAAGTTTCTGACAGTTGTTGATGTATTGCCTCAACAACGTCCCTGGTCAAATTTGCAAGGCGCTGGACATTATAGTGAATAAGGTTGATCCTATTAACATTTTTATTTACAGTGATGGGAAAAATTGCACTAAAAACAGGAAAGCTTTCAAACCCAGCTGCAATCTCATCGGCTAATTTAAATTCGTCCGGAATATTCCGGGCTTGGCCAATGGCATCAATCCATACCCCATCAGGGTTCCTTCCTCCCGGCCCCAAGAGTCCAACACTCCTCCTTTTTCTCCACAGCCAACTCTCTGTGTGGCGCAATTCTAGGGAATCCTCGTCTCCCTCCTGCATTTTGACAATCAGCACTGGCGCATTAAGGGTTACTAGAGCACACCGACCATCCCAGTTAGCGGGGAGCCAGTTGTACAGCACTCTTCCTCCACAAAACTCATCTGTGTAGTCATTCAATCTGCTACAAGTCTCCTTAGTTTCAGATTCATTTTTTTTGTTATGGGACCTCAAAATCATCCCCTGTATATGTTCATGATAACCAGTAACCTGTTTGGCTGCCCTGTCAGGCACCCATGTGGCGTTTTCCCTGCTAATAGTAGGTCGTCTACATACTGAATCACTGTAACATCTTCCGGGAGCTTTAATTTCATTAGGATTTCGCTAAGGGCCTGATTGAACAGTCCTGGACTGTCCTTATAACCCTGAGGTAATCTAGTGTATGTGTACCGATGTGCTTGGTAAGTGAAAGTGAACCAGTCTTGGCATTCCTCAGCTAATTTCAAGCAGAAGAATGCGTTTGCCAGATCAATGACAGTATAGTATTCGTGCTCCGGACTCAGAGCCCTAAGTGCTACATATGGGTCTGGGACTGGTCTCCCGATAGTCTTGGTAGCCAAGTTAATCTCCCGGAGGTCGTGTACCATCCTCCAGTCTTTTCTACCCTGTTTGGGAACAGGCATGATGGGCGTGTTCCACATACTGTCAGGTGCCGCCCTAAAAACCCCTGACTCCATTAACCCTTCTATCGTTCCTTTAATACCCTCCTCCTGACTGGGCGACAAGCGGTATTGTTTTCTCCATATTGGTTTCTGCCCGGGGTTGGCCAATTCTAGAAATACCTCTCCTTTTATTACTCCCACATCATAGGGCCCCGTTGTCCATATATGTGGACTCAGATTAGAAAGATATTTGTCTGAGTCTCTGTGATCAATATTTTCTCCTTCTATGGCTCGGTCTCTTTCTACTTTCTCATTCACAACCTGGTCCCATGCTTCAATATTCAGTCTGACAAATTTTCCTCCCTCCGAGGTGGAATATCCCGGGATTTCTGTCTGCCTGTATTCACACCCTATCGCTTCCTTTACCATCGGACCCAGCTGTCGAGCGTGATGATCTTTGGCAATACCCAAGGTCACATGAGGCACACTTTCTACTCCTAAGCAGAACCACTCCATTTGTTCTTCTGTCATGACAACCATAGCAGCTATTCCCTCCTTACCTACAAAGATAAATGGACAATGTATCGTTTCTGTCTTCCCTTCTTTTAGAGAGTCCCACCTCTCCTCATATTCCTGGTCCGGGTGGATGGTGTAGTTTAATGTAACATGCATAGGATCTAGTGGATAATGGTAATCCCCATACCGAGGAATACTGGCCCTCCACTCAAAAAACTGTTTAATCAGCCCTGGGCCTGGTTCATCATACAGTAGCCGACTCCAGAAAATACAAACCTCCACAGAGTCTTCTGAAGCGTTAGATGGGGTCATTACTATAAACTGTCCTTCCCTTCTTATTGTATCCCCTGGGTATGTTAACCGAAGGCCCTTCTCAGAACATTGTATGGTTATTCCTAGTTTGGTAAGAATGTCCCTTGCTAATAAATTAATGGGGCAACTTGGCACAACCAGGACAGGCGTTTTAACCCTTTGTCATCCAAATGTCATGTCGATGTTATCTGTATAGGGCTGTGTTTCCCTTATCACGGAGAATCCTATTGTAGATAATGTTTTGCCCGAAAATGTGCTCCCTGGGGGTTTTTTAATCACTGTCGTAACTGCTGCCCCTGTGTCAACCATAAATTCAATTTTTTCTCCATTTACCATCCCCCAAATTTTTGGTGGCTCCCAGGGAGGCGTGATTTTTGATTCTCCTGGGCACCGTCAATAATCAAATTCAGCACCTTCCTCAATATAGTCATTACACTGAGGTGCCTGGACTTGTTGATCACTCTGCCACCCCCCGATTCTCTGGGGCCCATCAATATGTCCACCCCTACCCCTTGCTTGTCCTCTTAAGTTTCCTCCTCTTCCCCGATAGCCTCTAATAGAGGGTAATCTTTTTCCCCTTGCTCTCCCAGCCTCCGGACAGTTCCGCTGGTAGTGTCCAGGATTTTGGCAGTACCAGCATACTGCATGTTCCCCTCTATACATTGTACCTAGCTGTCTTTCCCAACCATTTCTTACTTGGGGTCCCGGATTTATCACTGGCCCCATGACCTGTGGGACTATCTGTTGGGCCGCTAATTTAACCCCTATATGTTCTATGGCTCTCACCAATTTATCGGTTGTCTTGTCCACCTCCTTCTGGGACGCACTTTCTGACTTAGCATGCTCTGATTGACGATGTCGTTTGATTGCATGTGTCAGGTGTCTTTTCCACAAATCCTCTGACATTGTCTCTAATCCCACAATGTCCCTTAATTTTGCTTGAACCGTAGCAGGTAGTCCGTTTATTATCCCATTACGAAAGTGAGCCCTTCCTAAGGGGCTGTGGTCGGGTCTTTCTCCAGTCCCTGTTTCCCATAAGTCCCATGCTCGAGTGAAATACTCGTGTGCAGTCTCTCCTTCCTTTAGTTGAAGGGTTACCAAGGCATCCAAACTATAGGGTGTAGGAAATGTTTCTCTAAGTGCTTCCCAAAATTTATTCCGAAGTGGGTTAAATTCTATTTCATCCCCCAATTTACTGCTTCTTACAATTTTCTCTATTTGCTTCAGGGCCCCTTCTGCCTTTAATTTTATCATGATAGTTCTGACATCTGCGAGTGCTAATTGTTCTTGGCAGGTTTCTCGCTCAAAACAAGAAATCCATGGACTAGCCCCATTACTCAACGGAGGTAGTTTTTTCATTAAACTCTCTAAGTCCATTCGTGACCAGGGTACATATTTTTGAGTTCCCCGTCCCGTGATCAGTAATGGGCATTGATATCTCAATTTTGGGGATTTCTGCTCCTTCTTTACTCTTGTAATGCATTTATTTATCCCACCCTTGTTCTGACTCTTCTTCGTCACTGTCACTGTCCCTATCAGCTTCCAATGTCTCAGGGTCAAAGGTATATTGGTCACGTTCATCTCTAAGATAATCTTTTCGGCCATAGTTTAGTTGTTTCACATCTTTCTCTTTTGTTCTAACTATGTCCAGGTAGGCATGTCTATTTTTCTCCCTCCCGAGTCTTTTCCTTTTACTTTCCTCCCATGGTGGATCGTATCTCGTTTCCTCATCTGTACTACACTTTTCGTCCTTTACTCCTATTACCATTCCTTCAGCTTTAATTTCTCCTGACAGTGTTGTAGTTATCTTTTCCACTTCCTTCAATACACCTACCATTAAATCTTTTTGATCCTCACTGATCTGCCCCAGCACATTAATATCTCTGTTTAAGTTTTTAATGTTATCCTGAACCTTTTTCATGTTCCATTTCTGTATCTCTAACTCCTTTTCTATTTTCTTGGACTCCAGAGGGGTCTCTACATCTATTACTCCCCCTTCTATTTTTATTAAAGGGGCCTGTACCTCGTCTGATGTGTCCCTATTCCCGAGGTTCTTGTCACACCCCAGTGTCTCAATATCTGGATATAAGGGACGTGACTCCAGGATCCCATCTGGGGTGCCAGAGAGAGAGAGAGAGAGAGAGCATAGCGAGAGAAAGAGATAGAGAGGCAGATACACAGAGCACAAGAGATAGAGAGAGAAAATGCCTTGCACTGGCCCCACTGGGAGAAAAGTCTTCAGATTAACACTTTCGTTTCAAAGGTTTTAAAAGGTTCTCATCCTGTGATCACTGGTCTGGATCAGATTGGGTCTCCCACCACTGGGAACTATCACTCCTTCCTTCCCTCCCACCTCGAGTGAGCTACACGTCAGCCCACAATGTCTGCCCTGATCCCGCAATGGTGGGGGTGCGGGAAAAAGGGAGGGAGAGAGGATAAAACAGGATCCCATTTGATGCGGAGCTGGAATTGTGGGCACAAAATTAAAACCAAATTGTATTTCTCTGCCCTGCCCAACCTGGGGATTTCAGGGCAGCACCGCCACAGATTGGGATTGGGAGGGGGAGTGGGTGAGAGAGGAGGGGGGGGAGAAGAGAGAGAGGGGGAGAGAAGAGAGAGGGGGGGAGAGAAGAGAGAGGGGGCAGGGTGAAAGGAGGGAGGGAGAGAGCAAACCCGGACACTTCGTGGCTGGAAACTGGAAACAGGCACTTTTCCTTTCCCTTCTGTGTTTTGTTTCTTCCAGCTTATCTAAGCCTCTACGTTTTAAAATTTTTGTTCCCCTCACCTGTCAGGAACATCTCAGTGCCCCCGGGTAACCAACCCCTCTTCCTCCAGCGGTCTACACATTTTCGGAGCATTTTTTGTTTTTCCAATGCCGCATTACTGGTATTTCGCTCCTCTAATTCCTGATTAATTTCCTTAATAACTTGGTCAAAAGTCTTAGCAGGCAACTGTACAGCCATAGCTGCGGGACCGCTTTCTAATGCCTGTTTTAATTTAGGTTTTTGTCCGTTTAGGGGATCTATGTCAACGAAAATTGCTTTTAAAAATGTCTCCTTGCAAGCTGGATGACTAATATCTTTTAAAAGAACAGTCTCTAAGTCTTGTCCTCCAATTGACTTCAGACTGTCCTGTATACTCTGATTGCTCGCTTTCCACTCTCTGTTTTCCCAAAGGGGTCTGAAAGTTAAATTACAACTAGAAAACCAAATATTTGGGCTATACTTTTGTCCTGTTTCCCTGTACCAATCTATGAATTTACGTAACTTTATCTCCTTGGTGATGTTGGGAATACCCTCATTTAACTTATCAAAAGTATTTCGAATAAACTGGGTGTCTCTTAGGAGTTTGTCAACTTTTTCATTAATATCTCCTACCTGATCCGGACACAGCTGTCGCAGCCTTCTGTCGTCGTTCTTGTTCACCAGGCAGGCGTCCCTGAGTACTTTTTTTGTTGTCTCAAGGTCTCTAGTGTCTGCTGTGGTATTCCACCACGGCGAATTGGGGAAATAAATTCTTAACTTCTCAAGTGTACAGACATTATCATACCTACCGGACATTTATAAGTCAGTCTCTCAGATACAATTGAGGCCAATAAGCCTGAACCTTTGTTTTCTTTCAAAGCCCAACCTTCACGTGGGAGATTTCTCCTCTTAATAACCAGTTTAGGGCAGAAAACTCAGGTCCTCAATTGTTTATAGACCACCTTCTCACTCTATTGGACTTTGCAACGACACAATAAAGACTTTTAAACTCTAGTAGTTTCTTGCGAAGCACTTAATAAATGTCATTCAAACACCTTAAGGACTTTTATCTTGTCTGTAATCACTTACGTGTTACAATCCTGGCATGCGACCTTCAATTGTGGTCGTCTAATTTGTCCGATCTCCAGTTCTTACTGACAATCATAAAGATTTAAAAAAAAAAAAGAGAATTTTGTTAAAACAGGCTTCTCTGGACCTTTTTATCAGCCGGCTGAGATGATTGTCAGAAAAAACAGAAACCGTCGTCCAGTGTTCACTCACCCATCACGTCGGGGTCACCAAATTGTTAGGTCTGCTTTGTTCATGAATGAGTGAGACAAACACCAGGCTGAGTCGAAATCAGGGTTCTTTGTTCTTTATTACCGGATTGTAACACTTGCGACCAACAAAGTTAGTCGGAGAATGCATTCTGCCGTTATCAGCAAAATGGTGATTTTTTATACCCTTGGATACATGCTTAGAACATCATCATATCATTACTTGTCCAATGACTAAAACTGTTGCTATCCTTTCCCTGCTAGCTTCCTGCCTCTCAATCCATCAATGTCTCTCTTATCTTGTAAGTACAAGGATGCATTCTGTTACTCCTTAGTACTGGGTGACTCCTTCTCCGGTCCCATCTCATGATGTTTTACCTAACAGGAGTACAAGGACACCTCCCCTTCTTGTTACTGCCCTGTACAGGGTAACTCCCTACACATTCCCATCTCATGATGTTTTACCTTACAGCCCGCCAAACTGAGAGGCGCCAAGATGCACGGTTTGAGGCGATATCGGCCCACTGGCGGTGGTCAATGTGGAAGGCACCAAGAGATTTCTTTAGGCAGTCCTTGTACCTCTTCTTTGGTGCACCTCTGTCTCGGTGGCCAGTGGAGAGCTCGCCATATAACACGATCTTGGGAAGGCGATGGTCCTCCATTCTGGAGACGTGACCTACCCAGCACAGTTGGATTTTCAGCAGCGTCGGCCTCTGCCATCTCGAGTACTTCGATGTTGGAGATGAAGTCGCTCCAATGAATGTTGAGGATGGAGCAGAGACAACGCTGGTGGAAGCGTGATGCCGGAAGAGGACCCATGATTCGGAGCCAAACAGGAGTGTGGGTATGACAACAGCTCTGTATATGCTAATCTTTGTGAGCTTTTTCAGTTCGTTGATTTTCCAAACTCTTTTGTGTAGTCTTCCAAAGGCGCTATTTGCCTTGGCGAGTCTGTTGTCTATCTCGTTGTCGATCCTTGCATCCGATGAAATGGTGCAGCCGAGATAGGTAAACTGGTTGACCATTTTGAGTTTTGTGTGCCCGATGGAGATGTGGGGGGGCTGGTCGTCATGGTGGGGAGCTGGCTGATGGAGGACCTCAGTTTTCTTCAGGCTGACTTCCAGGCCAAACATTTTGGCAGTTTCCGCAAAACAGGACGTCAAGCGCTGAAGAGCTGGCTCTGAATGGGCAACTAAAGCGGCATCGTCTGCAAAGAGTAGTTCACGGACAAGTTGCTCTTGAGTCTTGGTGTGAGCTTAATATTACTCGGTAAAAATAACATGAAGGCCTGTGAAAATTACGTACCCCAATCCAAAATTGTCTAACTTTAGGACATTGCCAAGTTGAATGCAAAAATGTTCCAATCTCAGGTCCACATCGAAAACATTAATCCGATACGGCAGGATTTAATCTATTTGATTTTTGTGGAGTCAAATAGAACTGATGTAAAAAATTATATTGAACCAACCTATATCTTAGTCATATTATTTACACAAATCCATCCAATCCTTTTCACTTATTTGAGAATTTAAATCTATTTCCCATCTTCATCTAGATTTATTCACTCCAGTTTTGGGGGCCTTAGATTGAAGCAAGTTATACATTACTGAAATAAATTTATTTCCAGTAGGATAACAAATCAGTAATTCTAATTCACTTTGATTAGGTAACATCAAAGTAAGACCTATTTTTACAGATAAAAAAGCTTTAACTTGGTAATAAGATAATTCTTTCAAAGATTTCAATCTCACATCCTCAAAACTAATTTTCTTAATACCCTTCCATCTCCAAATCTTCCAGAATTGGTTGTCTATTGAAAAAGGAAAATGCCTATTTCAATATTAAACCTTTCATGCCAATTTCATTATCAACTCAATCAAATGTTTCAAAATAGATGATTCCCCACTTCCAAATAAAGCTTAGGATTCCATTTGTAAATAAAATCTTGGGGATCCGTATTCCCTATTGCATTAAATTCAACAGAAACCCAAGCTGGAATATCATCTAAATTATACAATATATTTATAAATCTCAATTGAGCTGCTTTTTAAAATTCTTAAAATGAGGAAGACACAAACCACAACCACCCCCCCCCCCCCCACCCCCACCAACTCATATTTCCAAGTCAATTTTTCCAAAGAAACCCTGGGCATTTTATCTTTACATAATTTCCGAACCGCCATATTTAAATCCTGACAATGCAATTTGTTGAGCTCCTTGTTTATAAACTAACGGTTGAAATACATCTGACATAAAATTCTTTCCCTGATCTGATTTCAGTTCTTGAGGCAAACCAAACCAATTGAAAAAATTTTTCTCGAGCCCCAGACACAGTTTTTGCTTTAATGTTCTCAAGTGGTATGGCTTCTGTACACCTGGAAACATCCAAGCTAACTCATCAAGAATGCAGATACAATATTTTACTTCAGTAATTTAATTTACTAAGACATTTTTATATACGAGAAATATTAAATTAATATTAAAGGTTAACACAACTCCGTGACATATCTGAATAGTCAAGGTATTAAAGGTGAGTGGGAGAATGGATCAGTTCATGATGGAATGGACACAATGGGCCAAATGACCTCCTTCTGCTCCTGTATCTTATAGTCTCATATTTTACAAAGCACAGATGTTTTTTTCAACCCCAATTTGTAAATCACAGTTTTGGCTTTTGAAATGAAAATTGCACACATTTTTGCACAGCAAAGATGTCGGTTTTGACCCAAAAACAGGACATAGTTTGAAAAATACAACTTTTGTCCCTTTTTAGCAAAACACTCCATACTTTCCTTCAAAACACAACCTTCAGTTTTTGTTTATTAGAACCTCCACTTCTCCCAAAACAACCATTGTACACACATTCTCCAAAACACCACAACCATTCCTTAATTGGGCAACACTTCTCCTAAATATTGGCAACATTTATGCTGGCATTGCTCGGACGCCCTAATCAGAGTGACCCACGGTCGCCAGAAGTGGGTGCTGCCACGCGAGCCATCATTCAAGTAAATGGCTCGCGAGACTATCTAGTAACTTGAAGTCAAGCTGGTGTAAATACGATCAATAACTCTCTCTCTGTTTTGTGCAAAGAATCTTGCATATAAGAACGAAAGAGAGTTGGAGTGTGGTTTGGTGAAACTCTGTGTCCTTCATTAATTCTCTGAGTCAACTCAAAGTTGGAGTTCGATTCCTCATCTACGTGTGCAGCCCAGACAGTTTGGGCACAGTTACACCAGGTGTACACATTGCCCAAAGCCTTTGGGATCAGCATTGTGGTGCACACAATAATCACGTCAAATAGGATGGAGTGATTAAACACCTTCAATGACCAAAAACCTGAGCATTACTGATACACGACTGGGCCAGGTTCCATGAACAGAAGCAAGAGGGGGCAAGTCCGGGAAATCCAGGGTGGAGCTAAGGGAGAGGTTGGAGAAGGTCAGGTAGATATGGACTGGCCAGTCCATACATCTATATCAAAGCCTTTCACCACTTCTTTGAGATAAAACCCAACGAGGTGATGTGGCGACACAGAGCACATACTGTACTTTATGACATACATAGTTCATAGTGTCCATCACAAGTTCAGCCTGTCGGGTGGTCTTGTAATCCTCTGTGGCTTCCGAGGCACTGGGCCCTCCCAATTTTGTGCCAGCTCCCCTTCTCCCTTCAGTCTGTGTACGGACCTGAATCATTAACTGACCATCTCTCTCCATGGACACTGCCTAACCTGCTGAGTTCCTCCAGCTTCATTCTTTATTCCTCATTCTGGTGGTCCTTCACCTAAAGGCAGAATAGGCTCACGGGGAGAAACAGCCTCCTGCTCCTCCTTTGTTCTGTGTTGGGGAAAACCTATTCTAAATCCTCGTTCACTCCTTGAGGTGATCGGTCCTTGGCATCTGTTGGCCCTTGTACAGAACAAAGGCCACTTTTCTGCCTCTCACCCTGAAAGGACTCAGTTCAACCTTGTGCCATTTGGGGGATTAGCATTGGGGGAGTGGGTTTGTTGGGGGATCAGGGATAAGTTAAAGGTTATCTGCCCTCTCATTTCAACTGAATCCACACAGACCTGCATCATTCTGTGTCATATTAAGCCCTGACCACACAAATCCCCCCATTCACTTTCCAATTTGATGAAGGGTGCAGAATATTAGCTGGATTTGTTCTGATAATTCTGATGAAGACATCATCACACAGATTTTGCCAGGAAGCTAGGAGAGAGAGTGACCAAGGACATTTCAGACAGGAATCAATTCTCAACTCCTCGACTGAGTCTCATATCCTAATGCCTGCCTCATCTCTAAAACAATAGTGCGAATTGACTACAGCTGGAGCCACTTTCAGCTGCATTCTACGTCAAGAATCAGTCTGCAGAAGCAGAAACAGCCCTATGGAATGTTCTTTCAGATGGCAGCCTGAAAGGGACAGCTGCAGGAGAGGCGCCTCAGAGCGCACTCCAGTTCCTGTCAGCGCAGGACATCAGGGCAGGTGCGGCTGGCACAGGATGTTGGGGCAGGGGAGGCTGTCAGGCAACAGTGATGTGTGGTGTCGGGCGCGGTGATGGGGGCTCTCGGGTGAGGTGAATGGGGCTGTCGGACGCGGGAAGGGTGGGTTGACGGGCACGAGGAGGGGGGCTGTCAGGCACGGGGATTTGGGTCCCTGGCTGATTATCATCAGGCGGCTGCATTCAGGGTCCTCGGGGGTATTGCTCAGACACGGAGATCACACCTCCCGAAGGAAGATTGGTAAGTACTCCTCCGAGCCGCATCAGGCTCTTTCACATGGCCTCCTTACAGCCGCATTCGGGTAGAATATGTGACTTTACATCGGGGGTATTCTGGCCACCTGAAGGAGGCTCATCAGGTTTGATCCAAAGGCTGCAAGAAGCCTTCAGCACCACTCAGTCCCAGAATGGCAGTTTCTGCTTTGAACTGTTAGCCACCATTGTCAACTTCAAGAATTAAAAATTCCTATGAAATTAGACATTTACATGTGTAAATTGGAAACCAGAAATCAGACAGGCAGAGAATGATTACCAATGTGTACTGTGAGCAACCCTTCCAGATTTCTGTTGAAATTTTGTAGACCAGAAGGATGTTCTTAATTATAATGGGCACATGAGATTAAATTGCCAACAACAAATCCTTTCTATGTCTTGAGGAAGAGGATGTGCAAAATGTAAAGCAGAAGCTGTACTAATACCTTCCAAGAAATGTTATCCAATTTGTTGGCAGGAAAATGTCTTAAAAGCTCTACCATGTGACGGTGTTCTTTAACTGCCGTTCAAACATTGATAGTGAGGTGAGTCTGTTCACCCACCACTGGTACCCCTCATTCCTGCTGGCATGACTCAATAAAGACTGTGTTTTAGAGTTTGTGGTTTGTTACTGTACCTTTTTGTACCTTGACAGGAAATCAACTTCAACAAGGGTGAGAAAAAAAAACACTCAAACCCCTTACATGGTGACAGATTTGAACCTGGGTCACTGTCACTAAGAACATTCTTCCAAACATGCCAAGATCAAAATTCAATTGATTGTCATGGTATAAAGTGCAATATGACACAAAATTCACTTCATTCAGTCATAAAGCAGACAGAATCAGATTAGCAGGAAGTCAGACATAGTGTTCCTTGCAGTCAAGAGGAAAAGAGAATTCCCTGAGTCCCCTACAGCCCCCAAACCCAGCCCTTGCCCACAACCACCCAGCCCCCTGCCCCCAAAATCCAGCTCAAACCATCAAATGCAGTCGCCTTGTTTAGAAAAGGTAATGGGGAGAATCTTGGGAATTATAGACCAGTATAGGATCTATGAGCATTTGCAGAAGTACAGACTTCTCAAGGACAGTCAGCATGGCTTTGTGATGGGAAGGTCATGCCTCGTGAGTCTAAATGAGTTTTATTTGAGTGGGGTAACAAAGGAAATGAATGAGGGTCGTGTGGTAGATGTGGTCTACATGGATTTTAGCAAGAATTTGACGAGACTCATCAGAAAGCAATTAGGCAAAGGATCAGGGTAACTTTGGCTGTGGATAAAAAAATGTCTTGTTGGAAGAAAGCAGAGAGGAGTGGAGTGCCACAAGGATCTGTTCTGGGACCCCTGCTCTTGATGATTTTTATAAATGAACTGGATGAAGAGGCAGAAGATGGGTCAGTAAGTCTGCAGATGATGTGAAGGTTGGAGGAGTTGTGGATGAAGCTGAAGGTTGTCGAAGGATAAGGATTTCAATCCAGGTAAGTGTGAGGTGATGGATTTTGGAAGGACAAACCAGAAGGCTGGGTACAAGGTTACCAGTCGGTTACATGAGTGAGGATAAACAGAGGGACTTTGGGGTTCAAATGCAAACATCCCTCAAGGTTGCCGCTCAGGTTGATAGGATAGTTATGAAGGCCAATGGGATGATGAGCATCATTAAACTTTTCTACGTGGTCGTGCGTGAAAGTGAGGCCATTTTGGCAAGAAAGCGCAGAAAAATTAACCACGATCACAGCAGTGACCTCCACGTGAGACCTGGAGCAATCTGTTCATTGAAACAAGCGACAACTTGACCAAATATCTAATCTCATTTATAAAAATAGCACTGGCCTTCGCGAAGAGATGTATCACGATCAACTGGATGTCCGATAGCACGCTGGGCTGTGGAAATGAACTGCAGTTACCTACGGAAAAAAAAAATCACATAAACGTGACCCTTTGGTAAAGGTCTGTCAGCTGTACCTGGTCCACATAGGGGCCCAGACACTAATATAAATGAACAATAAAAGGAGTTAAAAGTAACCATTATATAGAGCAAAACCAAGTTTCCCCAACTGGACTCATCTACTTGTAATCTCTGAAAATGTGGAAATGAAAACAAACTGCAATAGAGAGAGAAAAAATTCAAAGTGCAAAAGGGAGACTCTTTAAATGAGTCCCTGAATGTGTGTTGAGTCTCGAGGTGAAGGGGTAGCAGCTGTTCCTGAACCTGGCTATACCTCTATCCTGATGGGAGCAGTGAGAACAGAGCGGGTAATGTGGATCCTTGATTTCTGCTGCTCTCTGACAGCAGCGTTCCCTGCAAATGTTCTCAATGGTGGAGGGTTTTTACCTGAGATGTCCAGGGTGGTGTCCATACTTTTGCAGAGCTTTTTGCTCAGGGGTATTGGGGTCACAAGACAATAGCTCAAACCTACTACAAACTGAACCTTTATCCACTCACACCCGTAACCCACTATTTTTCTTGCATCAATGTGCCTGTCTAAATGTTAAAGGTCGCTATTATTCCAGACTCCACTATCCTGCCCGGCCATGCGCTCAAGGCATCCGCAGCCTTGTGGGTCCCGGTCCCCGTCCCCACTCAGCCTTCTGGGTCCCCGTCGCCCCTCAGCATTCTGGGTCCCCGTCCCCGTCTCCGTCCCCCCTTAGCCTTCTGGGTCCAAGAACCGTCCCCCCTCAGCCTTTTGGGTCCCCGTCTCCCCTCAGCCTTCTGGGTCCCCGACCCCCCCTCAGCCTTCTGGGTCCCCGTCCCCCCTCAGCCTTCTGGGTCCCCGTCCCCCCTCAGCCTTCTGGGTCCCCGTCCCCCCCTCAGCCTTCTTGGTCCCCGTCCCCGTCCCACCTCAGCCTTATGGGTCCCTGTTCCCCCTCAGCCTTCTGGGACCCCGTCCCCGTCCCCCTCAGCCTTCTGGGTCCCCGTCCCCCTCAGCCTTCTGGGTCCCCGTCCCCCTCAGCCTTCTGGGTCCCCGTCCCCCTCAGCCTTCTGGGTCCCCGTCCCCCTCAGCCTTCTGGGTCCCCGTCCCCCTCAGCCTTCTGGGTCCCCGTCCCCCTCAGCCTTCTGGGTCCCCGTCCCCCTCAGCCTTCTGGGTCCCCGTCCCCATCAGCCTTCTGGGTCCCCGTCCCCCTCAGCCTTCTGGGTCCCCGTCCCCCTCAGCCTTCTGGGTCCCCGTCCCCCTCAGCCTTCTGGGTCCCCGACCCCTCAGCCTTCTGGGTCCACGTCCCCCTCAGCCTTCTGGGTCCCCGTCCCCCTCAGCCTTCTGGGTCCCCGTCCCCCTCAGCCTTCTGGGTCCCCGTCCCCCTCAGCCTTCTGGGTCCCCGTCCCCCTCAGCCTTCTGGGTCCCCGTCCCCCTCAGCCTTCTGGGTCCCCGTCCCCCTCAGCCTTCTGAGTCCCCGTCCCCCCTCAGCCTTCTGGGTCCCCGTCCCCCCTCAGCCTTCTGGGTCCCCGTCCCCCCTCAGCCTTCTGGGTCCCCGTCCCCCCTCAGCCTTCTGGGTCCCCGTCCCCGTCCCCCCTCAGCCTTCTGGGTCCCCGTCCCACCTCAGCATTATGACTCCCCGTCCCCACTCAGACTTATGGGACCCCGTCCCCGTCCCCCTCAGCCTTCTGTCCCCGTCCCCCCTCAGCCTTCTGGGTCCCCATCCCACCTCAGCCTTCTGGGTCCCCGTCCCCCCTCAGCCTTCTGGGCCCCCGTCCCCCCTCAGCCTTCTGGGTCCCCGTCCCCCCTCAGCCTTCTGGGTCCCCGTCCCCCCTTAGCCTTCTGGGTCCCCGTCCCACCTCAGCCTTCTGGGTCCCCGTCCCCATCCCCCCTCAGACTTCTGGGTCCCAATCCCCCCTAAGCCTTCTGGGTCCCCATCACCCCTCAGACTTCTGGGTCCCCGTCCCCGTCCCACCTCAGCCTTATGGGTCCCCGTCCCCCTCAGACTTCTGGGTCCCCGTCCTCCTCAGCCTTCTGGGTCCCCACCCCCCTCAGCCTTCTGAGTCCCCGTCCCCGCTCAGCCTTCTGGGTCCCCGTCCCCCCTCAGCCTTCTGGGTCCCCGTCGCCCCTCAGCCTTCTGGGTCCCCGTCCCCCCTCAGCCTTCTGGGTCCCCGTCCCCCCTCAGCCTTCTGGGTCCCCGTCCCCCTCAGCCTTCTGAGTCCCCGTCCCCCCTCAGCCTTCTGGGTCCCCGTCCCCCCTCAGCCTTCTGGGTCCCCGTCCCCCCTCAGCCTTCTGGGTCCCCGTCCCCGTCCCCCCTCAGCCTTCTGGGTCCCCGTCCCACCTCAGCATTATGACTCCCCGTCCCCTCTCTGACTTCTGGGTCCCCGTCCCTGTCCCCCCTCAGCCTTCTGTGTCCCCGTCCCTGTCCCCCCTCAGCCTTCTGTGTCCCCGTCCCCCCTCAGCCTTCTGGGCCCCCGTCCCCCCTCAGCCTTCTGGGTCCCCGTCCCCCCTCAGCCTTCTGGGTCCCCGTCCCCCCTCAGCCTTCTGGGTCCCCGTCCCCCCTCAGCCTTCTGGGTCCCCGTCCCCATCCCCCCTCAGACTTCTGGGTCCCAATCCCCCCTAAGCCTTCTGGGTCCCCATCACCCCTCAGACTTCTGGGTCCCCGTCCCCGTCCCACCTCAGCCTTATGGGTCCCCGTCCCCCTCAGACTTCTGGGTCCCCGTCCTCCTCAGCCTTCTGGGTCCCCACCCCCCTCAGCCTTCTGAGTCCCCGTCCCCGCTCAGCCTTCTGGGTCCCCGTCCCCCTCAGCCTTCTGGGTCCCCGTCCCCCTCAGCCTTCTGGGTCCCCGTCCCCCTCAGCCTTCTGGGTCCCCGTCCCCCTCAGCCTTCTGGGTCCCCGTCCCCCTCAGCCTTCTGAGTCCCCGTCCCCCCTCAGCCTTCTGGGTCCCCGTCCCCCCTCAGCCTTCTGGGTCCCCGTCCCCCCTCATCCTTCTGGGTCCCCGTCCCCGTCCCCCCTCAGCCTTCTGGGTCCCCGTCCCACCTCAGCATTATGACTCCCCGTCCCCACTCAGACTTATGGGACCCCGTCCCCGTCCCCCTCAGCCTTCTGTCCCCGTCCCCCCTCAGCCTTCTGGGTCCCCATCCCACCTCAGCCTTCTGGGTCCCCGTCCCCCCTCAGCCTTCTGGGCCCCCGTCCCCCCTCAGCCTTCTGGGTCCCCGTCCCCCCTCAGCCTTCTGGGTCCCCGTCCCCCCTTAGCCTTCTGGGTCCCCGTCCCCCCTCAGCCTTCTGGGTCCCCGTCCCCATCCCCCCTCAGACTTCTGGGTCCCAATCCCCCCTAAGCCTTCTGGGTCCCCATCACCCCTCAGACTTCTGGGTCCCCGTCCCCGTCCCACCTCAGCCTTATGGGTCCCCGTCCCCCTCAGACTTCTGGGTCCCCGTCCTCCTCAGCCTTCTGGGTCCCCACCCCCCTCAGCCTTCTGAGTCCCCGTCCCCGCTCAGCCTTCTGGGTCCCCGTCCCCCCTCAGCCTTCTGGGTCCCCGTCGCCCCTCAGCCTTCTGGGTCCCCGTCCCCCCTCAGCCTTCTGGGTCCCCGTCCCCCCTCAGCCTTCTGGGTCCCCGTCCCCCTCAGCCTTCTGAGTCCCCGTCCCCCCTCAGCCTTTTGGGTCCCCGTCCCCCCTCAGCCTTCTGGGTCCCCGTCCCCCCTCAGCCTTCTGGGTCCCCGTCCCCGTCCCCCCTCAGCCTTCTGGGTCCCCGTCCCACCTCAGCATTATGACTCCCCGTCCCCTCTCTGACTTCTGGGTCCCCGTCCCTGTCCCCCCTCAGCCTTCTGTGTCCCTGTCCCTGTCCCCCCTCAGCCTTCTGTGTCCCCGTCCCCCCTCAGCCTTCTGGGCCCCCGTCCCCCCTCAGCCTTCTGGGTCCCCGTCCCCCCTCAGCCTTCTGGGTCCCCGTCCCCCCTCAGCCTTCTGGGTCCCCGTCCCCCCTCAGCCTTCTGGGTCCCCGTCCCCATCCCCCCTCAGACTTCTGGGTCCCAATCCCCCCTAAGCCTTCTGGGTCCCCATCACCCCTCAGACTTCTGGGTCCCCGTCCCCGTCCCACCTCAGCCTTATGGGTCCCCGTCCCCCTCAGACTTCTGGGTCCCCGTCCTCCTCAGCCTTCTGGGTCCCCACCCCCCTCAGCCTTCTGAGTCCCCGTCCCCGCTCAGCCTTCTGGGTCCCCGTCCCCCCTCAGCCTTCTGGGTCCCCGTCGCCCCTCAGCCTTCTGGGTCCCCGTCCCCCCTCAGCCTTCTGGGTCCCCGTCCCCCCTCAGCCTTCTGGGTCCCCGTCCCCCCTCAGCCTTCTGGGTCCCCGTCCCCCCTCAGCCTTCTGGGTCCCCGTCCCCCCTCAGCCTTCTGGGTCCCCGTCCCCCCTCAGCCTTCTGGGTCCCCGTCTCCCCTCAGCCTTCTGGGTCCCCGTCCCCCCTCAGCCTTCTGGGTCCCCGTCCCCCCTCAGCCTTCTGGGTCCCCGTCCCCCCTCAGCCTTCTGGGTCCCCGTCCCCCCTCAGCCTTCTGGGTCCCCGTGCCCGTCCCCCCTCAGCCTTGTGGGTTCCCGTCCCCCCTCATCCTTCTGGGTCCCCGTTCCCCCTCAGCCTTCTGGGTCCCCGTCCCCGTCCCCTCTCTGACTTCTGGGTCCCCGTCCCTGTCCCCCCTCAGCCTTCTGTGTCCCCGTCCCTGTCCCCCCTCAGCCTTCTGTGTCCCCGTCCCCCCTCAGCCTTCTGGGTCCTCGTCCCCGACCCCCTTCATCATTCTGGGTCCCGGTTCCTGCCCCCCCCTCAACCATCTGGGTCCCCGACCCGTCCTCCCTCAGCCTTCTGGGTCCCCGTCCCCATCCACCCTCAGCCTTCTGGGTCCTCGTCCCCGTCCCTCCTCAGCCTTCTGGGTCCCCGTCCCCCCTCAGCCTTCTGGGTCCCCGTCCCCGTCCCCCCTCATCCTTCTGGATACCCGTCCCCCTCAGCCTCGCAGGATCCCCGCCCCCCACATCCTTGCGTGTCCCTCACTCCTCTGGCAGATCTCCCACACCCCTCTGGCGGGTCCCCCTCACCCTTCTGGGTCCCCGACCCCCCTCATCATTCTGGGTCCCCGACCCCCTCACCCTTCTGGGTCCCCGACCCCCTCACCCTTCTGGGTCCCCGACCCCCTCACCCTTCTGGGTCCCCGTCCCTCTCCCCCCTCTGCCTCGCGGGTCCCGACACCCCTCAGCCTCGTTGGAGCATTCCCCCCTCAGCCTCGTGGGCCCCGACCCCCCACAACAACACGGGACGCGACAGCCTAGCGGGCAACGACCCCCCTCAACCTCGCGGGCCGCGACCATCCTCAGCCTCGCGGGTCCCCGATCCCCCTCAGCCTCGCAGATCCCCCTCCCCCCCACAGCCTCACGGACCCCGACCCCCACTTCAGCCTCGCGGGTTCCCGACTACCACACACCCTAACGCCACCCCGACCCAAACTCCCTCACGGTACCCCGGCCCCACCTCACAACCATCCCCCTGCCCGTTCCCCTCCGAGCTCCGGTCGCTCCAGACCCAAAGGGCGACCCGTGGAAACTCCGTCCTCTCTGGTCTCGCTCCCAAAATGCCCAGATTCCCACCCGTGAGGAACCGACACGAACCTCTCTACCCCTCCCGCTCGCGACCAACTCCTCCAAAGGCGGGAAAGATCAACAACATGGCAGCCACCAGGGGTCGCTCTCGCGAGAGCTTGATCCACCCCTCCACGGGATCTCCTCTCCACCACCCCGAGCCCCTGGATGGAGCCCCAGGGCTCGAGGTCCAGCCCTTTGGAGCCCCCTCTCTCCTGAGAACCTCGTCCCACTGGGGAAGTGTCCGAGAGCTGCCTCGGGCCTCCAGTCCATCTCCCCTTCAGGCTGCACATTTCCACACCAGGACCTGCCCCACATTCTCCCCCAAGATTCCAATCCATCCCACCTCCACCACCTTGGCCCAAAGCTCATTCCACGCTCCCACCCCCCTCTGAGGGAAGAAAATCCCCCTTCAATCTCAATCCATGTCCTCCTCTTTGAATCTCTTCCACTCTCCTTGGAAACAGCCTGTCCCCATGGACACGATCCGTCCCCCCTCACAATTTTCAAATCTTCCTCAATCTTCTACGCTCCAGGGAATAAAGTCCCAGCCTGTCCAACCTTCCCCTGGAACTCAAACCCCGAAAGCCAGACCACCTTCTTGTCCCTCTCCTCGACGCGCTGTCTCATTCCTATCCTTCCTCTCCTCCGACCACCCAAACGACACACAATGTTCCCAAGTTGGCCTCACCCATGCCTCGTCCAACTTCCTCGTGGCCTCCCACCTCCTGCACTCAATCCTCTCATTTCTGAAGGCCAAAATACCAGAAACTTTCTTCACTCCCCCCCACCCCCCCATCTCTACAAGGGACTCCACTTTTGGGCAGTTCTGTACCACAGTTCCTCAATCCCTTTGTTTGACAACACTCCTCAATGGTCTGCCATTTAACATTCAAACTCTTACGTTTTAAGAATCAATTGCAGAGATCCATGGATGTGAGAAGTCAGGAGGGTTAGGGACTGGGTGCAGGTCGATGAGACTGGCAGAATGATATTTCACCATGGACGAGAAGGGCCGAAGGGTCTCTTTTCTTTGCTGTGGAGTTTCTAGGGTAGAGTTCACACCATTCTCAGGAAGGAGAATGAGCAGACAGATGTCATGGTCCACGGGTAGGAAAGGTGATGATATCCTGCCAGGAGAGATGAGGGAGTTAAGTGCACAACCAAGGGGTCTCTCTCTGTCAGTCTGTGTGTGTCTCTATCTCTCTGTGTCTCTCTCTCTCTCTGTCTGTGTCTCTGTCTGTCTGTGTCTCTCTCTCTGTCTGTGTCTCTCTCTCTGTCTGTGTCTCTCTCTATGTCTGTGTCTCTCTCTCTGTCTGTGTCTCTCTCTCTATCTGTGTCTCTCTTTGTGTCACTCTGTGTCTCTCTTTGTGTCACTCTGTGTATCTCTCTCGGTCTGTGTGTCTCTCTCTGTCTGTGTGTCTCTCTCTGTCTGTGTGTCTCTCTCTCTGTCTCTCTCTCGCTGTCAGTGTCTCTCTCTCTGTCTGTATGTGTCTCTCTGTGTGTCTGTGTCTGTATATCTGTCTCTCTGTGTCTATATATCTGTCTCTCTGTGTCTGTGTGTGAGTGTGTCTGTCTGTCTGGGTATGTGTGTGTGTCTCTCTCTGTCTGTGTCTCTGTATCTGTCTCTGTGTCTGTCTCTGTGTGTCTCTGTGTGTGTGTGTGTGTGTGTCTGTGTGTGTGTGTCTGTGTGTGTGTGTGTCTCTCTGTCTGTGTCTCTCTGTCCATGTCTCTCTCTCTGTCTATCTCTCTCTCTGTGTCTCTCTCTCTCTCTCTCTGTCTGTTTGTGTGTCTTTCCCTCTCTGTGTCTCTGTGTGTGTCACTGTCTGTGTGTGTCTCTCTCTCTGTCTCTCCCTCTGTGTCTCAATGTGTGACTCTCTCTGTGTCTGAATGTGTGTTTCTCTCTCTCTCTCTCTGTCTGTGTGTGTGTGTGTCTCTCTGCGTCATGTGTGTGTGTGTCTCTCTGTCTCTATGTGTATCTCTCTCTCCATCTGTGTGTGTCTCTCTATCTGTCTGTGTGTGTCTCCGTCTGTGTGTGTGTCTCTCTCTCTCTCGCTGTCAGAGTCTCTCTCTGTCTCTGCCTGTGTGTGTGTGTGTGTGTGTGTGTGTGTGTGTGTGTGTGTGTCTGTCTGGGTATGTGTGTCGCTCTCTATCAGTGTCTCTAATATTTGCTTATTCATTACCCACCATTAACCATCCCGACTGGTGGTGCGGGCTTTGTTCCCCAAGGCATCCGTATTGGCTGTCCATGGACCATATCTGCCCCAACGCATTCCTCGGTGTCACCTGCATTAAAATCAAGATGGCATCAGCACATTTTTGGGCACTTTTAGCCATATTTCCTCAGTTGTTCTGGCAAGTTTTGTGTTTCGTTCACACATTCCTGCTTCCTGGGGTTCACGGCACTCGTGGAAGATCGCCAGTTCCTGAAACAATTCTTCATTTATCTTATTTGTAACATTTTTACATTT
This sequence comes from Narcine bancroftii, assembly GCF_036971445.1. Lineage (NCBI taxonomy): Eukaryota > Metazoa > Chordata > Chondrichthyes > Torpediniformes > Narcinidae > Narcine > Narcine bancroftii. The sequence continues at coordinate 73,168,003 of NC_091482.1, read as the reverse complement.
AATTTAACATATGCATTAAAAAACTTAAATTTCTTATTTGAATATAAGATAAAATTAATGCATAGTGATTTAAAAAGTAACCCCTCCCACAGCTGCCCAATAGAAAACAATAAAGAGAGGAAACATCTAGATAGTATTCATAAAAATTGAGCAAAACTCTCAAATAAAATCTTGCTTTTCTTGGTTTTAGGAGTCAGAAAGTTCGTGTTTGGTGATTACAAATTAATTCCTACAATTGGTAAATACACATCCCAAATCTTCAAAAGAGAAATTCAAATTTGTTCCGTGAATTCAATGTAATTATTTCAAGTGGGATACAACGGCCTATTTCAGTGTGGCTATCGACCCATTCCCAAATACGCATCGGACTTCCAAGTTACTGCCACACATTTTAACCCTATAACAATTACAGCACAGAAACGGGTCACTTGGCCCTTCTTGTCTGCACTGAACTAAATACTCTCCTCTCGTACCACCTCTCTGCATTCCCCTCCCCACCAATTTTCCCTGAAATGACAAAATGGACCCTGCCGCCACTATTTCTCCCGGAAGCTCACTCCACTCAGCCACCACTCTGAGTAAAGAAGTTCCCCCTCATGTTACTTCCAAACTTTTACCTCCTGTTTCAATCCCTGCTCCCCGCAATGAAAAAAGTCTCTCCACATCAACTCGTTCTATCCTCCTAGTAATTTTAAAGACTTCGATCAAATCCCCTCTCAACTATCTACAATCCAAAGAATAAAGACTTCATTTGCTCAATCTTTCTTTGTAATCTAATTGCTGATATCCAGGTAACATTGACGTAAATCTTCTCTGCACCCTCTCTACTTTATTGATAGCTTTCCTCTCATTTGGTGACCAGAATTGCACACAGTACTCACAAAAGAGCCTCACCAATATCTTGTCTAGTCTCAACCTCACTGCCCGACTCCAGTATTCTATGCGATGGTTGATCAAGGCCAGCTATTTGAACAGATTCTTTTCGAGGTACTCTCTGATTACCCTCCAATAATTAACCTATCATGTCAGGCTCACCTGGTTGGCTTTTGAAGCCGTTTTTAAACAAGGGAACATTAGATTACATCCATTCCTCTAGCACCTCACCCATGGATAAACAGGTTTTAAATATTTCTGTCAGAGCCCTTGCAATTTCTACTCTTCTTTCCCTCAAGGCCAAGGGAATATCATGTCAGACCTCCATCCACCATCAGACAAAAATCAGCCAACACAAGATGAAGGCAGGACAGTTGTCCCACCTCTCCAGCACGAGTCATGGATCAAGTGAGCACTGACTGCAAGACGTTTCTACATCCTCTTGGTGTCTGTGTGGATTTCCTCCCACACTCCACAGCTCAAGGGGGCCGTATGTTCATTGGCGAATTGGGAAGCTCAAGACCATGGGGTGGAAGTGCACATTCTGGTCCTGGGGGCATCAATTCAATTCAACTGCACGGATGAACCTTTGGGCACGACCTGATCTTTTTCTGGTTTCAAACTCATTATTTTTGAAAATTGTATGTGCACCTCTAATGCAACACGACTGCTGCAAAACAGGCTTCTTGATACATATCCATGACAAGAACTCGGGAGAATCTGATTTGGTGACTAGACTTTTGAACAGAACAGTGTCTGGACATTTTATCCCTAAACTGAAACTTTATAGACATACAGAACAAAATGAGGGCAAAACAATCTTGTGTCTCACCAATACCACAATTCACGGACACCTTTTAAGTTCTCAAGGGTGGTAGAAAACACAAAGAACAGACAAACTCCTTCCACACTGTCACTTTGAGAGCTTTGGACTCACCATGCTATAAATATTGCCAAGCCATCACTCTCTCTCCAAATCAATGACCAAAAGTACTGGCTGAGCGATAGATTTGAGACATTTTACCCGCTATGTAGCAATCAGGCACAAGGAAAAGTGCTGCTTCCATTGTAAAGTATTTAGGAATCTCAGACCACAAACAACCTTCACCCCGAAAAACAAGCAATTCTCCACAATAAAACTAGGTTTCCTTCCTGTCTGCAAGCATCTGCTCTCTTGAGTCTGAATGGCACAACTGGGGAAACCGTTTCAAACCCATGACCAGAAACAGCATATTCTCTTCCCCTAATTGGTGCTGTCTTGCAATTGGCCACCACTGCCCGAGCAAGAATGAACTGGGAGATCTCACACTTGCTCCTTCACAGGTGAGACCTCGCTCTTCATTGGAGCTCCATATTATCCATCTTGCTCTATTTTGTTAACCTTAATCAAGTCTCCTCTCATACTCCAACACTCCCATGAAAAATAAAAATCATGTATCCTGTAGTTCGCGAGTCCGGAGACCAGGTGGTGGTATTATACCTAGATCTCTCTCTCTCTCTCTCCCCCTCTCGCTTCATGCATGCAGTACTCGGTGTGAACAGGCGGTGGCAGCACTTTACAGCCCTTGCAATCTGCAGCTTGGACAGGAGATGTCGGAGTTACGGAGACATGGCTGCGGGAAGGGCAGGATTAGGAAATCAATGTTCCCGGGTACACATCCTATAGTAAAGACAGACAGTTGGGAAGAGGGGGTGGGGTAGCTCTGTTGGTAAGAAATGAAATTCAGGCGTTTGAAAGGAAAGACATTGAAACAGGTGGGTAGAGTCTGTTTGGATAGAATTAAGAAATTGTAAAGGCATGAGGACCATAATGGGGGTCATTTACAGGCCTCCGAAAAGTAGCTCAGATATCGGTGGCAGTATAAATCAGGAATTAAGAGTGTAGCAATACGGTAGTTATGGGGGACTTCAACATGAAAGTGGACTGGGATAATCAGATGGGGGCAGGAACACAAGAGAGTGAGTTTATTGAATGTCTACGAGATACTTTCTTCCATTGATTTAATTATAAATTTGGTTACTTTGTTCTTTCTGTTAATTTTATTCCCCAGTTTTATCCATATTTGAATCCAAATTCAGGTTGAAATCCCCTCCTATTAATATGTTCCCTTGCATATCTGCTACCTTCAAAAAGATATCTTGCATAAACTTTTGATCTTCTTCGTTAGGTGAATATACATTGAGTAGATTCCAAAACTCCGAATATATCTGACATTTCATCATTACATATCTCCCTGCTGGATCTATTATTTCCTCTTCTATTTTAAATGGCACATTTTTACTAATTAATATAGCTACTCCTCTTGCTTTTGAATTATACAATGCTGCTGTTACGTGTCCTACCCAATACGAGATACTTTCTTGGAGCAGCTAGTGGAGGAACCTACCAGGGGGAAGTCGATTCTGGACTTGGTGCTGTGCAGCGACGCAGAGTTAATAAGTGACCTCGATGTAGGGGAGCCATTAGGGAATAGTGACCATGGTATGGTTATTTTTGAGCTGCAATTAGAAAGGGAAAAAGAAAGGAAGTCGGAAGCATCTGTACTGCAGTTAAATAAAGGGGAATATGCAGCTATGAGGGAGGAGCTAGCCAAAATAAAATGGAAAGATACACTAGCTGGGAGGTCAACTCGGGAAAAATGGCAGGTGCTTTTGGACATTTTCCACAGGATTCAGGACAAATTTATTCCAAAGTGGAGGAAAGGCTCTAGGAGATGCAAATGGCAGTCGTGGCTAACTAATGAAATCAAGTGCAATATCAAATCCAAAGGGAGTAAGTATAAGATAGCGAAGTGGAGTGGGAAGCTAGAGGATTGGGAAACCTTCAAAGAGAATCAGAGGGTAATTAAGAAAGTCATAAGAGAGGGGAAAATGAAGTACGAGAGGAAATTAGCAAATAATATCATGGAGGTTAGCAAAAGATTTTTTAAATATGTGAAGAGGAAGAAATTGGTTCGGTCTAAAATTGGTCAATTAAGAATGGAAAAGGCTGGAATTATTACCGGAAACAAGGAGATGGCTGAGGAATTTAACAAATACTTTGCATCGGTCTTCACCAAGGAGGATATAGGTTATGGTCAATTAGGGGGTAGTGGTCATGCGGTATCAAGAGACTTGGGGAACTTTCCTGGGGAAGTAGGGGATCTAATGGATATCCGGATCTAGAAGCAGGAGGTTGTGAGTAAATTGTTGGGACTGAGGGCTGATAAAACCCCAGGGCCTGATGGGTTGCATCTCAGGGTGCTTAAAGAAGTTGCTATGGAAATTGTGGAGGCACTGGTCGACATTTTCCAAAGTTCAATAGATTCCGGGGAGGTCCCTGAGGATTGGAGAGTGGCTGATGTGGTGCCGATTTTTAAGAAGGGAGTGAGGGAGAAAACAGGAAATTATAGACTGGTCAGCCTGACGTCAGTGGTGGGGAAGATATTGGAATCTATCATAAAAGGAGTAATACCAGAACACATAGGCAGAAATAGTTTAAGGGCTAGTCAGCATGGATTCCTTAAGGGTAAGTCATGCTTGACTAACCTTCTGGAATTTTTCGAGGATGAGACAAAGAGGGTGGACTTGGGAGAGCCAGTGGATGTGGTGTATTTGGACTTCCAGAAGGCCTTTGATAAGGTACCGCACGGGAGACTAGTGGGCAAGATCAGGGAGCATGGAATTGGAGGTAAGGTGCTGACATGGATAGGAAATTGGTTAAGAAATAGGAAAGAAAGGGTTGGAGTAAGCCGGTCCTTTTCAGGATGGCAGGATGTGACGAGTTGAGTGCCGCAGGGATCGGTATTGGGTCCTCAGTTGTTTGTAATTTATCTAAATGATTTGGATGAGGGGATGATTAATAAGATGAGCAAATTTGCAGATGACACTAAACTGGGTGGCAGTGTGAGGTGTGAGGAGGATGTCAAAAAAATGCAGAGGGACTTGGACAGGTTGGGGGTGTGGGCTGCTGAATGGAAGATGACGTTCAATGTGAGCAAATGTGAGGTTATCCATTTTGGGGGCAATAATAGGAAAGCTGAGTATTATTTAAATGGAGACAGGCTAGGGAGTGGGGAGGAGAAAATGGATCTGGGTGTACTTGTTCACCGGTCACTGAAGGCTAACATGCAGGTTCAGAATGCTGTGCAGAAGGCAACTGCCATGTGGGCTTTCATAAAGAGGGGATTGGAGTATAGGAACAGAGACGCCCTTCTGCAGTTGTACAGGGCCCTGGTGAGACCCCACCTGGAGTATTGCATCCAGTTCTGGTCTCCAGTTTTGAGGAAGGACATACTAGCTATAGAGGGTGTGCAGCGTAGATTTACAAGGTTAGTTCCAGCGATTGCGGGGTTGACATATGCTGAAAGGCTAGAAAAACTGGATTTGTATCCGATGGAGTTTAGAAGGATGAAGGGCATGATTGAGGTATACAAAATTATCAGGGGGATGGACAGGGTGAAGTCGGATTACTTGTTCCCAGTGATGGGGGAGACGAGGACTAGAGGGCATAGTTTAAGAATACAGGGTTGGCCCTTTAGGACGGAGATGAGAAAACATTTTTTTACCCAGAGAAGTGTGAATCTGTGGAATGCTCTGCCACAGAGGGTGGTTGAGGCAGATTCGCTGATTATGTTCAAAAGAGAGTTAGATAAGACTCTAGTGGGCAAAGGAGTTACGGGTTATGGGGATAAGGCTGGAAAGGGGTACTGATAGTAGTGATCAGCCATGATCTGTAATATGGTGGTGCTGGCTCGACAGGCCGAAGGGCCTACTCCTGCTCCTATTGTCTATTGAACCATTCCTCCAAGGTCCCTCTGTTCCTCAATGCCCTCCCCTTCACTGCATACGTCTTGGTTATTCTTCCCAAAATAAAGCACCTCACACTTACCTACATTAAACTCCATCTGCCATCTTTCCAAACAGTCCAAATCCTTTTGTAGTCCATGAAAACCCTCCTCACTCTCCACAACTCTTGAAAATAAGAAAAATGTATTACGTTATGTTAAGCTTCTCTTTGAAAATTTTATTTTCACATGCATTAAATGCGTACATAAATTTCTCATTCAAAGAGAATGAAAAATTAATACATAGTATTTTTTTTAAAATTCCCCCTGCCCAACAACCCAATAGAAAATAAAGATAACATCTGGAAAGTATTTTTAAAAACATTACTAAAAAGCTATCAAATAAAATCTAACAGATTTTCTTGATTTTAGGAGTCAGAAGGTTCAGGTTGGGCGATTACAACCTAATTCCTACAGTTTATAAATAGGATTCCCAAATCTTTCCAAAAATTTCAAATTTGTTACATAAATTACATCTAATTATTTCAAGTGTCAAGGGACTTGGGGGGGTTCTCGTTCAGGAAAACGTAGTGAGTGGGTAACCACCAGGTTGGATCGGCTGGAAAAGAAAGCAAATTCTATGTTTGCCTTTGTTTCGAGGGTAGGGAGGTGTTGATGGGGCATGGGAGAGACCTCATTTGGAGAACTGCGAAGTTTATCTGAAAAAGGATGTGCTGATGTTGGAGAGAGAGCAGAGATTTACCAGGATGATATATCTCCACTCTTCATTGGAGTATAGAAGAAGGAGAGGAGATCTCAGAAACCTTTCCAATGCTGAAAGGATTGGACAGTAGATGTGAATAATGTTTCCCTTGGATAAAAAGACATTGTCTTAGAATTAGAAGATACCTATTTAAAGCAGATGAGAAATTTATTTCACCAGAAGGTCATGGAATTTGTTGCTGGACTGTTGAGGGAGTTTAAGTGGGGGGGGGGGGGTGGCAGAATTAATAGATGTTTAATGAGTCAGGGTATCAAGGGATCAGGGGAAAAAGCCAGAACTTGGAATGAGAGGCGAGAACTGTTTAGATCAGGGGATAGCTGACACAGTGGGCTGAATGGCCAACTTCTGTTCCTTGTGATTTGACACCATTTTAACTAATGTACCTTTGAGAATTATAACATCCATCCATATGTCCTCTGTATTTTGGATGTGAAACAACGGCTGTGCAGGAGAAGCCAGTGAGTTGGTGTGACCAATTGCTCTTCAGACTGGAGGCCTGTGACGAGAGCTGTGCCTCAGGGATAGGTGCTGGAACAATAATGTGGTGAATTGGATTAACAAGTTGGCAGGTGACACCAAGAATGGAGGAGTTGTGGACAGCCAGGAAATCTTGCAGAAGGATCTGGACCAGCTGGAGAAAGGTCAGATGGAATTTAATGCAGACAAGTGTGAGGTGTCACATATTGAAGGGCAAACCAAGAAAAGATAGACACGGTGAACGGTCGGGCACTGAGGAGTGAGGTTGAACAGAGGGACATGGTAAACGGGTGTCATTCCATGTAAGTGCTGTCACAGGTGGATTTGGGCGGGAATTGAAGATACCCAAGTTAACTAAAATTGAAAATTGTAAATGGGGCAAAAAAAGGGATCTATTCCAGAAATGTTTGTGACAACAGAAAATGGCTAAACCAACTTTAGATTAAATGGGAGATTCTTCTTTAGAATTAACCCAAGAAGAACGGACTACTTACTATGTGCGAAGATGGTGGATTAAATTGATTAACGTGCGATATAATTGGGTGAATTATAATTTTTTTTTACATCAGTTGTATTTAACTCCAGGAAAAAAAAGATAAGGATTTAGTAATTCAGACTAATGTTTTCATTGTGGGATTCAAATTAATACTTTTTTTTGTCTGTCTGGTTGTGTGATAAAGTTAAGCCTTTGAGGATTTATTTGAAACTACTTTAAAGAAACTCTTTTTATGTTCGATCCACTGCTTTTTCTAATGCGGTATATTACAACTTGAACAACGGGATTAAGAATGGATAAACCTCAAATTGAGTTTATTCAGTTAGTATTAGCAGTGGCCAGTAAATGCATTGCGATGACGTGGAAAATTAGGTTAGGCGTTTTCATTCTGCCGCAACGAATTGATATGATTTTTCTCTCCCTCAGTCGAGGGAGTTTGGGGGGGGGGGTAATTATGGGGAAGGGGGATGGAATATAGTTTTTTTTGGGAGGTTGGTTTATTTTGTTTACTATGTATTTTATATATTCATAAATAAAGTTTAAAAAAAGATACACAACCAGTGTTTCTGGCTTGAGCCTTTTATCAGGGCTACGAGTATCTGTACTTTATAAAGGTTCACTGCTTGATCAGATGAGCTTCACCAGCATTTGTGTCCTTACAGAATTTGGTCGAGTTACTATATGTGGACATCAGGTCATTTTTTCACCCTTAAACTGTCCATCCACACAGAAAGGAACTTGAAACATTTCTTCTTTTTCACACAACTAACCCCATTTGGTGAAGTGTGTGGAATATTAGCTGTAGAATATCTTGTTCTGGGAATTATGATGAGGAAACCATCACACAGACTTTGCCAGAAAGCTGGGAAAGAGAGTTAAAAAGCACATTCCAGACATGGATCAATTCTCACCTCCTCTACTGAGCCATACATATCCAAATGCCTGCCTGATCTTCAAAACAATGGTGCAAATTGTTAGACCTGATCCAAAGGCTGCAATAAGCCCCCAGCACCACTCAGACCCTGAATGGCATTGTTTCTGCTTTGAAGTGAAGAATTTAAGACTGCTATGAAATTAAGACATTTGGGTAAATTGGAAACCAGAAATCAGGCAGGCAGAGAATGATTACTAATGTGAACTGTGAGCAAGTCTTCCAGACACCTGTTGATTTTTTTGTGTTCCCTCACCTTAACTGGTACATGAGATTAGATGACCAACAAGAAGTCCTTTCCTTGTCTTTAGGAAGAGGATATGAAAAATGTAAAATACAGTGGCAGATAGAACAGTAACAGGTCATAACAAGCCCTGACCATCTGAAACAGGTCATGGGAATATCAATTTATTCAGTAATGTAGAAATTACTGCAAAAGCTGAGAAATTAGGAATTCATAAACTGAGGCAAAGATGGGATGGAGATTTGAACATAGAAAATGGACTGATCGTTATAAATGAGATAGACTGGTTCAATACAATTTTATTCACCAGACACCTCAAAAGAAAATACATGGAATCGGATTTGTTTCAAATGTTAACAAGTCATTTGTACTTTTCTGCATTTGACTTGGCAATGTCCTAAAGTTGGGCAGCTTGGTTGAAATAAGTATTTTTTTTTAAATTCCCACAGGATCCATTAGAAAGAGATGTTAAGGAATTAAATTTAAATTAAAACTGAATATTTACCAGGTTTAAATTGCTGCAATTTGTACAGCTAGAAAGTGCTTGGCCATATCTTGCAAACTGGCTGAGGTTCGGAACTGTTCACCACAAGAAAATAATGTATCGTTCACGAGATGAACATTCTATCTTTGGAGCCCACATTTCCTAAAGGTGGGTTGAAGTGAAGTTTTGAAATATTCACAATATTATGGTTAAATAAAACATGTGTTGAAGATCTCTGGTCCCTCATATGGGATGTGGAGAGGGTGGGTCTGGGTAGATCTCAATTTGTATTAATCAACCACATGTATCGGGATTTGAATTATATTCTTGTAAAATTAACAAGAATATAACTAACTCTTAAAAATTGATTTAAAAAAAAACCCTGACCCACACAAATGCCCCTGTTCACCTTGCCATTTTGTAAAAGGTGATGGGGGGAAAATCCTGACACAAGGGACAGATTTGAACCTGGGTCACTGTCATTTTCCGTTAAACATGCCAAGATCAAAATTCGACTGACTGTCCTGTAACAAAGTGCAATATTACACACACGTAAGGTAAGATGGTTACATCAGCAAAAATTAAATGAAATGCTTCTTACAGTCAAGAGCAAAAGAATTCCCTGCAGCCTCCAACCCAGCCCTTGCCCACAAATAACACCCCCTGCCCCCCTCCCCACCCCAATTCTGGGATCAAACCATCAGCAGCCTACACTTTGTTGGAATCTAGGGGTTAAAAGATTATGAAAGAAATGATTAATTAATAAGTTGATATGTACTGCATGGTTCAGGGACAAAGAGGAATGTGATTAAGTGGCAATCACAGCATGGAGCGAAGTTGGCTGAGCAAAATTGTCTGCTCCCAAATACAGGGAGAGGAAATTCATAAAACGATTTAGGAGGAAAGCTCCAACTGAAGGAGGTGGTGAGTAGCACAGGAGACACAGGCCAGACCAGAACAAAGAATGGCCTGCAAGAAACCAAGGGAATGGAAAACCAGTCTAGGAGGAAGATTAAGGCATGAGGAGGTGTTAAAGAGAACAGCAGAAATTGGCCAGACAGGAACAGAATGGTGATTAGAAATATCTGGTGATGAATTAATTTCTGATCAAAACAACAGGATAGTCTGGCCTGGAGGATTAAGATGGGAGCGCTACACCCCAGATATCTGCAAAACAGGAGATGACTTGTGATAACCCTTGTGCAAAAAGATCTAGCAAAGGAAGCCAACTTTTGTTCTGTATGATAAGGTTGATCTATATAAACTGAGCCAACTGGACAATAGGGGTCAGTCTTGGGGAATAGCTCACTGTGCAGGTGACCTATGAACTAACGACTGACCCAGAGCTCTGTAAAGTTTTATTCTTGTGCTGTGTAATAAATTGACTGTTGAACCGAATACCTTCTCCTATCACTTCATTCAAAGAACACGCTGAACTCAGACCACATACAGACTAAATTAAGAGTAAGGGAAAGCCAGAGTCCGACAACTTCAGAGCCAAACCTCAGGCACAAACATCCCAAAACCATCATCCCAAGACAAGAGCTAAAGTTGCAGGCACCGTAAACCACACACATTAAAGCAACACATTTCTCTGGCTCAATACCCACGAACCACATGGAACACCAGTTTGCAAACTACCCACAAACAGGGGCTTCCACAAACACCGGATTCCTTTCACCCCAACAACTCAAAGAACCACCCCAGAAAAAGCAGCCACAGTAAAACCAGGCTTCCTACCTTCCTCTGATGGCAGCATCACCTCATCTCTGCCTGAAACCTGCAAGTGACGAGAGTGGGGAAACTCTCCTGTTTTAAACCCTGAGCTGGAATCAGGAGGACAATTAATTCAGGTGTGAAATATCTCAGTAAATTGTGGCTGGCCCTTTAAACAAGGCCCATCTCCACCCTTCAAGAGAGCTGCAATTAAGGGAATAGCACCTTTTTAATTTGGAGATGGGTGTTAAAACAGTTTTCTCACCTGTGGCATTGAGATGTTTGAGGAGATGATACTTCTAGATTGGGGAGTGTTAGAGCTTTATGAGAGATTTGTTTGTTTTTGGGGCTTGTCCATTCAATTTTGGTTTGGAAGCCTTTTGTGGTCTATGACAGCTGAAAACTATGCAAACTAGGGTTTTCTTTGATCCTGATGGTTGTGCAGCAGTTCAAACTTCTCAAATGCAGAATTTGAGCTGTTTGCTCTAGAGCATTGGTTTGGGAATATTTATGCCACAGGTGGTGTTATGGTCCTGTTAAGTCAATGACTCTGGATCAAATCTGGCCCCGTCTGCAAGGGGTTTGTGTGTTCACCCACTCTTCAGTGGAGGTGGCAGGTTAACAGGGATTTGTGGGGGGGGGGGGGGAAATCGCAGGTGAATGAGGGGGAATGCACAGAGCTGGTGGGGTGAATAGGAGTGTGAGGAAGTTGTTGGCGAAGGAGAGTGTGTTGCAGGGATGTGTGTTGCAGGGATGTGTAGCTGAGGACTCACCATCCAATCTCAGACCAGAGGGAAACAGGATTCTTATCGTGCTCACAAATTCCTTCGTCACTCCTCGAACGACGATCAGTATTCTGACTCAAGCGTTTTCTGGCCCTGTGACGACAAGCGGGCCTAACGTTCCAATGGCAAATGAAGCAGGGAGGATGTTTCCTGTAATAGAGGTAGTAAAAGTTCCATTAGAGAGGAATACGTTGCCTTTAACTGATAACATGCGGTGGGGTCTCGGTACATTTGGTGATGTCTGGGATCTCTCTATCAATATAAAAAATGAAAATCAAGGCTGGGTCTCTCTGTGGGGGGGGGGGGTAGTATCTAATATTTGCTTATGTCATAATCTAATTCATCCCAACTAGCAGTGCGGGCTTTGTTCCCCAAGGCGTCCGTATTGGCTGTCCATGGACCATCTCTGTCCCAATGCAGTCCTCAGTGTCACTTGCATTTAAATCAATGATGGCATCAGCACCTTTTGGCCAATTTGAGCTCTGTTTACTCAGTCAATCTGGCCAGTTTAGTTTTTCATTCAGTACTGGTGTCTGGGGTTAATGGGAGTAGTGGATAATTCCTGAAATAATTCTTCATTCATCTTATTTTTTTAAAAATTATTTAATTTCACATGTGCATTAAAAACTAATTTTTTATTTGAAATAACATCAAATGAATGCAGAGTGATTTAAAAAATTAACCCCTTGACTTGGGATGATGGTTTTGGGATGTTTGTGCCTGAGGTTTGTCTCTGAAGTGGACGCTGCTGATGGGTTGATCCCAGAATGGGGGGGGGGGGGGGTGTTTGTGGGCAAGGGCTGGATTGGAGGAATTCTCTTGCTCTTGACTGCAAGAACCATTTCATTTAATTTTTGCTGATGCAAAGAAAAAAAGAAAAAACATGTGGATAGTATTTATAAAAATTTACCAAACCTTTCAAATAAAATCTAACATCTTAAATTTCTTGATTTTAGGAGTCGGAAGGTTCATGTTGGGCTTCCAAGTTACTGCCACACATTTTACCCCTAGAACAATTACAGCACAGAAACAGGTCATTTGGCCCTTCTCGTCTGCTCTGAACTAAATACTCTCCTCCAGTACCACCTCTCTGCATTCCCCTCCCCTCCAATTTTTTCTGAAATGACAAAATGGACCCTACTGCCACTATTTCTCCCAGAAGCTCACTCCACTCAGCCACCATTCTGAGTCAAGAAGTTCCCCCTCACGTTACTTCAAAACTTTTGCCTCTTAACTCAAGGCCTCTTGTTTCAATCTCTCCCACTTGCAATGGTATTGCCTATCCACATCAACTCTATCCATCCTTCTTGTAATTTTAAATACTCTACCAAATCCCCTCTCGGCTTTCGAGTTGACAGGAATGCACTCATGGATGGTTGGATGAATTCTCTTGGGGAACAGTTCATAGTGGCTCAAAAGTGCTTGATTAGATGCAAGGAGAGCTGCCACTGAATGTTGCATGTATTTGGTTCTGGGTTTCGAAGGTACCTCAGCTCTCTCTCTTTTGTACTCAGTCCGAAAGTATTGCTGATCTTATTTGGAATTAGACCAGTTTCAATGAAGCAATGCTGAAGATTTTTGCTGGGGGGGGGGGAATAAGCATTGCATTAAATTAAGCTGCGGCTGGTCATCCTTAAGTGTTGATCTGCAGTCCAAGTCTGGTGAGCTTTCTGGGATGGGCTAACGTTCCAGGCAACTCCTTCTTCACACAACAGGATTCAACATTTAATAGGACGTGGGGTGGGGGAATAATCTTGGGTTAAGTTCCATTTGTGTTTTAGTTCATGAAGCCCATTGGATTTTGACTTCTATCGGGAGCACAGTGGGATATGAACAACATTTCTTGTTGTTTTCAGAGTATATCTTTCCCCTGGTTTATAATTCTTTGTGTGAATCATTTTTTTACTCCTGTCCAAGTTAGTAACAGGAAACACTGTGGGAGTGGGACGCTGTTTCATCGCTGGTAAAGTCCAACAACTGGTGAAACATTGACATGATTGAAGCTCTCTGGAAGGCAGGTTTCCAATTACTGCAGGTAACTTTCAGTTCAAGATCTTTCACCCCATCTTCCTCACTCGTGCACAGTGTCATGGCCGTCAATGACGGAGGGAGGAAAGTTGGTTTGAAAATGAGCAAATTGTTTACGTCAGAGCCAAGTCTGAAACCACCTTTTATTGAACCAAGCGAGATGCAGGACTGGTCACGGTGGCTGCTGGGGGGCACATGCAGATAGCCTTGCCCACAAGGAATCTTTTGAGTCCTCATTCTCAACATAGGGTGGCAGTGTCCTAGGGTCTCCTTCTTTCGCCTCGTCTTCCTTAATCATCTGGAGCCTGATTTCTTTCCCCTCTCATTCAGCCTGCATTATTTTCTGCATCCTCTCCCTGTTACTCCCTTGCTTTCTATTCCCTTCATTTTCTCCCTCATCTTTAATTTTAGCAAAGATGACTGGCTTGGTTTAGTCTGTAACATGTTTGAGTTTCAAGTGGAACATTTAACGTGGGCTCAGTGCTGTTTTGAAATATTAGCAGAATAGAGGGTGACACCAGTCACTAATGGATAGAAGAGAAAAAGATCCCCCTCTCTCTGGTAAGGTCGTGGGCAAGAGACCTAAGAGAGGAACAAGTCTGAATAAACATCTTTCCTGATTAACTGTGTCCGGTGCATTGATTGAGTGGTGCTGTTGCAGCAGACCCCACTCTTATCCATAATTGATTGGAAACTAATCTATGGTCACTGGACCCAAAATGTTCACATACACGTTTTACTTCTCTAACCATTACAGCATCGAAATAGGCCAAGTTGGCCCTTCGAGTCCACGCCGAACACTTTGTCCTACCTCATCCCATTGACCTACACTCACCCCTTGACCCTCCATTCCTTTCCTGTCCAAATACATATCCCACTTCTCCTTAAGTGCTAATATTGAGCCTGCCTCCTCCACTTCATCTGCAAGTCTATTCCACACACCCACCACTCTGAGTGAAAGTCCCCCCTCACATTTCCTCGAAACCTTTGCCCCTTTCTCTCAACCCACGTCAAATCTATACCCCAATAATTTTAAATACCTCAACCCAATCCAACCTCAACCTTTTATGCTCCGCAGAATAAAAATCTTGCTTAACCTTTCCCTATAACTTAGACCTGTGGTTTTCAAAATGCTCTCAAACTCAAATTCCACTTGAAGCAATCCCTACACCAGAAGTGCTCTGTGATCAGTCAGGGATTGATTCAGGTGCTATGAAAGGAACCATCTACATCCTACAGGATGGAGCGCCGGAATAGCGTACATAGTTGAAGAAATTAAATTCCAAGACTTTGCTCTGCAAAGTGTTTCAACTTCAAAAGTACAGCCCCTCATGGCCAATCCCGGGAATTTACTGGGACAGGGTCCAGTGGAAAAGGGACACTGTCCAAATGCCAGTGTCAAATGATGTCATTTCACGCCACCTCTAACCCTACTCACATCCTCGGTGTTTGCCAACGTCGGCCTGATGGTAAAACCAGTGGAAGAGAGACAGCAGAGAATCACCTGTTTCCAGTCAAAGGCAGAACACTCCGCACCCCGGGGATGAGTTGTGTTCAGTGAAAAAGCAATCTTGCGTCCCAGTGGAAATGGCACCAAGGGCTTCCTAACCTGAGACACTGCACGGCCAATGAACTGGGATTCCCGTGGAAAAAGGGTTTCAGACTGCTTTATAAAATCTGCATGCAGTGCTTCAACCGAAATGAAGGCCAATGGGATGATGAGCTTCATTAAACTTTTCTACGTGGTCGTGCGTGAAAGTGAGGCCATTTTGGCAAGAAAGCGCAGAAAAATTAACCACGATCACAGGAGTGGCCTCCACGTGAGACCTGGAGCAATATCTTCATGGAAACAAGCGACAACTTGACCAAATATCTAATCTCATTTATAAAAATAGCACTGGACTTCGCGAAAAGATGTATCACTATCAACTGGATGTCCGATAGCCCAAGGTTTCTGTCTTTGGATATTGCATTTACTTCATTCTGATGGGCTGAATTCCTGCAGCTTCCCAATCAAACATCTGCAATCACCTTTAAATTGTGCCAGATGATGTGAAGGTTGGAGGAGTTGTGGATGAAGCTGAAGGTTGTCGAAGGATAAGGAGTTCAATCCAGGTAAGTGTGAGGTGATGCATTTTGGAAGGACAAACCAGAAGGCTGGGTACAAGGTTACCAGTCGGTTACATGAGTGAGGCTAAACAGAGGGACTTTGGGGTTCAAATCCAAAGATCCCTCAAGGTTGCCGCTCAGGTTGATAGGATAGTTATGAAGGCCAATGGGATGATGAGCTTCATTAAACTTTACTACGTGGTCGTGCGTGAAAGTGAGGCCATTTTGCAAAGAAAGCGCAGAAAAATTAACCACGATCACAGCAGTGACCTCCACGTGAGACCTGGAGCAATCTCTTCATTGAAACAAGCGACAACTTGACAAAATATCTAATCTCATTGATAAAAATAGCACTGGCCTTCGCGAAAAGATGTATCACGATCAACTGGATGTCCGATAGCACACTGGGCTGTCGAAATGAACTGCAGTTACCTACAGAAAAAAAAAAATCACATAAACGTGACCCTTTGGTAAAGGTCTGTCAGCTGTACCTGGACCAAAGAGGGGCCCAGACACTAATATAAATGAACAATAAAAGGAGTTAAAAGTAACCATGATATAGACCAAAACCAAGTTTCACCAACTGGACTCATCTACTTGAAGTCTCTGAAAATGTGGAAATGAAAACAAACTGCAATAGAGAGAGAAAAAATTCAAAGTGCAAAAGGGAGAGTCTTTAAATGAGTCCCTGAATGTGTGTTGAGTCTCGTGGTGAAGGGGTAGCAGCTGTTCCTGAACCTGGCTATACCTCTTTCCTGATGGGAGCAGTGAGAACAGAGCGGGTGAAGTGGATCCTTGATTGCTGCTGCTCTCTGACAGCAGCATTCCCTGCAAATGTTCTCAATGGTGGAGGGTTTTTACCTGAGATGTCCAGGGCGGTGTCCAAGACAATAGTTCAAGCCTTCTACAAACTGAACTTTTCACCCCTGACACCCGTAAACCACTATTTTTCTCGCATCAATGTGCCGGTCTAAATGTTAAAGGTCCCTATTATTCCAGACTCGACTATCCTCCCCGGCCATGCGCTCAAGGCATCCGCAGCCTTGTGGGTCCACGAACCCGTCCCCACTCAGCCTCCTGGGACCCAGACCCGTCCCACCTCAACATTCTGGGTCCCCGTCCCCCCTTAGCCTTCTGGGTCCGAGACCCGTCCCCCCTCAGCCTTTTGCGTCCCCGTCCCCCCTCAGCCTCTGGGTCCCCGTCCCCACTGAGCCTTCTGGGTCCCCATCCCCCCTGAGCCTTCTGGGTCCCCGTCCCCCCTGAGCCTTCTGGGTCCCCGTCCCCCCGAGCCTTCTGGGTCCCCGTCCCCCCTCAGCCTTCTGGGTCCCCATCCCCCCTCAGCCTTCTGTGTCCCCATACCCCCTCAGCCTTTTAGGTCACCGTTCCCGTCACCCCTCAGCCTTCTGGGTCCCCGTCCCCGTCTCCCCTGAGCCTTCTGGGTCCCCGTCCCCCCTGAGCCTTCTGGGTCCCCGTCCCCCCTGAGCCTTCTGGGTCCCCGTCCCCCCTAGCCTTCTGGGTCCCCGTCCCCGTCCCCCCTCAGCCTTCTGGGTCCCCATCCCCCCTCAGCCTTCTGTGTCCCCATACCCACTCAGCCTTTTAGGTCACCGTTCCCGTCACCCGTCAACATTCTGGGTCCCCGTCCCCGTCTCCCCTGAGCCTTCTGGGTCCCCGTCCCCCCTGAGCCTTCTGGGTCCCCGTTCCCCCTCAGCCTTCTGGGTCCCGGTCCCCGTTCCCCCTCAGCCTTCTGGGTCCCCGTCCCCCCTCAGCCTTCTGGGTCCCCGTCCCCCCTCAGCCTTCTGGGTCCCCGTCCCTCCTAAGCCTTCAGGGTCCCCGTCCCCCCTCAGCCTTCTGGGTCCCCGTCCCTCCTCAGCCTTCTGGGTCCCCGTCCCCCCTAAGCCTTCTGGCTCCCCGTCCCTCCACAGCCTTCTGGCTCCCCGTCCCCCCTCAGCCTTCTGGGTCCACGTCCCCCCTCAGCCTTCTGGGTCCCTGTCCCCCCTCAGCCTTCTGGGTCCCCGTCCTTCCTCAGCCTCCTGGGTCTCCGTCCCCGTCCCCCCATCAGCCTTCTGGGTCCCCGTCCCCCCCTCAGCCTTCTGGGTCCCCGTCCCCCCCTCAGCCTTCTGGGTCCCCGTCCCCCCTCAGCCATCTGGGTCCCCCGTCCCCATCCCTCCTCAGCCTTCTGGGTCCCCTTTCCCGTCCCTCCTCAGCCTTCTGGGTCCCCGTCCCCCCTCAGCCTTCTGCGTCCCCGTCCTTCCTCAGCCTTCTGGGTCTCCGTCCCCGTCCCCCCATCAGCCTTCTGGGTCCCCGTCCCCCCCTCAGCCTTCTGGGTCCCCGTCCCCCCCTCAGCCTTCTGGGTCCCCGTCCCCCCTCAGCCTTCAGGGTCCCCGTCCCCCCTCAGCCTTCAGGGTCCCCGTCCCCCCTCAGCCTTCTGGGTCCCCGTCCCCGTCCCTCCTCAGCCTTCTGGGTCCCCGTCCCCTCTCAGCCATCTGGGTCCCCGTCCCCATCCATCCTCAGCCTTCTTGGTCCCCGTCCCCGTCCCTCCTCAGCCTTCTGGGTCCCCATCCCCCCTCAGCCTTCTGGGTCCCCGTCCCCCCTCAGCCTTCTGGGTCCCGGTCCCCCCTCAGCCTTCTGTGTCCCCATCCCACCTCAGCCTTCTGGGTCACCGTCCCCCATCAGCCTTCTGGGTCGCCGTCCCCCCTCAGCCTTCTGGGTCCCGGTCCCCGTCCCCCCTCAGCCTTCTGGGTCCCGGTCCCCGTCCCCCCTCAGCCTTCTGGGTCCCCATCCCACCTCAGCCTTCTGGGTCACCGTCCCCCATCAGCCTTCTGGGTCGCCGTCCCCCCTCAGCCTTCTGGGTCCCGGTCCCCGTCCCCCCTCAGCCTTCTGGGTCCCGGTCCCCGTCCCCCCTCAGCCTTCTGGGTCCCGTTCCCCCCTCAGCCTTCTGTGTCCCCATCCCACCTCAGCCTTCTGGGTCACCGTCCCCCATCAGCCTTCTGGGTCGCCGTCCCCCCTCAGCCTTCTGGGTCCCGGTCCCCGTCCCCCCTAAGCCTTCTGGGTCCCGGTCCCCGTCCCCCCTCAGCCTTCTGGGTCCCGGTCCCCGTCCCCCCTCAGCCTTCTGGGTCCCGGTCCCCGTCCCCCCTCAGCCTTCTGGGTCCCGGTCCCCGTCCCCCCTCAGCCTTGTGGGTCCCGGTCCCCGTCCCCCCTCAGCCTTCTGGGTCCCGGTCCCCCCTCAGCCTTCTGGGTCCCCGTCCCCCCTCAGCCATCTGGGTCCCCCGTCCCCATCCCTCCTCAGCCTTCTGGGTCCCCTTTCCCGTCCCTCCTCAGCCTTCTGGGTCCCCGTCCCCCCTCAGCCTTCTGGGTCCCCGTCCCCCCTCAGCCTTCTGGGTCCCGGTCCCCGTCCCCCCTCAGCCTTCTGGGTCCCGGTCCCCGTCCCCCCTCAGCCTTGTGGGTCCCGGTCCCCGTCCCCCCTCAGCCTTCTGGGTCCCGGTCCCCCCTCAGCCTTCTGTGTCCCCATCCCACCTCAGCCTTCTGGGTCACCGTCCCCCATCAGCCTTCTGGGTCGCCGTCCCCCCTCAGCCTTCTGGGTTCCCGTCCCCCCTCAGCCGTCTGGGTCCCGGTTCCCGTCTCCCCTCAGCCTTCTGGGTCCCGGTCCCCGTCCCTCCTCAGCCTTGTGGGTCCCGGTCCCCGTCACCCCTCAGCCTTCTGGGTCCCCGTCCCCCATCAGCCTTCTGGGTCCCCGTCCCCCCTCAGCCTTCTGGATCCCCTTCCCCCCTCAGCCTTCTGGGTCCCCGTCCCCCCTCAGCCTTCTGGGTCCCCGTCCCCCCTCAGCCTTATGGGTCCCCGTCCCCCCTCAGCCTTCTGGGTCCCCTTCCCCCCTCAGCCTTCTGGGTCCCCGTCCCCCCTCAGCCTTTGGTGTACCAGTCCCCCCTCAGCCTTCTGGGTCCCGGTCCCCGTCCCCCCTCAGCCTTCTGGGTCCCGGTCCCCGCCCCCCTCAGCCTTCTGGGTCCCGGTCCCCGTCCCCCCTCAGCCTTGTGAGTCCCCGTCCCCCCTCAGCCTTCTGGGACCCCGTCCCCCCTGAGCCTTCTGGGTCCCCGTCCCCCCTGAGCCTTCTGGGTCCCCGTCCCCCCCTCAGCCTTCTGTGTCGCCTTCCCCCCTCAGCCTTCTGGGTCCCCGTCCCCCCTCAGCCATCTGGGTCCCCCGTCCCCATCCCTCCTGGGTCGCCTTTCCCGTCCCTCCTCAGCCTTCTGGGTCACCGTCCCCCCTCAGCCTTCTGGGTCCCCGTCCCCCCTCAGCCTTCTGGGTCCCCGTCCCCCCTCAGCTTTCTGGGTCCCGGTCCCCCCTCAGCTTTCTGGGTCCCCGTCCCACATCAGCCTTCTGGTTCGCCATCACCCCTCAGCCTTCTGGGTCCCCGTCCCCCCTCAGCAGTCTGGGTCCCCGTCCCCCCTCAGCCGTCTGGGTCCCCGTCCCCCCCTCAGCCTTCTGGGTCCCCGTCCCCCCTCAGCCTTCTGGGTCCCCGTCCCCCCTCAGCCTTCTGGGTCCCCGTCCCCCCTCAGCCTTCTGGGTCCCCGTCCCCCCTCAGCCTTCTGGGTCCCCGTCCTCCCTCAGCCTTCTGGGACCCCGACCCCCCTCAGCCTTCAGGGTCCCAGTCCCCCCTCAGCCTTCTTGGTCCACGTTCCCCCTCAACCTTCTGGGTTCCCGTCCCCCCTCAGCCTTCTGGGTCCCCGTCCCCCCTCAGCCTTCTGGGTCCCCGTCCCCCCTCAGCCTTCTGGGTCCCCGTCCCCCCTCAGCCTTCTGGGTCCCCGTCCCCCCTCAGCCTTCTGGGTCCCCGTCCCCCCTCAGCCTTCTGGGTCCCCGTCCCCCCTCAGCCTTCTGGGTCCCCGTCCCCCCTCAGCCTTCTGGGTCCCGGTCCCCGTCCCCCCTCAGCCTTCTGGGTCCCGGTCCCCGTCCCCCCTCAGCCTTGTGGGTCCCGGTCCCCGTCCCCCCTCAGCCTTCTGGCTCCCGGTCCCCCCTCAGCCTTCTGTGTCCCCATCCCACCTCAGCCTTCTGGGTCACCGTCCCCCATCAGCCTTCTGGGTCGCCGTCCCCCCTCAGCCTTCTGGGTTCCCGTCCCCCCTCAGCCTTCTGGGTCCCGGTCCCCGTCCCCCCTCAGCCTTCTGGGTCCCGGTCCCCGTCCCCCCTCAGCCTTCTGGGTCCCGGTCCCCCCTCAGCCTTCTGTGTCCCCATCCCACCTCAGCCTTCTGGGTCACCGTCCCCCATCAGCCTTCTGGGTCCCAGTCCCCCCTCAGCCTTCTGGGTCCCCGTCCCCCCTCAGCCATCTGGGTCCCCCGTCCCCATCCCTCCTCAGCCTTCTGGGTCCCCTTTCCCGTCCCTCCTCAGCCTTCTGGGTCCCCGTCCCCCCTCAGCCTTCTTGGTCCACGTTCCCCCTCAACCTTCTGGATCCCCGTCACCCCTCAGCCTTCTGGGTCCCCGTCCCCCCTCAGCCTTCTGGGTCCCCGTCCCCCCTCAGCCTTCTGGGTCCCCGTCCCCCCTCAGCCTTCTGGGTCCCCGTCCCCCCTCAGCCTTCTGGGTCCCCGTCCCCCCTCAGCCTTCTGGGTCCCCGTCCCCCCTCAGCCTTCTGGGTCCCCGTCCCCCCTCAGCCTTCTGGGTCCCCGTCCCCCCTCAGCCTTCTGGGTCCCGGTCCCCGTCCCCCCTCAGCCTTCTGGGTCCCGGTCCCCGTCCCCCCTCAGCCTTGTGGGTCCCGGTCCCCGTCCCCCCTCAGCCTTGTGGGTCCCGGTCCCCGTCCCCCCTCAGCCTTGTGGGTCCCGGTCCCTCCTCAGCCTTCTGTGTCCCCATCCCACCTCAGCCTTGTGGGTCCCCGTCCACCCTCAGCCTTGTGGGTCCCCGTCCACCCTCAGCCTTGTGGGTCCCCGTCCCCCCTCAGCCTTCTGGGTCCCCGTCCCCCCTCAGCCTTCTGGGTCCCCGTCCCCCCTCGGCCTTCTGGGTCCCCGTCCGCCCTCAGCCTTCTGGGTCCACGTCCCCCCTCAGCCTTCTGGGTCCCCGTCCCCCCTCAGACTTCTGGGTCCCCGTCCCCCCTCAGCCTTCTGTGTCCCCGTCGCCCCTCAGCCTTCTGGGTCCCGGTCCCCATCCCCCCTCAGCCTTCTGGGTCCCGGTCCCCGTCCCCCCTCAGCCTTCTGGGTCCCGGTCCCCGTCCCCCCTCAGCCTTCTGGGTCCCGGTCCCCGTCCCTCCTCAGCCTTGTGGGTCCCCGTCCACCCTCAGCCTTGTGGGTCCCCGTCCACCCTCAGCCTTGTGGGTCCCCGTCCACCCTCAGCCTTTTGGGTCCCCGTCCCCCCTCAGCCTTCTGGGTCCCCGTCCCCCCTCAGCCTTCTGGGTCCCCGTCCCCCCTCAGCCTTCTGGGTCCCCGTCCCCCCTCAGCCTTCTGGGTCCCCGTCCCCCCTCAGCCTTCTGGATCCCCTTCCCCCCTCAGCCTTCTGGGTCCCCGTCCCCCCTCAGCCTTCTGGGTCCCCGTCCCCCTTCAGCCTTCTGGGTCCCCGTCCCCCCTCAGCCTTCTGGGTCCCCTTCCCCCCTCAGCCTTCTGGGTCCCCGTCCCCCCTCAGCCTTTGGTGTACCAGTCCCCCCTCAGCCTTCTGGGTCCCGGTCCCCGTCCCCCCTCAGCCTTCTGGGTCCCGGTCCCCGCCCCCCTCAGCCTTCTGGGTCCCGGTCCCCGTCCCCCCTCAGCCTTGTGAGTCCCCGTCCCCCCTCAGCCTTCTGGGACCCCGTCCCCCCTGAGCCTTCTGGGTCCCCGTCCGCCCTGAGCCTTCTGGGTCCCCGTCCCCCCCTCAGCCTTCTGTGTCGCCTTCCCCCCTCAGCCTTCTGGGTCCCCGTCCCCCCTCAGCCATCTGGGTCCCCCGTCCCCATCCCTCCTCAGCCTTCTGGGTCCCCTTTCCCGTCCCTCCTCAGCCTTCTGGGTCCCCGTCCCCCCTCAGCCTTCTGGGTCCCCGTCCCCCCTCAGCCTTCTGGGTCCCCGTCCCCCCTCAGCTTTCTGGGTTCCGGTCCCCCCTCAGCTTTCTGGGTCCCCGTCCCACATCAGCCTTCTGGTTCGCCATCACCCCTCAGCCTTCTGGGTCCCCTTCGCCCCTCAGCAGTCTGGGTCCCCGTCCCCCCTCAGCCGTCTGGGTCCCCGTCCCCCCCTCAGCCTTCTGGGTCCCCGTCCCCCCTCAGCCTTCTGGGTCCCCGTCCCCCCTCAGCCTTCTGGGTCCCCGTCCCCCCTCAGCCTTCTGGGTCCCCGTCCCCCCTCAGCCTTCTGGGTCCCCGTCCCCCCTCAGCCTTCTGGGTCCCCGTCCTCCCTCAGCCTTCTGGGACCCCGACCCCCCTCAGCCTTCTGGGTCCCAGTCCCCCCTCAGCCTTCTTGGTCCACGTTCCCCCTCAACCTTCTGGGTCCCCATCCCCCCTCAGCCTTCTGGGTCCCCGTCCCCCCTCAGCCTTCTGGGTCCCCGTCCCCCCTCAGCCTTCTGGGTCCCCGTCCCCCCTCAGCCTTCTGGGTCCCCGTCCCCCCTCAGCCTTCTGGGTCCCCGTCCCCCCTCAACCTTCTGGGTCCCGGTCCCCGTCCCCCCTCAGCCTTCTGGGTCCCGGTCCCCGTCCCCCCTCAGCCTTGTGGGTCCCGGTCCCCGTCCCCCCTCAGCCTTGTGGGTCCCGGTCCCCGTCCCCCCTCAGCCTTGTAGGTCCCCGTCCCCCCTCAGCCTTGTGGGTCCCCGTCCCCCCTCAGCCTTGTGGGTCCCCGTCCCCCCTCAGCCTTGTGGGTCCCCGTCCCCCCTCAGCCTTGTGGGTCCCCGTCCCCCCTCAGCCTTGTGGGTCCCCCTCAGCCTTGTGGGTCCCCCTCAGCCTTGTGGGTCCCCGTCCCCCCTCAGCCTTGTGGGTCCCCGTCCCCCCTCAGCCTCTGGGTCCCCGTCCCCCCTCAGCCTTCTGGGTCCCCGTCCCCCCTCAGCCTTCTGGGTCCCCGTCCCCCCTCAGCCTTCTGGGTCCCCGTCCTCCCTCAGCCTTCTGGGTCCCAGTCCCCCCTCAGCCTTCTGGGTCCCGGTCCCCGTCCCCCCTCAGCCTTCTGGGTCCCGGTCCCCGTCCCCCCTCAGCCTTCTGGGTCCCGGTCCCTCCTCAGCCTTGTGGGTCCCCGTCCCCCCTCAGCCTTGTGGGTCCCCGTCCCCCCTCAGCCTTGTGGGTCCCCCTCAGCCTTCTGGGTCCCCGTCCCCCCTCAGCCTTCTGGGTCCCCGTCCCCCTCAGCCTCTGGGTCCCCGTCCCCCCTCGGCCTTCTGGGTCCCCGTCCCCCCTCAGCCTCTGGGTCCCAGTCCCCCCTCAGCCTTCTGGGTCCCCGTCCCCCCTCAGCCTCTGGGTCCCAGTCCCCCCTCAGCCTTCTGGGTCCCGGTCCCCATCGCCCCTCAGCCTCGCGGGCCCCGCCCCCCCCACCTCAGGCTCGCGGGCCCCGACCCCCTCTCAGGCTCGCGGGCCCCGATCCCCCCTTCAGCCTCGCCGCCCCCGACCCCCCCACCTCAGGCTCGCGGGCCCCGTCCCCCCTCAGCCTCGCGGGCCCCGACCCCCCCGTCAGCCTCACGGACCCCGACCCCGCTCAACCTCGCGGGCCCCGACCCCCCCTTCAGCCTCTCGGGCCCCGACCCCCCCCCTCAGCCTCGCGGGTCCCCGACTACCACACACCCTAATGTCACCCCGCCACAAACTCCCTCACGGTTCCCCGGCCCCACCTCACAACCATCTCCCCGCCCGTTCCCCTCCGAGCTCCGGCCGCCCCAGACCCAAAGGGCGACCCGTGGAAACTCCCTCCTCCCTGGTCTCGCTCCCAAAATCCCCCGATTCCCGCCCGTGAAGCACCGACACGAACCTCTCCCGCTCGCGACCAACTGCTCCAAAGGCGGGAAAGATCAACAACATGGCGGCCCCCAGCGGTCGCTCTCGCGAGAGCTTGGGCCACCCCTCCACGGGATCTCCTCTCCACCACCCCGAGCCCCTGGATGGAGCCCCAGGGCTCGAGGTCCAGCCCTTTGGAGTCCCCTCTGTCCTGAGAACCTCGTCCCACTGGGGAAGGGTCCGAGAACTGCCTCGGGCCTCCAGTCCATCTCCCGTTCAGGCTGCACATTTCCACACCAGGACCTGCCCCACATTCCCCCCCAAGATTCCAGTCCATCCCACCTCCACCACCTTGGCCCAAAGCTCATTCCACGCTCCCACCCTCCTCTGAGGGAAAAAAATCCCGCTTCAATCTCAATCCATGTCCTCCTCTTTGAATCTCTCCCAATCTCCTTGGAAACAGCCTGTCCCCATGGACACGATCCGTCCCCCCTCACAATTTTCAAATCTTCCTCAATCTTCGACGCTCCAGGGAATAAAGTCCCAGCCTGTCCAACCTTCCCCTGGAACTCAAACCCCAAAAGCCAGACCACCTTCTTGTCCCTCTCCTCGACGCGCTGTCTCATTCCTATCCTTCCTCTCCTCCGGCCACCCAAACGGCACACAATGTTCCCAAGTTAGCCTCGCCCAGGCCTTGTCCAACTTCCTCGTGGCCTCCCACCTCCTGCACTCAATCCTCTCATTTCTGAAGGCCAAAATACCAGAAGCTTTCTTCACTCCCCCCCACCCCCCCAATCTCTACATGGGACTCCACTTTCAGGCAGTTCTGTACCACAGTTCCTCAATCCCTTTCTTTGACAACATTCCTCAATGGTCTGCCATTTAACATTCAAACTCTTACGTTTTAAGAATCAATTGCAGAGATCCATGGATGTGGGAAGTCAGGAGGGTTAGGGACTGGGTGCAGGTCGATGAGACTGGCAGAATGATATTTCACCATGGATGAGAAGGGCCGAAGGGTCCCTTTTCTTTGCTGTGGGGTTTCTAGGGTAGAGTTCACACCATTCTCAGGAAGGAGGATGAGCAGACAGATGTCATGGTCCACGGGTAGGAAAGGTGATGAGATCCTGCCAGGAGAGATGAGGGAGTTAAGTGCGAAGGTGAAGGGCACAACCAAGGGGTCTCTGTCTGTCTGTGTGCGTGTGTCACTACGTCTGTGTGTTTCTCTCTATGTCTCTGTGTGTCTCTCTGTGTCTGTGTGTGATTCTCTGTGTCTGTGTGTGATTCTCTGTGTCTGTGTGTGATTCTCTCTGTCTGTGTGTCTCTCTCTTTGTCTGTCTATCGGTCTGTGTGTGTATCTGTGACTGTGTGATTCTCTGTGTCTGTGTGTGTCTCTCTGTGTCTGTGTGTCTCTGTGTCTGAGTGGATCTCTGTCTGTGTTTCTCTCTGTGTCTGTGTCTCTCTCTGTGTCTATCTCTCTCTCTGCGTCTCTCTGTGTGTATCTCACTCTGTGTGTGTGTCTCTGTGTCTGTTTGTGTGTCTCTGTCTGTGTGTGTCTCTCTCTCCCTGTGTCACAATGTGTGTCTTTCTGTGTCTGTATGTGTGTGTCTCTCTCTCTCTGTCTGTGTCTCTGTATCTGTGTGTGTCCGTGAGTGTGTCTCTCTGTCTGTGTCTCTCTATCTCTGTTTGTGTGTGTGTCTCTCTCTCTGTCGCTGTCTGTGTGTCTCTCTGTCTGTGTCTCTGTGTGTGTCTCTATATCTGTGTGTCTATGTCTCTGTGTGTGTCTCTCTCTATCTATGTCTGTGTGTATGTATCTGTGTGTGTGTGTCTCTGTCTGTGTGTGTCTCTGTCTGTGTGTGTCTCTGTCTGTGTGTGTCTCTGTCTGTCTCTCTCTCGCTGTCAGTGTTTCTCTCTCTGTCTCTGTCTGTGTGTGTTTCTCTGTGTGTCTGTGTGTGTGTATCTGTCTCTCTGTGTCTGTGTGTGTGTGTCTGTCTGTCTGGGTATGTGTGTGTCGCTCTCTCTCGGTGTCTCTAATATATGCTTATTCATTACCCACCATTATCCATCCCTACTGGTGTTGCGGGCTTTGTTCCCCAAGGCGTCCGTATTGGCTGCCCGTAGACCATCTCCGCCCCAACGCATTCCTCGTTGTCACCTGCATTAAAATCAAGATGACATCAGCACCTTTTTGGACACTTTTAGCTGTGTTTCCTCAGTTCTTCTGGCCAGTTTTGTGTTTCGTTCAC
Organism: Narcine bancroftii; assembly: GCF_036971445.1. Taxonomy (NCBI): domain Eukaryota; kingdom Metazoa; phylum Chordata; class Chondrichthyes; order Torpediniformes; family Narcinidae; genus Narcine; species Narcine bancroftii. The sequence goes on along the minus strand of NC_091482.1, from coordinate 73,141,240 downwards.
ACATTCCTGCTTCCTGGGGTTCACGGCACTCGTGGAAGATCGCCAGTTCCTGAAACAATTCTTCATTCATCTTATTTGAAACATTTTTACATTTAATTTAACATATGCATTAAAAAAACTTAAATTTCTTATTTGAAAATAAGATAAAATTAATGCATAGTGATTTAAAAAGTAACCCCTCCCACAGCTGCCCAATAGAAAACAATAAAGAGAGAAAACATCTAGATAGTATTTATAAAAATTGACCAAAACTCTCAAATAAAATCATGGTTTTCTTGGTTTTAGGAGTCAGAAAGTTCGTGTTGGGTGGTTAAAACTTAATTCCGACAATTGGTAAATACACATCCCAAATCTTCAAAAGAGAAATTCAAATTTGTTCCGTGAATTCGATGCAATTATTTCAAGTGGGAATCAACGGCCTATTTCAGTGTGGCCATCGACCCATTCCCAAATACGCATCGGACTTCCAAGTTACTGCCACACATTTTAACCCTATAACAATTACAGCACAGAAACAGGTCACTTGGCCCTTCTTGTCTGCACTGAACTAAATACTCTCCTCTCGTACCACCTCTCTGCATTCCCCTCCCCTCCAATTTTCCCTGAAATGACAAAATGGACCCTGCCGCCACTATTTCTCCTGGAAGCTCACTCCACTCAGCCACCACTCTGAGTAAAGAAGTTCCCCCTCATGTTACTTCCAAACTTTTACCTCCTGATTCAATCTCTGCTCCCGCAATGAAAAAAGTCTATCCACATCAATTTGTTCTATCCTCCTAGTAATTTTAAAGACCTCGATCAAATCCCCTCTCAACCATCTACAATCCATAGAATAAAGACTTCATTTGCTGAATCTTTCTTTGTAATCTAGTTGCTGATATCCAGGTAACATTGACTTAAATCTTCTCTGCACCCTCTCTACTTTGTTGATAGCTTTCCTCTCATTTGGTGACCAGAACTGCACACAGTACTCTCAACAGGGCCTCACCAATATCTTGTCTAGTCTCAACCTCACTGCCCGACTCCCGTATTCTAAGCTATGGTTGATCAAGGCCAGCTATTTGAACAGATTCTTTTCGAGGTACTCTCTGATTACCCTCCAATAATTTACCTATTTTGTCCGGCTCACCTGGTTGGCTTTTGAAGCCGTTTTTAAACAAAGGAACATTAGATTACCTCCATTCCTCTGGCACCTCACCCGTGGATAAACAGGTTTTAAATATTTCTGTCAGAGCCCTTGCAATTTCTACTCTTCTTTCCCTCAAGGCCAAGGGAATATCATGTCAGACCTCCATCCACCATCAGACAAAAATCAGCCATCACAAGGTGAAGGCAGGACAGTAGTCCCACCTCTCCAGCACGAGTCACCCCAGGATCAAGTCAGCACTGACTGCAAGAAGTTTCTACATCCTCTTGGTGTCTGTGTGGATTTCCTCCCACACTCCACAGCTCAAGGGGGCCGTAAGTTCATTGGCGATTTGGGAAGCTCAAGACCATGGGGTGGAAGTGCACATTCTGGACCTGGGGGCATCAATTCAATTCAACAGCACGGATGAACCTTTGGGCACGACCTGATCTTTTTCTGGTTTCAAACTCATTATTTTTGAAAATTGTATGTGCACCTCTAATGCAACACGACTGCTGCTAAACAGGCTTCTTGATGCATATCCATGACAAGAACTCGGGAGAATCTGATTTGGTTACTAGACTTTTGAACAGAACAGTGTCTGGACATTTTATCCCTAAACTGAAACTTTATAGACATACAGAACAAAATGAGGGCAAAACAAGCTTGTGTCTCACCAATACCACAATTCACGGACACTTTTTAAGTTCTCAAGGGTGGCAGAAAACACAAAGAACAGACAAACTCCTTCCACACTGTCACTTTGAGAGCTTTGGACTCACCATGCTATAAATATTGCCAAGCCATCACTCTCTCTCCAAATCAATGACCAACAGTACTGGCTGAGTGATAGATTTGAGACATTTTACCCGCGATGTAGCAATCAGGCACAAGGAAAAGTGCTGCTTCCATTGTAAAGTATTTAGGAATCTCAGACCACAAACAACCTTCACCCCGAAAAACAAGCAATTCTCCACAATAAAACTAGGTTTCCTTCCTGTCTGCAAGCATCTGCTCTCTTGAGTCTGAATGGCACAACTGGGGAAACCGTTTCAAACCCATGACCTGAAACAGCATATTCTCTTCCCCTAATTGGAGCTGTCTTGAATTGGCCACCACTGCCCGAGCAAGAATGAACTGGGAGATCTCACACTTGCTCCTTCACAGGTGAGACCTCCCTGTTCATTGGAGCTCCATATTATCCATCTTGCTCTATTTTGTTAACCTTAATCAAGTCTCCTCTCATTCTCCAACACTCCCATGAAAAATAAAAATAATGTATCCTGTAGTTCGCGAGTCCGGACACCAGGTGGTGGTATTATACCTAGATCTCTCTCTCTCTCTCTCTCTCTCTCCCTCTCGCTTCATGCATGCAGTACTCGGTGTGAACAGGCGGTGGCAGCACTTTACAGCCCTTGCAATCTGCAGCTTGGACAGGAGATGGTTGCTTTGTACCTCGTGGGCTCTTGCACCAAGATTGAAGATTTGGAGATTTCCCATTGATTGGCAGAGAATATACACGACATCACATCCAACCCTTAGATTCCCTTTTTCCTGTGGACACGACCGAATTCCCACAAATGGTTTGGGAAATCAATGTTCCCGGGTACACGTCCTATAGAAAAGACAGAAACTTGGGAAGAGGGGGTGGGGTAGCTCTGTTGGTAAGAAATGAAATTCAGGCGTTTGAAAGGAAAGACATTGAAACAGGTGGGTAGAGTCTGTTTGGATAGAATTAAGAAATTGTAAAGGCGTGAGGAGCATAATGGGGGTCATTTACAGGCCTCCGAAAAGTAGCTCAGATATCGGTGGCAGTATAAATCAGGAATTAAGAGTGGCATGTCAAAGTGGTAGCAATACGGTAGTTATGGGGGACTTCAACATGAAGGTGGACTGGGATAATCAGACGGGGGCAGGAACACAAGACAGTGAGTTTATTGAATGTCTACGAGATACTTTCTTGGAGCAGCTAGTGGAGGAACCTACCAGGGGGAAGTCGATTCTGGACTTGGTGCTGTGCAGCGACGCAGAGTTAATAAGTGACCTCGATGTAGGGGAGCCATAGGGAATAGTGACCATGGTATGGTTACTTTTGAGCTGCAATTAGAAAGGGAAAAGGAAAGGAAGTCGGAAGCATCTGTACTGCAGTTAAATAAAGGGGATTATGCAGCTATGAGGGAGGAGCTAGCCAAAATAAAATGGAAAGTTACACTAGCTGGGAGGACAACTGGGGAAAATGGCAGGTATTTTTGGACATTTTTTACAGGATTCAAGACAAATTTATTCCAAAGTGGAGGAAAGGCTCTAGGAGATGCAAATGGCAGCCGTGGCTAACTAATGAAATCAAGTGCACTATCAAATCCAAAGGGAGTAAGTATAAGAGAGCGAAGCGGAGTGGGAAGCTAGAGGATTGGGAAACCTTCAAAGAGCATCAGAGGGTAACTAAGAAAGTCATAAGAGAGGGGAAAATGAAGTACGAGAGGAAATTAGCAAATAATATAATGGAGGATAGCAAAAGCTTTTTTAAATATGTGAAGAGGAAGAAATTGGTTCGGTTTAAAATTGGTCCATTAAGAATGGAAAAGGCTGGAATTATTACCGGAAACAAGGAGTTGGCTGAGGAATTTAACAAATACTTTGCATCTGTCTTCACCAAGGAGGATATAAGTCAAGAGACTTGGGGATCTTTACTGGGGTAGTAGGGGATCTAATGGATATCCGGATCTAGAAGCAGGAGGTTGTGAGTAAATTGTTGGGACTGAGGGCTGATAAATCCCCAGGGCCTGATGGGCTGCATCCCAGAAGTTGCTATGGAAATTGTGGAGGCACTGGTCGACATTTTCCAAAGTTCCATAGATTCGGGGGAGGTCCCTGAGGATTGGAGAGTGGCTGATGTGGTGCCGATTTTTAAGAAGGGAGGGAGGGAGAAAACGGGAAATTATAGACCGGTCAGCCTGAATTCAGTGGTGGGGAAGATATTGGAATCTATCATAAAAGGAGTAATAGCAGAACACTTAGGCAGAAATAATAGTAAAAGGGCTAGTCAGCATGGATTCCTTAAGGGTAAGTCATGCTTGACTAACCTTCTGGAATTTTTCGAGGATGTGACAAAGTGGGTGGACTTGGGAGAGCCAGTGGATGTGGTGTATTTGGACTTCCAGAAGGCCTTTAATAAGGTACCACACGGGAGACTAGTGGGCAAGATCAGGGAGCATGGTATTGGAGGTAAGGTGCTGACATGGATAGGAAATTGGTTAAGAAATAGGAAATAAAGGGTTGGAGTAAGCGGGTCTTTTTCAGGATGGCAGCATGTGACGAGTGGAGTGCCGCAGGGATCGGTATTGGGTCCTCAGTTGTTTGTAATTTATGTAAATGATTTGGATGAGCGGATTATTAATAACATGAGCAGATTTGCAGATGACACTAAACTGGGTGGCGGTGTGGGGTGTGAGGAGGATGTCAGGAAAATGCAGAGGGACTTGGACTGGTTGGGGGTGTGGGCTGCTGAATGGAAGATGACGTTCAATGTGAGCAAATGTGAGGTTATCCATTTTGGGGGCAATAATAGGAAAGGTGAGTATTATTTAAATGGAGACAGGCTAGGGAATGGGAAGGAGCAAATGGATCTGGGTGTACTTGTTCACCGGTCACTGAAGGCTAACATGCACGTTCAGAAAGCTGTGAAGAAGGAAAATGGCATGTTGGCTTTCATAAAGAGGGGATTGGAGTATAGGAACAGAGACGCCCTTCTGCAGTTCTGCAGGGCCCTGGTGAGACCCCACCTGGAGTATTGTGTCCAGTTCTGGTCTCCAATTTTGAGGAAGGACATACTAGCTATAGAGGATGTGCAGAGCAGATTTACAAGGTTAGTTCCAGGGATGGCGGGGTTGACATATGCTGAAAGGCTAGAAAATTGGACTTGTATCCGATGGAGTTTAGAAGGATGAGGGGGGACATGATTGAGGTATACAAAATTATCAGGGGCACAGACAGGGTGAAGTCGGATTACTTGTTCCCAGTGATGGGGGAGACGAGGACTAGAGGGCATAGTTTAAGAATACAGGGTAGGTCCTTTAGGACGGAGATGAGAAAACATTTTTTTACCCAGAGAGGTGTGAATCTGTGGAATGCTCTGCCACAGAGGGTGGTAGAGGCAGATTCGCTAATTATGTTCAAAAGAGAGTTAGAAAAGACTCTAGTGGGCAAAGGAGTTAAGGGTTATGGGGATAAGGCTGGAAAGGGGTACTGATAGTAGTGATCAGCCATGATCTGTAAAATGGCGGTGCTGGCTCGACAGGCCGAAGGGCCTACTCCAACTCTTATTGTCTATTGAACCATTCCTCCAAGATCCCTCTGTTACTCAATGCCCTCCCCTTCACTGCATACGTTTTGGCTATTCTTCCCAACATAAAGCACCTCACACTTACCTACATTAAACTCCATCTGCCATCTTTCCAAACAGTCCAAATCCTTTTGTAATCCATGAAAACCCTCCTCACTCTCCACAACTTGAAAATAAGCAAAATGTATAACGTTATGTTAAGCTTTTCTTTGAAAATTTTAATTTCACATGCATTAAATGCGTACGTAAATTTCTCATTCAAAGATAATGAAAAATTAATACATAGCATTTTTTTTATTCCCCCTGCCCAACAACCCAATAGAAAAGAAAGATAACATCTGGAAAGTATTTATAAAAAAATTACTAAAAAACTATCAAATAAAATCTAACAAATTTTCTTGATTTTAGGAGTCAGAAGGTTCAGGTTGGGCGATTACAACTTAATTCCTACAGTTTATAAATAGGATTCCCAAATCTTTCCAAAAATTTCAAATTTGTTACGTAAATTACATGTAATTATTTCAAGTGTCAAGGGACTTGGGGGGGTTCTCGTTCAGGAAAACATAGTGAGTTGGTAACCACCAGGTTGGATCGGCAGGAAAAGAAAGCAAATTCTATGTTGGCCTTTGTTTCAAGGGTAGGGAGGTGTTGATGGGGCATGGGAGAGACCTCATTTGGAGAACTGCGAAGTCTATCTTAAAAAGGATGCGCTGATGTTGGAGAGAGAGCAGAGATTTACCAGGATGATATATCTCCACTCTTCATTGGAGTATAGAAGAAGGAGAGGAGATTTCAGAAACATTTCCAACGCTGAAAGGATTGGACAGTAGATGTGAATAATGTTTCCCTTGGATAAAAAGACATTGTCTTAGAATTGGAAGGTACCTATTTAAAGCAGATGAGAAATTTATTTCACCAGAAGGTCATGGAATTTGTTGCTGGATTGTTGAGAGAGTTTAAGTGGTGGGGGGGGGGGGCGGAATTAATAGATGTTTAATGAGTCAGGGTATCAAGGGATCAGGGGAAAAAGCCGTAACTTGGAATGAGAGGCGAGAACTGTTTAGATCAGGGGATAGCAGACACAGTGGGCTGAATGGCCAACTTCTGTTCCTTGTGATTTGACACCATTTTAACTAATGTACCTTTGAGAATTTTAACATCCATCCATATGTCCTCTGTATTTTGGATGTGAAACAACGGCTGTGCAGGAGAAGCCAGTGAGTTGGTGAGACCAATTGCTCTTCAGACTGGAGGCCTGTGATGAGAGATGTGCCTCAGGGATAGGTGCTGGAACAATAATGTGGTGAATTGGATTAGCAAGTTGGCAGGTGACACCAAGAACGGAGGAGTTGTGGACAGCCAAGAAATCTTGCAGAAGGATCTGGACCAGCTGGAGAAAGGGCAGATGGAATTTAATGCAGACAAGTGTGAGGTGTCACATTTTGAAGGGCAAACCAAGAAAAGATAGACACGGTGAACGGTCGGGCACTGAGGAGTGAGGTTGAACAGAGGGACATGGTAAACGGGTGTCATTCCATGTAAGTGCTGTCACAGGTGGATTTGGGCGAGAATTGAAGATACCCAAGTTAACTAAAATTGAAAATTGTAAATGGGGCAAAAAAAGGGATCTATTTCAGAAATGATTGTGACAACAGAAAATGGCTAAACCAACTTTAGATTAAATGAGAGATTCTTCTTTAGAATTAACCCAAGAAGAACGGACTACTTACTATGTGTGAAGATGGTGGATTAAATTGATGAATGTGTGATATAATTGGGTGAATTATAATTTTTTTTTACATCAGTTGTATTTAACTCCAGGAAAAAAAGATAAGGATTTAGTAATTCAGACTAATGTTTTCATTGTGGGATTCAAATTAATACTTTTTTTTGTCTGTCTGGTTGTGTGATAAAGTTAAGCCTTTGAGGATTTATTTGAAACTACTTTAAAGAAACTCTTTTTATGTTCGATCCACTGCTTTTTCTAATGCGGTATATTACAACTTGATCAACGGGATTAAGAATGGATAAACCTCAAATTGAGGTTATTCAGTTAGTATTAGCAGTGGCCAGTAAATGCATTGCGATGACGTGGAAAATTAGGTTTGGTGTTTTCATTCTGCCGCAACAAATTGATATGATTTTTCTCTCCCTCAGTCGAGGGAGTTTGGGGGGGGTAATTATGGGGAGGGGGGATGGAATATAGTTTTTTTTGGGAGGTTGGTTTATTTTGTTTACTATGTATTTTATATGTTCATAAATAAAGTTTAAAAAAAGATACACAACCAGTGTTTCAGGCTTGTGCCTTTTAACAGGGCTACGAGTATCTGTACTCTATAAAGGTTCACTGCTTGATCAGATGAGCTTCTCCAGCATTTGTGTCCTTACAGAATTTGGTTGAGTTACTATATGTGGACATCAGGTCATTTTTTCACCCTTAAACTGTCCATCCAAACAGACAGGAACTTCTTTTTCCCACAACTAGCCTCATTTGGTGAAGTGTGTGGAATATTAGCTGTAGAATATCTTCTTCTGGGAATTATGATGAAGAAACCATCACACAGACTTTGCCAGAAAGCTGGGAAAGAGAGTTAAAAAGCACATTCCAGACAGGGATCAATTCTCACCTCCTCTACTGAGCCATACATATCCAAATGCCTGCCTGATCTTCAAAACAATGGTGCAAATTGTTAGACCTGATCCAAAGGCTGCAATAAGCCCCCAGCACCACTCAGACCCTGAATGGTATTGTTTCTGCTTTGAAGTGAAGAATTTAAGACTGCTATGAAATTAAGACATTTGGGTAAATTGGAAACCAGAAATCAGGCAGGGAGAGAATGATTACTAACGTGAACTGTGAGCAACTCTCCCAGACTCCTGTTGATTTTTTTGTGTTCCCTCACCCTAACTGGTACATGAGATTAGATGACCAACAAGAAGTCCTTTCCTTGTCTTTAGGAAGAGGATATGCAAAATGTAAAATACAGTGGCAGATAGAACAGTAACAGGACATAACAAGCCCTGACCATCTGAAACAGGTCATGGGAATATCAATTTATTCAGTAATGTAGAAATGACTGCAAAAGCTGAGAAATTAGGAATTCATAAACTGAGGCAAAGATGGGATGGAGATTTGAACATAGAAAATGGACTGATCGTTATAAATGAGATAGACTGGTTCAATACAATTTTATTCACCAGACACCTCAAAAGAAAATACATGGAATCGGATTTGTTTCAAATGTTACCAAGTCATTTGTACTTTTCTGCATTTGACTTGGCAATGTCCTAAAGTTGGGCAGCTTGGTTGAAATAAGTATTTTTTTAAAAATTCCCACAGGATCCATGAGAAAGAGATGTTAAGGAATTAAATTTAAATTAAAACTGAATATTTACCAGGTTTAAATTGCTGCAAATTGTACAGCTAGAAAGTGCGTGGCCATATCTTGCAAACTGGCTGAGGTTCGGAACTGTTCACCACAGGAAAATAATGTATCGTTCACGAGATGAACATTCTATCTTTGGAGCCCACATTTCCTAAAGGTGGGTTGAAGTGAAGTTTTGAAATATTCACAATATTATGGTTAAATAAAACATCTGTTGAAGATCTCTGGTCCCTCATATGGGATGTGGAGAGGGTGGGTCTGGGTAGATCTCAATTTGTATTAATCAGCCACATGTATCGGGATTTGAATTATATTCTTGTAAAATTAGCAAGAATATAACTAACTCTTAAAAATTAATTTTAAAAAAAAACCCTGACCCACACAAATGCCCCTGTTCACCTTGCCATTTTGTAAAAGGTGATGGGGGGAAAATCCTGACACAAGGGACAGATTTGAACCTGGGTCACTGTCATTTTCTGTTAAACATGCCAAGGTCAAAATTCGACTGACTGTCCTGTAACATAGTGCAATATTACACACACGTAAGGTAAGATGGTTACATCAGCAAAAATTAAATGAAATGCTTCTTACAGTCAAGAGCAAAAGAATTCCCTGCAGCCTCCAACCCAGTCCTTGCCCACAAATAACACCCCCCGCCCCCCTCCCCACCCCAATACTGGGATCAAACCATCAGCAGCCTACACTTTGTTGGAATCTAGGGGTTAAAACATTATTAAAGAAATGATTAATTAATAAGTTGATATGTACTGCATGGTTCAGGGAAAAAGAGGAATGTGATTAAGTGGCAATCACAGCATGGAGCGAAGTTGGCTGAGCAAAATTGTTTGCTCCCAAATACAGGGAGAGGAAATTCATAAAACGATTTAGGAGGAAAGCTCCAACTGAAGGAGGTGGTGAGTAGCACAGGAGACACAGGCCAGACCAGAACAAAGAATGGCCTGCAAGAAACCAAGGGAATGGAAAACCAGTCTAGGAGGAAGATTAAGGCATGAGGAGGTGTTAAAGAGAACAGCAGAAATTGGCCAGACAGGAACAGAAAGGTGATTAGAAATATCTGGTGATGAATTAATTTCTGATCAAAACAACAGGATAGTCTGGCCTGGAGGATTAAGATGGGAGCGCTACACCCCAGATATCTGCAAAACAGGAGATGACTTGTGATAACCCATATGCAAAAAGATCTAGCAAAGGAAGCCAACTTTTGTTCTGTATGATAAGGTTGATCTATATAAACTGAGCCAACTGGACAATAGGGGTCAGTCTTGGGGAATAGCTCACTGTGCAGGTGACCTATGAACTAACGACTGACCCAGAGCTCTGTTAAGTTTTATTCTTGTGCTGTGTAATAAATTGACTGTTGAACCGAATACCTTCTCCTATCACTTCATTCAAAGAACACGCTGGACTCAGACCACATACAGACTAAATTAAGAGTAAGGGAAAGCCAGAGTCCGACAACTTCAGAGCCAAACCTCAGGCACAAACATCCCAAAACCATCATCCCAAGACAAGAGCTAAAGTTGCAGGCACCGTAAACCACACACATTAAAGCAACACATTTCTCTGGCTCAATACCCACGAACCACATGGAACACCAGTTTGCAAACTACCCACAAGCAGGGGCTTCCACAAACACCGGATTCCTTTCACCCCAACAACTCAAAGAACCACCCCAGAAAAAGCAGCCACAGTAAAACCAGGCTTCCTACCTTCCTCTGATGGCAGCATCACCTCATCTCTGCCTGAAACCTGCAAGTGACTAGAGTGGGGAAACTCTCCTGTTTGAAACCCTGAGCTGGAATCAGGAGGACAATTAATTCAGGTGTGAAATATCTCAGTAAATTGTGGCTGGCCCTTTAAACAAGGCCCATCTCCGCCCTTCAAGAGAGCTGCAATTAAGGGAATAGCACCTTTTTAATTTGGAGTGGGAGTTAAAACAGTTTTCTCACCTGTGGCATTGAGATGTTTGAGGAGATGATACCTCTAGATAGGAGAGTGTTAGAGCTTTATGAGAGATTTGTTTGTTTGTGGGGCTTGTCTTTTGAATTTTGGTTTGGAAGCCTTTTGTGGTCTATGATAGCTGAAAACTAAGCAAACTACGGTTTTCTTTGATCCTGATGGTTGTGCAGCAGTTCAAACTTCTCAAATGCAGAATTTGAGCTGTTTGCTCTCCCAGTGCCCTAGAGCATTGGTTTGGGAATATTTATGCCACAGATGGTGTTATGGTCCTGTTAAGTCAATGACTCTGGATCAAATCTGGCCCCGTCTGTAAGGGGTTTGTGTGTTCACCCACTCTTCAGTGGAGGTGGCAGGTTAACAGGGGTTTGTGGGGGGGAAAATCGCAGGTGAATGAGGGGGAATGCACGGAGCTGGTGGGGTGAATAGGAGTGTGAGGCAGTTGTTGGCGAAGGAGAGTGTGTTGCAGGGATGTGTAGCTGAGGACTCACCATCCAATCTCAGACCAGAGTGAAACAGGATTCTTATCGTGCTCACAAATTCCTTCGTCACTCCTCAAACGATGATCAGTATTCTGACTCAAGCGTTTTCTGGCCTTGTGACGACAAGCGGGCCTAACGTTCCAATGGCAAATGAGGCAGGGAGGATGTTTCCTGTAATAGAGGTAGTAAAAGTTCCATTAGAGAGGAATACGTTGCCTTTAACTGATAACATGCGGTGGGGTCTCGGTACATTTGGTGATGTCTGGGATCTCTCTATCAATATAAAAAATGAAAATCAAGGCTGGGTCTCTCTGTGGGGGGGGGGGGGGTATCTAATATTTGCTTATGTCATAATCTAATTCATCCCAACTGGCAGTGCGGGCTTTGTTCCCCAAGGCATCCGTATTGGCTGTCCATGGACCATCTCTGTCCCAATGCAGTCCTCAGTGTCACTTGCATTTAAATCAATGATGGCATCAGCACCTTTTGGCCAATTTTAGCTGTGTTTACTCAGTCAATCTGGCCAGTTTAGTTTTTCATTCAGTACTGGTGTCTGGGGTTAATGGGAGTAGTGGATGATTGATAATTCCTGAAATAATTCTTCATTCATCTTATTTTTTTTAAATTATTTAATTTCACATATGCATTAAAAACTAATTTTTTATTTGAAATAACATCAAATGAATGCATAGTGATTAAAAAAAATTAACCCCTTGTCTTGGGATGATGGTTTTGGGATGTTTGTGCCTGAGGTTTGTCTCTGAAGTGGACGCTGCTGATGGGTTGATCCCAGAATGGGGGGGGGGGGGGGGGTGTTTGTGGGCAAGGGCTGGATTGGAGGAATTCTCTTGCTCTTGACTGCAAGAACCATTTCATTTAATTTTTCCTGATGTAAAGAAAAAAAGAAAAAAACATCTGGATAGTATTTTTAAAAATTTACCAAACCTTTCAAATAAAATCTAACATCTTAAATTTCTTGATTTTAGGAGTCGGAAGGTTCATGTTGAGCTTCCAAGTTACTGCCACACATTTTACCTCTAGAACAATTACAGCACAGAAACAGGTCATTTGGCCCTTCTCGTCTGCTCTGAACTAAATACTCTCCTCCAGTACCACCTCTCTGCATTCCCCACCCCTCCAATTTTCTCTTAAATGACAAAATGGACCCTGCTTTCACTATTTCTCCCGGAAGCTCACTCCACTCAGCCACCATTGAGTCAAGAAGTTCCCCCTCACGTTACTTCAAAACTTTTGCCTCTTAACTCAAGACCTCTTGTTTCAATCTCTCCCACTTGCAATGGAATTGCCTATCCACATCAACTCTATCCATCCTTCTTGTAATTTTAAATACTCTACCAAATCCCCTCTCGGCTTTCGAGTTGACAGGAATGCACTCATGGATGGTTGGATGAATTCTCTTGGGGAACAGTTCATAGTGGCTCAAAAGTGCTTGATTAGATGCAAGGAGAGCTGCCACTGAATGCTGCATGTATTTGGTTCTGGGTTTCGAAGGTACCTCAGCTCTCTCTCTTTTGTACTCGGTCCAAAAGACATTGCTGATCTTATTTGGAATTAGACCAGTTTCAATGAAGCAATGCTGAAGATTTTTGCTGGGGGGGGGGGAATAAGCATTGCATTAAATTAAGCTGCGGCTGGTCATCCTTAAGTGTTGATCTGCAGTCCAAGTCTGGTGAGCTTTCTGGGATGGGCTAACGTTCCAGGCAACTCCTTCTTCACACAACAGGATTCAACATTTAATAGGACGGGGGGTGGGGGAATAATCTTGGGTTAAGTTCCATTTGTGTTTTAGTTCATAAAGCCCATTGGATTTTGACTTCTATCGGGAGCACAGTGGGATATGAACAACATTTCTTGTTGTTTTCAGAGTATATCTTTCCCCTGGTTTATAATTCTTTGTGTGAATCATTTTTTTACTCCTGTCCAAGTTAGTAACAGGAAACACTGTGGGAGTGGGACGCTGTTTCATCGCTGGTAAAGTCCAACAACTGGTGAAACATTGACATGATTGAAGCTCTCTGGAAGGCAGGTTTCCAATTACTGCAGGTAACTTTCAGTTCAAGATCTTTCACCCCATCTTCCTCACTCGTGCACAGTGTCACGGCCGTCAATGACGGAGGGAGGAAAGTTGGTTTGAAAATGAGCAAATTGTTTACGTCAGAGCCAAGTCTGAAACCACCTTTTATTGAACCAAGCAAGATGCAGGACTAGTCACGGTGGCTGCTGGGAAGCACATGCAGATAGCCTTGCCCACAAGGAATCTTTTGAGTCCTCATTCTCAACATAGGGTGGCAGTGTCCTAGGGTCTCCTTCTTTCGCCTCGTCTTCCTTAATCATCTGAAGCCTGATTTCTTTCCCCTCTCATTCAGCCTGCATTATTTTCTGCATCCTCTCCCTGTTACTCCCTTGCTTTCTATTCCCTTCATTTTCTCCCTCATCATTAATTTTAGCAAAGATGACTGGCTTGGTTTAGTCTGTAACATGTTTGAGTTTCAAGTGGAACATTTAACGTGGGCTCAGTGCTGTTTTGAAATATTAGCAGAACAGAGGATGACACCAGTCACTGATGGATAGAAGAGAAAAAGATCCCCCTCTCTCTGGTAAGGTCGTGGGCAAGAGACCTAAGAGAGGAACAAGTCTGAATAAACATCTTTCCTGATTAACTGTGTCCGGTGCATTGATTGAGTGGTGCTGTTGCAGCAGACCCCACGGTTACCCATAATTGATTGGAAACTAATCTATGGTCACTGGACCCAAAATGTTCACATACACGTTTTACCTCTCTAACTATTACAGCATCGAAATAGGCCAACTTTGCCCTTCGAGTCCACGCCGAACACTTTGTCCTACCTAATCCCATTGACCTACACTCGCCCCTTGACCCTCCATTCCTTTCCTGTCCAAATACATATCCAACTTCTCCTTAAGAGCTAATATTGAGCCTGCCTCCTCCACTTCATCTGCAAGTCCATTCCACACACCCACCACTCTGAGTGAAAGTCCCCCCCTCACATTTCCTCGAAACTTCTGCCCCTTTCTCTCAACCCACGTCAAATCTATACCCCAATAATTTTAAATACCTCAACCCAATCCAACCTCAACCTTTTATGCTCCGCAGAATAAAAATTTTGCTTAACCTTTCCCTATAACTTAGACCTGTGGTTTTCAAAATGCTCTCAAACTCAAATTCCACTTGAAGCAATCCCTACACCAGAAGTGCTCTGTGATTAGTCAGGAATTGATTCAGGTGCTATGAAAGGAACCATCTACATCCTACAGGATGGAGCGCCAGAATAGCGTACATAGTTGAAGAAATTAAATTCTAAGACTTTGCTCTGCAAAGTGTTTCAACTTCAAAAGTACAGCCCCTCATGGCCAATCCCGGGAATTTACTGGGACAGGGTCCAGTGGAAAAGGGACACTGTCCAAATGCCAGTGTCAAACGATGTCATTTCACGCCACCTCTAACCCTACTCATATCCTCGGCGTTTGCCGACGTCGGCCTGATGGTAAAACCAGTGGAAGAGAGACAGCAGAGAATCACCTGTTTCCAGTCGAAGGCAGAACACTCCGCTCCCCGGGGATGAGTTGTGTTCAGTGGAAAAGCAATCTTGTGTCCCAGTGGAAATGGCACCAAGGGCTTCCTAACCTGAGACACTGCATGGCCAATGAACTGGGATTCCCGTGGAAAAAGGGTTTCAGACTGCTTTGTAAAATCTGCATGCAGTGCTTCAACCAAAATGAAGGCCAATGGGATGATGAGCTTCATTAAACTTTTCTACGTGGTCGTGCGTGAAAGTGAGGCCATTTTGGCAAGAAAGCACAGAAAAATTAACCACGATCACAGGAGTGGCCTCCACGTGAGACCTGGAGCAATATCTTCATGGAAACAAGCGACAACTTGACCAAATATCTAATCTCATTTATAAAAATAGCACTGGCCTTCGCGAAAAGATGTATCACGATCAACTGGATGTCCGATAGCACGCTGGGCTGTGGAAATGAACTGCTGTTACCTACGGGAAAAAAAAATCACATAAACGTGACCCTTTGGTAAAGGTCTGTCAGCTGTACCTGGACCACATAGGGGCCCAGACACTAATATAAATGAACAATAAAAGGGGATGAATGTAACCATTATATATACCAAAACCAAGTTTCCCCAACTGGACTCATCTACTTGTAATCTCTGAAAATGTGGATATGAAAACAAACTGCAATAGAGAGAGAAAAAATTCAAAGTGCAAAAGGGAGAGTCTTTAAATGAGTCCCTGAATGTGTGTTGAGTCTCGTGATGAAGGGGTAGCTGCTGTTCCTGAACCCGGCTATACCTCTTTCCTGATGGGAGCAGTGAGAACAGAGCGGGTGATGTGGATCCTTGATTGCTGCTGCTCTCTGACAGCAGCGTTCCCTGCAAATGTTCTCAAATGTGGCGGGTTTTTACCTGAGATATCCTGGGCGGTGTCCATACTTTTGTAGAGATTTTTGCTCAGGGGTATTGGTGTCACAAGACAACTGATCAAACCTACTACAAACTGAACCTTTCACCCCTCACACCCGTAAACCCACTATTTTTCTTGCATCAATGTGCCTGTCTAAATGTTAAAGGTCCCTATTATTCCAGACCACACCATCCTGCCCGGCCATGCACTACAGGCACCCGCAGCCTTCTGCACGTTCTCTTTCTACAAGTCCTTCAGCAGCCTTGTGTTTCCTCAGCACTGCCTGCTCCTCCACCAAGCTCTGCCTGAAATCCAACACTCTATGAGCTTCCTGCATCACTCCAGAGAAAAGCCCAAGGTTTCTCTCTCTGGATATTGCATTTACTTCATTCTGATGGGCTGAATTCCTGCAGCTTCCCAATCAAACATCTGCAATCGCCTTTAAATTGTGCCCCTCTGCACAGATTTGTGCCACCTGCTTTTAAACAGGTTAAATCCTATGGGCATTCTGACAGTATCCTTCCACTCTCTCTCTCTCTCTCTACCGGTGGAACTAAATCCTTCTGCTCAAATTGTTGCTTGGTCTGGGCTTCTGTCCTTTTGCCTGGATTCTCATTCTCTGCTATTTCAATCTGAATTACGAGGAATAAAACCGTGGGAATATGGATCGGAATTCTTTCTGGCTAGAGCATCTCAAACACTGCTCTCATCCTAGGGTGTGCACAGGTAGAGACAAGAACAAATCTTGTCCTTAGTCACTGTGAAATCCATCTCCAAGATGATGGCACTTGATTCCTGTGTGTTTTTTTTTAACCTTGCTTAGTGCTAGTTTTTCCTTTTGAATTGAACATTGCAATATATGTTAATGCACTTTCCAAATGGTTTTACAATGTAAACAATATTTTAAAGAAAAATCTGAAGACTTCACCATCTGAGATGCAGATTCTAATCTGTGGCTTCGGCGGGTCCGCTCCCAGGGGTATTTGAATTATTTTAACATAACATAACAATTACAGTACGGAAACAGGCCATTTGGCCCTTCTAGTCTGCACCGAACCAAACACCCCTTTCTAATCCCACCTCCCTGCACAATGCCCATAACCCTCCATCTTCCTCTCATCCATATACCTGTCCAACCTTTTCTTAAATAATACAATTGACTCCGCCGCCACTATTTCTCCCGGAAGATCATTCCACACAGCTACCACTCTCTGAGTAAAGAAGTTCCCCCTCATGTTACCTCTAAACCTCTGCCCCTTAATTCTTAACTCATGTCCTCTTGTTTTAAACTTTCCTCCTCTTAACGGAAATAGTCTATCCACATCCATTCTGTCTATCCCTTTCATAATCTTAAATACTTCTATCAAATCCCCTCTCAACCTTCTACGCTCCAAAGAATAAAGACCCAATCTGTCCAATCTCTCCCCATAGTCCAGATGCTTAAACCCAGGCAACATTCTGGTAAACCTTCTCTGCACTCTCTCCACTCTGTTTATATCCTTCCTATAATTAGGCGACCAGAACTGCACACAGAACTCCAAATTAGGCCGCACCAACGTCTTATACAATCTCAACATCACCTCCCAACTCCTATATTCCATGCAATAATTGATAAAGGCCAGCATACTAAAAGCCTTCTTCACCACCCTATTCACGTGAGTTTCTACCTTCAGGGAACGATGTACCGTCACTCCTAAATCTTTCTGCTCTTCTGTATTCCTCAATGCTCTCCCATTTACCACATATGTCCTATTCTGATTCTTCTTACCAAAATGAAGCACCTCACACTTATCAGCATTAAATTCCATCTGCCATTTTTCAGCCCACTTTTCTAAGCAGCCCAAATCCCTCTGCAATCCTTGAAAACCTTCTTCATTATCCACTATTCCACCTATCTTAGTATCGTCTGCATATTTACTAATCCAATTCACCACCCCATCATCTAGATCATTAATGTATATAACGAACAACAATGGGCCCAATACAGATCCTTGAGGCACACCACTGGTCACCGGCCTCCAACCTGACAGACAATTATCCACTACCACTCTCTGGCCTCTCCCTTTCAGCCAATGTTCAATCCATTTGACTATCTCAAAATTTATACCTAAAGACTGCACCTTCCTAACTAACCTTCCATGTGGTACCTTATCGAAGGCCTTACTGAAGTCCATATAGACAACATCCACTGCGCTACCCTCATCCACATTCCTAGTCACCTCTTCAAAAAATTCAATCAGATTGGTCAAACATGACCTTCCTCCCACAAATCCATGTTGAGTGCTCCTGATCAGACCCTGTCTATCCAGATGTTTATAAGTACTATCTCTAAGAATTTTCTCCATTAATTTACCTACCACATACGTCAAACTTACAGGCCGATAGTTGCCAGGCTTCCTCCTTGAACCTTTTTTAAATAACGGAACCACATGCGCAATGCGCCAATCCTCCGGCACTATCCCCATATCTAATGACATTTGAAAAATTACCGCCAGAGCCTCTGCTATTTCCTCCTTCACTTCTCTCAATGTCCTGGGGAAGATCCCGTCTGGTCCCGGAGACTTATCCACCTTTATATTCTTCAAAAGCCTTAAAACTACACCTTTTGTAATCTCTATATTCCCCATATTTACCCAATTTGCTTTTTTTATCCCACATCTCCCAATATCCTTCTCCTTAGTGAATACCGAAGAAAAGAAACTGTTCAATATCTCCCCCATTTCTCAAGGTTCCACACACAGTTTTCCACTCTGATTTTCTAAGGGACCAATTTTGTCTCTAGCTTTCCTCTTACCATTAACATATTTGTAGAATTTAAAGAGGACCGTCTTCCAATGTCTGCAGTGAAACTGGGAGAAAGAGGGTTGGGCTGTCGGTGTCATAGTTAATGACGTCTCATTACAGAGCTGAAAGCTTACAGTCTGTGGTGAACTGATATTCTTGTCCCACTGACCAGCACACCTTCCTGCTCATTCCCATCCATGGGGCCGGGATTCCCTCAACCTCACGGGTCCCCCTCACACTCGCAGTTCTCCGATCCCCTCAACCATACGGATCCACCAAACCACGCGGGTTCCCACCCCACCTTCAGCCTCGCAGGTGCCCTCAGCCTTCTGGGTCCACGTCCCGGTCCCCCCTCCGCCCTCTGGGTCACCGTACCTCCTCAACCTTCTGGGTCCCCGTCCCCTTCCCCCCTCAGCCTTCTGGGTTCCCGTCCCCGTCCCCCCTCAGCCTTCAGGGTCACCGTACCTCCTCAACCTTCTGGGTCCCCGTCCCCTTCCCCCCTCAGCCTTCTGGGTTCCCGTCCCCGTCCCCACTCAGCCTTCTGGGTCCCCGTCCCCGTCCCTCCTCAGCCTTCTGGGTCCCCGTCCCCGTCCCCCCACAGCCTTCTGGGTCCCCGTCCCCGTCCCCCCTCAGCCTTCTGGATCCCCGTCCCCCAGCAGCCTTCTGGGTCCCCGTCCCCCAGCAGCCTTCTGGGTCCCCGTCCCCCAGCAGCCTTCTGGGTCCCCGTCCCCCAGCAGCCTTCTGGGTCCCCGTCCCCCCTCAGCCTTCTGGGTCCCCGTCCCCCCTCAGCCTTCTGGGTCCCCGTCCCCCCTCAGCCTTCTGGGTCCCCGTCCCCCCTCAGCCTTCTGGGTCCCCGTCCCCCCTCAGCCTTCTGGGTCCACGTCCCCCCTCAGCCTTCTGGGTCCCCGTCCCCCCTCAGCCTCCTGGGTCCCCGTCCCCTAACCCTAACCCTAACCCTAACCCTAACCCCTCACAATTTTCAAATCTTCCTCAATCTTCTACGCTCCAGGGAATAAAGTCCCAGCCTGTCCAACCTTCCCCTGGAACTCAAACCCCGAAAGCCAGACCACCTTCTTGTCCCTCTCCTCGACGCGCTGTCTCATTCCTATCCTTCCTCTCCTCCGGCCACCCAAACGGCACACAACGTTCCCAAGTTGGCCTCACCCATGCCTCATCCAACTTCCTCGTGGCCTCCCACCTCCTGCACTCAATCCTCTCATTTCTGAAGGCCAAAATACCAGAAGCTTTCTTCACTCCCCCCCACCCCCCCATCTCTACAAGGGACTCCACTTTCGGGCAGTTCTGTACCACAGTTCCTCAATCCCTTTGTTTGACAACACTCCTCAATGGTCTGCCATTTAACATTCAAACTCTTACGTTTTAAGAATCAATTGCAGAGATCCATGGATGTGAGAAGTCAGGAGGGTTAGGGACTGGGTGCAGGTCGATGAGACTGGCAGAATGATATTTCACCATGGACGAGAAGGGTAGAAGTGTCTCTTTTCTTTGCTGTGGGGTTTCTAGG
This sequence comes from Narcine bancroftii, assembly GCF_036971445.1. Lineage (NCBI taxonomy): Eukaryota > Metazoa > Chordata > Chondrichthyes > Torpediniformes > Narcinidae > Narcine > Narcine bancroftii. The sequence goes on along the minus strand of NC_091482.1, from coordinate 73,121,158 downwards.
GTAGAGTTCACACCATTCTCAGGAAGGAGGATGAGCAGACAGATGTCATGGTCCACAGGTAGGAAAGGTGATGAGATCCTGCCAGGAGAGATGAGGGAGTTAAGTGCACAACCAAGGGGTCTCTCTCTGTCAGTCTGTGTGTGTCTCTATCTCTCTGTGTCTCTCTCTCTCTCTGTCTGTCTGTCTGTGTCTCTCTCTCTCTCTCTGTCTGTGTCTCTCTCTCAGTCTGTGTCTATGTCTCTCTATCTGTGTCTCTCTTTGTGTCACTCTGTGTTTGTCTCTGTGTCTGTCTCTGTCTGTGTGTATGTCTGTGACTCTCTCGCTGTGTCTCTCTCTGTCTGTGTCTCTCTCTCTGTCTCTCTCTCGCTGTCAGTGTCTCTCTCTCTGTCTGTATGAGTCTCTCTGTGTGTCTGTGTCTGTATATCTGACTCTCTGTGTCTGTGTGTGAGTGTGTCTGTCTGTCTGGGTATGTGTGTGTGTGTCTCTCTCTGTCTGTGTCTCTGTATCTGTGTCTGTCTCTGTGTCTGTCTCTGTGTGTGTGTCTCTCTCTGTGTGTGTGTATCTCTCTGTGTCTGTGTGTCTGTGTCCGTGTGTCCGTGTGTCTGTGTCTCTCTGTCTGTGTCTCTCTGTCTGTGTCTCTCTGTCTGTGTCTCTCTGTCTGTGTCTCTCTGTCCATGTCTCTCTGTCCATGTCTCTCTCTCTGTCTGTGTCTCTCTCTGTGTGGGTCTGTGTGTGTGTGTGTCTCTCTCTCTCTCTCTCTCTGTCTGTTTGTGTGTGTTTCCCTCTCTGTGTCTCTGTGTGTGTCGCTGTCTGTGTGTGTGTCTCTCTCTCTGTCTCTCCCTCTGTGTCTCAATGTGTGACTCTCTCTTTGTCTGTGTGTGTGTGTCTCTGTGTGTGTGTGTGTATCTGTCTCTCTGTGTCGTGTGTGTGTCTCTCTCTGTCTCTATGTGTGTCTCTCTGTGTCTGTCTGTGTGTATGTCTGTCTCTGTGTCGTGTGTGTGTCTCTCTGTCTCTATGTGTGTCTCACTGTCTCTGTCTGTGTGTATCTCTCTCTCCGTCTGTGTGTGTCTCTCTATCTGTCTGTCTGTGTCTGTCTCCGTCTGTGTGTATCTCTGTCTCTCTCTCGCTGTCAGAGTCTCTCTCTGTCTCTGCCTGTGTGTGTGTGTGTGTGTGTGTGTGTGTGTGTGTCTGTCTGTCTGTCTGTCTGTCTGTCTGGGTATGTGTGTCGCTCTCTATCGGTGTCTCTAATATTTGCTAATTCATTACCCACCATTATCCATCCCGACTGGTGGTGCGGGCTTTGTTCCCCAAGACGTCCGTATTGGCTGTCCATGTACCATCTCTGCCCCAACGCATTCCTCGGTGTCACCTGCATTAAAATCAAGGTGGCATCAGCACCTTTTTGGGCACTTTTAGCCGTATTTCCTCAGTTGTTCTGGCCAGTTTTGTGTTTCGTTCACACATTCCTGCTGCCTGGGGTTAATGGCACTCATGGAAGATCACCAGTTCCTGAAACAATACTTCATTTTTCTTATTTGTAACATTTTTACATTTAATTTAACATATGCATGAAAAAACCTAAATTTCTTATTTGAATATAAGATAAAATTAATGCATAGTGATTTAAAAAGTAACCCCTCCCACAGCTGCCCAATAGAAAACAATAAAGAGAGGAAACATCTAGATAGTATTCATAAAAATTGAGCAAAACTCTCAAATAAAATCTTGGTTTTCTTGGTTTTAGGAGTCAGAAAGTTCGTGTTGGGTGATTACAACTTAATTCCTACAATTGGAAAATACACATCCCAAATCTTCAAAAGAGAAATTCAAATTTGTTCCGTGAATTCAATGTAATTATTTCAAGTGGGATACAACGGCCTATTTCAGTGTGGCTATCGACCCATTCCCAAATATGCATCGGACTTCCAAGTTACTGCCACACATTTTAACCCTATAACAATTACAGCACAGAAACAGGTCATTTGGCCCTTCTTGTCTACACTGAACGAAATATTCTCCTCTCGTACCACCTCTCTGCATTCCCCTCCCCTCAAATTTTCCCTGAAATGACAAAATGGACCCTGCCGCCACTACTTTTCCCGGAAGCTCACTCCACTCAGCCACCACTCTGAGTCAAGAAGTTCCCCCTCATGTTACTTCCAAACTTTTACCTCCTGATTCAATCCCTGCTCCCCGCAATGAAAAAAGTCTCTCCACATCAACTCGTTCTATCCTCCTAGAAATTTTAAAGACTTCGATCAAATCCCCTCTCAACCATCTACAATCCAAAGAATAAAGACTTCATTTGCTCAATCTTTCTTTGTAATCTAGTTGCTGATATCCAGGTAACATTGACGTAAATCTTCTCTGCACCCTCTCTACTTTATTGATAGCTTTCCTCTCATTTGGTGACCAGAACTGCACACAGTACTCACAAAAGAGCCTCACCAACATCTTGTCTAGTCTCAACCTCACTGCCCGACTCCTGTATTCTATGCGATGGTTGATCAAGGCCAGCTATTTGAACAGATTCATTTCGAGGTACTCTCTGATTACCCTCAAATAATTTACCTATTTTGTCAGGCTCACCTGGTTTGCTTTTGAAGCCGTTTTTAAACAAGGGAACATTAGATTACATCCATTCCTCTGGCACCTCACCCGTGGATAAACAGGTTTTAAATATTTCTGTCAGAGCCCTTGCAATTTCTACTCTTCTTTCCCTCAAGGCCAAGGGAATATCATGTCAGACCTCCATCCACCAACAGACAAAAATCAGCCATCACAAGGTTAAGGCAGGACAGTAGTCCCACCTCTCCAGCACGAGTCACCCCAGGATCAAGTGAGCACTGACTGCAAGAAGTTTCTACATCCTCTTGGTGTCTGTGTGGATTTCCTCCCACACTCCACAGCTCAAGGGGGCCGTAAGTTCATTGGCGATTTGGAAAGCTCAAGACCATGGGGTGGAAGTGCACATTCTGGACCTGGGGGCATCAATTCAATTCAACAGCACAGATGAACCTTTGGGCACGACCTGATCTTTTTCTGGTTTCAAACTCATTATTTTTGAAAATTGTATGTGCACCTCTAATGCAACACGACTGCTGCAAAACAGGCTTCTTGATGCATATCCATGACAAGAACTCGGGAGAATCTGATTTGGTTACTAGACTTTTGAACAGAACAGTGTCTGGACATTTTATCCCTAAACTGAAACTTTATAGACATACAGAACAAAAAGAGGGCAAAACAAGCTTGTGTCTCACCAATACCACAATTCACGGACACTTTTTAAGTTCTCAAGGGTGGCAGAAAACACAAAGAACAGACAAACTCCTTCCACACTGTCACTTTGAGAGCTTTGGACTCACCATGCTATAAATATTGCCAAGCCATCACTCTCTCTCCAAATCAATGACCAAAAGTACTGGCTGAGTGATAGATTTGAGACATTTTACCCGCGATGTAGCAATCAGGCACAAGGAAAAGTGCTGCTTCCATTGTAAAGTATTTAGGAATCTCAGACCACAAACAACCTTCACCCCGAAAAACAAGCAATTCTCCACAATAAAACTAGGTTTCCTTCCTGTCTGCAAGCATCTGCTCTCTTGAGTCTGAATGGCACAACTGGGGAAACCGTTTCAAACCCATGACCTGAAACAGCATATTCTCTTCCCCTAATTGGAGCTGTCTTGCAATTGGCCACCACTGCCCAAGCAAGAATGAACTGGGGGATCTCACACTTGCTCCTTCACAGGTGAGACCTCCCTGTTCATTGGAGCTCCATATTATCCATCTTGCTCTATTTTGTTCACCTTAATCAAGTCTCCTCTCAGACTCCAACACTCCCATGAAAAATAAAAATCATGTATCCTGTAGTTTGCGAGTCCGGACACCAGGTGGTGGTATTATACCTAGATCTCTCTCTCTCTCCCTCGCTTCATGCATGAAGTACTCGGTGTGAACAGGCAGTGGCAGCACTTTACAGCCCTTGCAATCTGCAGCTTGGACAGGAGATGTCGGAGTTACGGAGGCATGGCTGCGGGAAGGGCAGGATTGGGAAATCAATGTTCCTGGGTACACGTCCTATAGAAAAGACAGAAAGTTGGGAAGAGGGGGTGGGTTAGCTCTGTTGGTAAGAAATGAAATTCAGGCGTTTGAAAGGAAAGACACTGAAACAGGTGGGTAGAGTCTGTTTGGACAGAATTAAGAAATTGTAAAGGCATGAGGACCATAATGGGGGTCATTTACAGGTCTCCGAAAAGTAGCTCAGATATAGAGGTATAAATCAGGAATTAAGAGTGGCATGTCAAAGTGGTAGCAATACGGTAGTTATGGGGGACTTCAACATGAAAGTGGACTGGGATAATCAGACGGGGGCAGGAACACAAGAGAGTGAGTTTATTGAATGTCTACGAAATACTTTCTTCCATTGATTTAATTATAATTTGGTTACTTTGTTCTTTCTGTTAATTTTTTTCCCCAGTTTTATCCATATTTGAATCCAAATTCAGGTTGAAATCCCCTCCTATTTATATGTTCCCTTGCGTATCTGCTACCTTCAAAAAGATATCTTCCATAAACTTTTGATCTTCTTCGTTAGGTGAATATACATTGAGTAGATTCCAAAACTCTGAATATATCTGACATTTTATCATTACATATCTCCCTGCTGGATCTATTATTTCCTCTTCTATTTTAAATGGCACATTTTTACTAATTAATATAGCTACTCCTCTTGCTTTTGAATTATACGATGCTGGTGTTACATGTCCTACCCAATACGAGATACTTTCTTGGAGCAGCTAGTGGAAGTACCTACCAGGGGGAAGTCGATTCTGGACTTGGTGCTGTGCAGCGACGCAGAGTTAATAAGTGACCTCGATGTAGGGGAGCCATTAGGGAATAGTGACCATGGTATGGTTATTTTTGAGCTGCAATTAGAAAGGGAAAAAGAAAGGAAGTCGGAAGCATCTGTACTGCAGTTAAATAAAGGGGATTATGCAGCTATGAGGGAGGAGCTAGCCAAAATAAAATGGAAAGATACACTAGCTGGGAGGACAACTCGGGAAAAATGGCAGGTGCTTTTGGACATTTTCCACAGGATTCAGGACAAATTTATTCCAAAGTGGAGGAAAGGCTCGAGGAAATGCAAATGGCAGTCGTGGCTAACTAATGATATCAAGTCCAATATCAAATCCAAAAGGAGTCAGTATAAGATAGCAAAGTGGAGTGGGAAGCTAGAGGATTGGGAAACCTTCAAAGAGCATCAGAGGGTAACTAAGAAAGTCATAAGAGAGGGGAAAATGAAGTATGAGAGGAAATTAGCAAATAATATCATGGAGGTTAGCAAAAGATTTTTTAAATATGTGAAGAGGAAGAAATTGGTTCGGTCTAAAATTGGTCCATTAAGAATGGAAAAGGCTGGAATTATTACCGGAAACAAGGAGATGGCTGAGGAATTTAACAAATACTTTGCATCGGTCTTCACCAAGGAGGATATAGGTTATGGTCAGTTAGGGGGTAGTGGTCATGCGGTATCAAGAGACTTGGGAAACTTTCCTGGGGAAGTAGGGGATCCAATGGATATCCGGATATAGAAGCAGGAGGTTGTGAGTAAATTGTTGGGACTGAGGGCTGATAAAACCCCAGGGCCTGATGGGCTGCATCACAGGGTGCTTAAAGAAGTTGCTATGGAAATTGTGGAGGCACTGGTCGACATTTTCCAAAGTTCCATAGATTCGGGGGAGGTCCCTGAGGATTGGAGAGTGGCTGATGTGGTGCCGATTTTTAAGAAGGGAGGGAGGGAGAAAACGGGAAATTATAGACCGGTCAGCCTGACGTCAGTGGTGGGGAAGATATTGGAATCTATCATAAAAGGAGTAATACCAGAACACTTAGGCAGAAATAGGATAAGGGCTAGTCAGCATGGATTCCTTAAGGGTAAGTCATGCTTGACTAACCTTCTGGAATTTTTCGAGGATGTGACAAAGAGGGTGGACTTGGGAGAGCCAGTGGATGTGGTGTATTTGGACTTCCAGAAGGCCTTTGATAAGGTACCGCACGGGAGACTAGTGGGCAAGATCAGGGAGCATGGAATTGGAGGTAAGGTGCTGACATGGATAGGAAATTGGTTAAGAAATAGGAAATAAAGGGTTGGAGTAAGCGGGTCTTTTTCAGGATGGCAGCATGTGACGAGTGGAGTGCCGCAGGGATCGGTATTGGGTCCTCAGTTGTTTGTAATTTATGTAAATGATTTGGATGAGGGTATTATTAATAACATGAGCAAATTTGCAGATGACACTAAACTGCGTGGCGGTGTGGGGTGTGAGGAGGATGTCAGGAAAATGCAGAGGGACTTGGACAGGTTGGGGTTTGGGCTGCTGAATGGAAGATGACGTTCAATGTGAGCAAATGTGAGGTTATCCATTTTGGGGGCAATAATAGGAAAGGTGAGTATTATTTAAATGGAGACAGGCTAGGGAGTGGGGAGGAGAAAATGGATCTGGGTTTACTTGTTCACCGGTCACTGAAGGCTAACATGCAGGTTCAGAATGTGGTGAAGAAGGCAAATGGCATGTTGGCTTTCATAAAGAGGGGATTGGAGTATAGGAACAGAGACGCCCTTCTGCAGTTGTACAGGGCCCTGGTGAGACCCCACCTGGAGTATTGTACCCAGTACTGGTCTCCAATTTTGAGGAAGGACATACTAGCTATAGTGGGTGTGCAGCGCAGATTTACAAGGTTAGTTCCAGCGATGGCGGGGTTGACATATGCTGAAAGGCTAGAAAAACTGGACTTGTATCCGATGGAGTTTAGAAGGATGAGGGGGGACATGATTGAGGTATACAAAATTATCAGGGGGATGGACAGGGTGAAGTCGGATTACTTGTTCCCAGTGATGGGGGAGACGAGGACTAGAGGGCATAGTTTAAGAATACAGGGTAGGCCCTTTAGGACGGAGATGAGAAAACATTTTTTTACCCAGAGAAGTGTGAATCTGTGGAATGCTCTGCCACTGAGGGTGGTCGAGGCAGATTCGCTGATTATGTTCAAAAGAGATTAGATAAGACTCTAGTGGGCAAAGGAGTTAAGGGTTATGGGGATAAGGCTGGAAAGGGGTACTGATAGTAGTGATCAGCCATGATCTGTAAAATGGTGGTGCTGGCTCGACAGGCCGAAGGGCCTACTCCTGCTCCTATTGTCTTTTGAACCATTCCTCCAAGGTCCCTCTGTTCCTCAATGCCTTCCCCTTCACTGCATACGTCTTGGTTATTCTTCCCAAAATAAAGCACCTCACACTTACCTACATTAAACTCCATCTGCCATCTTTCCAAACAGTCCAAATCCTTTTGTAGTCCATGAAAACCCTCCTCACTCTCCACAACTCTTGAAAATAAGCAAAATGTATTACGTTAAGTTAAGCTTCTCTTTGAAAATTTTAATTTCACATGCATTAAATGCGTACATAAATTTCTCATTCAAAGATAATGAAAAATTAATACATAGTATTTTTTTTTAAATTCCCCCTGCCCAACAACCCAATAGAAAAGAAAGATAACATCTGGAAAGTATTTATAAAAACATTACTAAAAAGCTATCAAATAAAATCTAACAAATTTTCTTGATTTTAGGAGTCAGAAGGTTCAGGTTGGGCGATAACAACTTAATTCCTACAGTTTATAAATAGGATTCCCAAATCTTTCCAAAAATTTAAAATTTGTTACAGAAATTACATGTAATTATTTCAAGTGTCAAGGGACTTGGGGGGGGGTTCTCGTTCAGGAAAACATAGTGAGTGGGTAACCACCAGGTTGGATCGGCAGGAAAAGAAAGCAAATTCTATGTTGGCCTTTGTTTCAAGGGTAGGGAGGTGTTGATGGGGCATGGGAGAGACCTCATTTGGAGAACTGCGAAGTTTATCTTAAAAAGGATGTGCTGATGTTGGAGAGAGAGCAGAGATTTACCAGGATGATATATCTCCACTCTTCATTGGAGTATAGAAGAAGGAGAGGAGATCTCAGAAACCTTTCCAATGCTGAAAGGATTGGACAGTAGATGTGAATAATGTTTCCCTTGGATAAAAAGACATTGTCTTAGAATTAGAAGATACCTATTTAAAGCAGATGAGAAATTTATTTCACCAGAAGGTCATGGAATTTGTTGCTGGACTGTTGAGGGAGTTTAAGTGGGGGGGGGGGGGGGGGTGGCGGAATTAATAGATGTTTAATGAGTCAGGGTATCAAGGGATCAGGGGAAAAAGCCAGAACTTGGAATGAGAGGCGAGAACAGTTTAGATCAGGGGATAGCAGACACAGTGGGCTGAATGGCCAACTTCTGTTCCTTGTAATTTGACACCATTTTAACTAATGTACATTTGAGAATTTTAACATCCATCCATATATCCTCTGTGGAGGCCTGTGACGAGAGCTGTGCCTCAGGGATAGGTGGTGGAACAATAATGTGGTGAATTGGATTAGCAAGTTTGCAGGTGACACCAAGAACGGTGGAGTTGTGGACAGCCAGGAAAGCTTGCAGAAGGATCTGGACCAGCTGGAGAAAGGGCAGATGGAATTTAATGCAGACAAGTGTGAGGTGTCACATTTTGAAGGGCAAACCAAGAAAAGATAGACACGGTGAACGGTCGGGCACTGAGGAGTGAGGTTGAACAGAGCGACATGGTAAACGGGTGTCATTCCATGCAAGTGCTGTCACAGGTGGATTTGGGCGGGAATTGAAGATACCCAAGTTAACTAAAATTGAAAATTGTAAATGGGGCAAAAAAAGGGATCTATTTCAGAAATGTTTGTGACAACAGAAAATGGCTAAACCAACTTTAGATTAAATGGGAGATTCTTCTTTAGAATTAACCCAAGAAGAACGGACTACTTACTATGTGTGAAGATGGTGGATTAAATTGATGAATGTGCGATATAATTGGGTGAATTATAATTTTTTTTACATCATTTGTATTTAACTTTAGTCATTCAGATTTATGTTTTCATTGTGGGATTCAAATTAATACCTTTTTTTGTCTGTCTGGTGGTGTGATAAAGTTAAGCCTTTGAGGATTTATTTGAAAGGTTAACACAATTCCATTACACCTCCTTCCCATGGAGAAATTTTTAGACTTCTGAAAGGTTAAAATTTTAAACTGCAATCTCTGATTTGTTCTTAATAGATTTCACAGCCATAATCAATAGAATAAAAACAAATGTAGCAGAAACCTCTAAATCCAACATCTAAATAAGCAATCCTCAATGACACTGGCCCTTAATATCATTATAGTGTCTTATACTTCAGTCCTATTCTTGCAAAATTAAACTCCAGTTGAATCATCATCTATTCTTATTTTTAATCTTACTCAAAAATTATGATCAATACTTCATCCCATAGCAGCACAAACACATTCTTCTACATGTTGCAGAGCTAATACAAGGGACAAAAATGATTTTCCAGCAGCAGAATAATTCTTTTGAGTGTTTATTCAATGTCTGAGAATCATAAGCCAGTGGATTTTTAACATCATCAGACATATTTATTTTTAATACAGCACCGGCTGCATCCATCAAATCCCGGGATGAAGCGGTTGTAAAAGTAGTCCATACCCGCAAACTCCTGCAGCTCCTTGAGGCTGTCCGGACATGGTAACTCCCTGAGAGCGGAGACCTTTGCAGCGGTGGGCGTGGCTCCTTCGGCCGTGATGGTATGGCCCAGGAACTGCATGGACTCTTTCCCAAACTAGCACTTGGCCAGGTTGATGGCAAGGCTGAAATCGGCCAGCCGGGAGAAAAGGGCACAAAGGTGGGCCTTGTGTTGCGCCTGGCCCTTGCTGGCGACGAGAATGTCGTCCTAATAAATAAAGCCAAAATCCAAGTCCCTGCCCACAGAGTCCATGAGGCGCTTGAAGGTCTGAGCGGGACCCTTGAGCCTGAATGGCATGCGCAGGAATTCGAACAAGCCAAAGGGGGAGATGATTGCTGTCTTTGGTATGTCCTCAGGGTTCACCGGGATCTGGTAATATCCACGCACCAGGTCAACCATGGAGAAAACCCTCGCACCATGCAGGTTGGCCGCAAAGTCTTGGATGTGAGGGATGGGATAACGGTCAGGAACTGTTACCTCATTGAGTCGTCGATAGTCTCCGCAGGGACGCCAGCCACCGGAGGCTTTCAAGATCAGGTGGAGCGGCGAGGCCCATGGGTTTTCGGACCGCCGAATGATCCCGAGTTCCAACAGGTGCCAAAACTTCTCCTTCGCCTCCTTGAGCTTGTCAGGCAGGAGCCGGCGAGCCTTGGCGTGAACCAGTGGGCCCTGAGTGGGGATGTGGTGGAACAGCCCGTGGTGCGGTGAGGCAGCGGAGAACTATGGCTTGATGAGTGTCGTGAACTCTTCCGGGATTCACTGGAACGAGTCTCTGGGTGTGCTTATCGTGGCCATCTGTGGTTGCTCCGAGCAGGAGGCGTCGAGGCGAACGGCCTGGAAGGTACGGCGTCCACCAGGCGCCTACCCCGAATATCTACCAGAAGCCCATGTGCGAGGAGGAAGTCTGCACCCAGGATGGCAGTTGGAAAGGACAAGACGGTGAACCTCCATGTGAAATTTCATTGGCTGATCTGGAAGTGGACTGTCTTGTCTCCATACATCTGGATTGCTGTTGCATTGGCTGCACGGAGGGGAGGACCACAAGGTCAGTTCCTGGACTCGACGGTCGTGGCCAGGATGACATTGATCTGGGCTCCAGATCAACGAGGAACTGCCAGCTGCTGACTGAGTCCCGCAGATAGAGGAGGCTGTGTTCTTCGCCAGCCCCCGCAGCCATTAACCCTGGCCGGCCTGGTCATTTCCCTGGAATGAGCCAGACTGATGACACTTCCGAGCCTTGGCTCCCCAGCGCTGGTGGTAGGAGCAGAGGCATGGAGCGGATGCTGTGGCCTTGGTTATGCTCTTGGGCACCCCTGCAGGAGCCAAATGCTCTACTGCAGCGCTCGGGGCAGGCTTGGCGTGGTCATGTCTGTGCCTCGAGACCTACTGGACCACTGAGCCCTCTGGGAATAGTGCGTGCCATAGCTCCTGGGCCTTCTTGGGGACCTTCCTCACGTCAGTGAAGCTCTCCTGGACCAGCAGCAGCTGGACGTCTCCGGGCATATGGTCAAGGAAAATGCACTCGAAGAGTGGGGAGTTGGTGTGCTCACCCATGAGCGTGAGCATCTCGTCCATCAGCTCCATTGGGGACCTGTCCCTCAGGGCGCCGAGGTGTAGCATCTGAGCGGCATGCTGGTGTCTGTATAGTCCGAGGGATCCAGTAAGCACTTGCTTTACGGTCTCGTATTTGTCTTCGGCGGGTGGGTGCTGAGCAAGGTGCAGCACGTGTCTGCCGATGGCCAGGTCCAGGGCAGCGACCACATGATAGAATTTGGTTGTGTCGGACGAGGTCTGGCAGAGGTGAAACTGAGCCTCCGCGTGGCTGACGCAGGTCTCCAGCTCCTGAACCCAGAATTCATGGAGTTTCGCGGCTAAGGCGCTGATCACCCCAGGCTCACTCATGATGGGTTCAAAGACGTTTGATCCAATCAGGGTCACCAATTGTTGCATCAGCTACAGTGCTCCTGAAAGAACACACACAACCAGACAGTTTGAGCTCAGTGAGCAGACTAGTTTATTGCAGGCTGCTAAGCTGTACTTATACTCCCATCCTGGACCTGGCTGAAAACCATGCTGGAGGGCGCTGACGTCACCTGGGCATCACGTGGTCCCCCAGCTCGGGGCTTCTGAGCCCCGTGCTGGGAGGAAGGGAACACATCCAATGGCGCCATTTTGGCCGGCTGTCCCACCGCGTGGCTTACAAGCGGGGCTGGTTCGCCTGCCTGGTGGTGAGCCGCCACACATCACACATTCTGGGTGATTTGCAGACAATGCAATTTGGTTTTTTTAATACTTTATTTCTCAATTTTTCACCAAAATAATAATTGTATTACATTCAACTGTAAATTATTTTTAAAAATTAAACATGTGGTATTATCCTCCCATCCCCCTCAACCCACCCTCCCAACATCCCCCCCACTCCTAAAAAAATAAATAAACTGGAGAATGCCAAGAACATAAAGCATTCCTGGAGAAATATCTATTGGGATGTCTGGGAATGGACCAAGCGTTTTGCCTTCACGTCCAAAGGCAGGCTGTGTGCTCGTAGAAAGTCTGCGCCGAGAAGTGATGTGTCCACAGTGGCTCGAATGAAATTCCACTAGAAATTTCTCTGCCGAGTTGTTTTTGGACATTGTGCGTGACAAAGGTCTTGATGGCAGTCTTTTTTGTCGCCCAGAGGGTGGGACCTTGTGGGTATATTCGTCTCTTCAGGGCGATTGGTGGGATGACACTGAGTTCAGCACCCGTGCCGGCCACTAGCCTTGTCAGTAATGTTCAAGAGGCTATTGGTGAGGTCAGCCACCTTGTCCATGAGCGGCGGCTGGCCTGGGCATTTTCTGAAAATGAGCAGGGCTGGCTGCATCTTCACGCTCGAGCCCATTGATGTTGCTGATAAAGACACCAGCTAACGTTCAGTGCCTCTGCTAATTTGGTGGGGGGCGGTTGTGCTCGGTTCGGGTGGGATCAGTTCTGCTGCCCCACATGAGGATGAGTCAATCGGTTCATGGCGGACTCATTTTCATGTTTCATGTGCACAGCGCATCAGCTCTGGCCGTGACCTTACGTGGGTCTGAGAAATCTTCGTCCGTCAACGGCAGTTGTATGTCATCTGGCATCTGTTCCAAGAAAGCCTACTCAGACATGAGGCATGACTTGTGGCCCTCTGCTCGTGCGACCATCTCATCCATCAGGGCACATGGTGTTCTGTCTCCTTAGCTGTGCAGGTGCATCAGCCTGGCAGCGCACTGTCGTCTGAACAGGCCGAAAGCCCTCAAGAGGAGTTTGTTGAGGGCTGGGTATTTCCTTCCTCCGGGGATCGTGTATCAGGTCGTCCACACTGGCCGCGGTCTCTTGGTCCAGGGAACTGACGACATGGTAGAACGTTGTCGAGTCAGACGTGATCTGCCGGAGGTGAAATCGTGCTTCCGCTTGCCTGAACCAAGTGCGTGGGCGAAGCGTCCAGAGGTTGGCAATTTCATAGCCACTGCGTTGACTGCTGCAGCATCCATGGTGTGGAGTCCAGAATCGTCTGGACTCGTCGGGGTCACCAATTGTAGCGGTAGCTACAAGGAGAAATGAAATAAGGAGATGACTTTGTTAGTCGCTTGCACTTCCAACAGTTTATATTGGAAAATTCCCATGCTGCACCTTATCAGGTGGCCCGTAAGTGCCGCCCACACAGGGGCGGTGATGTAACGACGCAGCCAAGTGCATCTGCATGGCCCGTTTGAGCTGGGGAGAAGATGCGCCCAGCAGTAACATCTTGACACGGCTACACTGCTGCTGCGGCCGTAACAGTGCAGAGCCGATTCGACTGCGTCTCGATGTGTGCCGCTACAGCTATACATTTCCGAGCAACTGCTGAAGCAATTGACACAAATTCAATGTGATAAATATTTCAATTTAATTTTGGACTCATAACCTTAATCTTTCTTTGGCTTGGCTTCGCGGACGAAGATTTATGGAGGGGTAATGTCCACGTCAGCTGCAGGCTCGTTTGTGGCTGACAAGTCCGATGCAGGACAGGCAGACACGGTTGTAGCGGTCGCAAGGGAAAATTGGTGGGTTGGGGTTGGGTGTTGGGTTTTTCCTCCTTTGTCTTTTGTCAGTGAGGTGGGCTCTGCGGTCTTCTTCAAAGGAGGTTGCTGCCGGCCAAACTGAGAGGCGCCAAGATGCACGGTTTGAGGCGATATCGGCCCACTGGCGGTGGTCAATGTGGAAGGCACCAAGAGATTTCTTTAGGCAGTCCTTGTACCTCTTCTTTGGTGCACCTCTGTCTCGGTGGCCAGTGGAGAGCTCGCCATATAACACCATCTTGGGAAGGCGATGGTCCTCCATTCTGGAGACGTGACCTACCCAGCACAGTTGGATCTTCAGCAGCGTCGGCCTCTGCCATATCGAGTACTTCGATGTTGGAGATGAAGTCGCTCCAATGAATGTTGAGGATGGAGCAGAGACAACGCTGGTGGAAGCGTGATGCCGGTAGAGGACCCATGATTCGGAGCCAAACAGGAGTGTGGGTATGACAATGGCTCTGTATACGCTAATCTTTGTGAGGTTTTTCAGTTCGTTGATTTTCCAAACTCTTTTGTGTAGTCTTCCAAAGGCGCTATTTGCCTTGGCGAGTCTGTTGTCTATCTCGTTGTCGATCCTTGCATCCGATGAAATGGTGCAGCTGAGATAGGTAAACTGCTTGATCATTTTGAGTTTTGTGTGCCCGATGGAGATGTGGGGGGGCTGGTAGTCATGGTGGGGAGCTGGCTGATGGAGGACCTCAGTTTTCTTCAGGCTGACTTCCAGGCCAAACATTTTGGCAGTTTCCGCAAAACAGGACGTCAAGCGCTGAAGAGCTGGCTCTGAATGGGCAACTAAAGCGGCATCGTCTGCAAAGAGTAGTTCACGGACAAGTTGCTCTTGTGTCTTGGTGTGAGCTTAATATTACTCGGTAAAAATAACATGAAGGCCTGTGAAAATTACGTACCCCAATCCAAAATTGTCTAACTTTAGGACATTGCCAAGTTGAATGCAAAAATGTTCCAATCTCAGGTTCACATCGAAAACATTAATCCGATACGGCAGGATTTAATCTATTTGATTTTTGTGGAGTCAAATAGAACTGATGTAAAAAATGATATTGAACCAACCTATATCTTAGTCAGATTATTTACACAAATCCATCCAATCCTTTTCGCTTATTTGAGAATTTAAATCTATTTCCCGTCTTCATCTAGATTTATTCACTCCAGTTTTTGGGGCCTTAGATTGAAGCAAGTTATACATTACTGAAATAAATTTATTTCCAGCAGGATAACAAATCAGTAATTCTAATTCACTTTGATTAGGTAACATCAAAGTAAGACCTATTTTTAAAGATAAAAAAGCTTTAACTTGGTAATAACAAGATAATTCTTTCAAAGATTTCAATCTCACATCCTCAAAACTAATTTTCTTAATACCCTTCCATCTCCAAATCCTCCAGAATTGGTTGTCTATTGAAAAAGGAAAATGCCTATTTCAATATTAAACCTTTCATGCGAATTTCATTATCAACTCAATCAAATGTTTCAAAATAGATGATTCCCCACTTCCAAATAAAGCTTAGGATTCCATTTGTAAATAAAATCTTGGGGATCCGTATTCCCTATTGCATTAAATTCAACAGAAACCCAAGCTGGAATATCATCTAAATTATACAATATATTTATAAATCTTAATTGAGCTGCTTTTCAAAATTCTTAAAATGAGGAAGACACAAACCACACCCCCCCCCCCCCCACCAACTCATATTTCCAAGTCAATTTTTCCAAAGAAACCCTGGGCATTTTATCTTTACATAATTTCCGAACCGCCATATTTAAATCCTGACAATGCAATTCTCCAAAACACCACAACCATTCCTTAATTGGGCAACACTTCTCCTAAATATTGGCAACATTTATGCTGGCATTGCTCGGACACCCTAATCAGAGTGACCCACAGTCGCCAGGAGTGGGTGCTGCCACGCGAGCCATCATTCAAGTAAATGGCTCGCGAGACTATCTTGTGACTTGAAGTCAAGCTGGTGTAAATACGATCAATAACTCTCTCTCTGTTTTGTGCAAAGAATCTTGCATATAAGAACGAAAGAGAGTTGGAGTGTGGTTTGGTGAAACTCTGTGTCCTTCATTAATTCTCTGAGTCAACTCAAAGTGGGAGTTCGATTCCTCATCTACGTGTGCAGCCCAGACAGTTTGGGCACAGTTACACCAGGTGTACACATTGCCCAAAGCCTTTGGGATCAGCATTGTGGTGCACACAATAATCACGTCAAATAGGATGGAGTGATTAAACACCTTCAATGACCAAAAACCTGAGCATTACTGATACACGACTGGGCCAGGTTCCATGAACAGAAGCAAGAGGGGGCTAGTCCGGGAAATCCAGGGTGGAGCTAAGGGAGAGGTTGGAGAAGGTCAGGAAGATATGGACTGGCCAGTCCATACATCTATATCAAAGCCTTTCACCACTTCTTTGAGATAAAACCCAACGAGGTGATGTGGCGACACAGAGCACATACTGTACTTTATGACATACATAGTTCATAGTGTCCATCACAAGTTCAGCCTGTCGGGTGGTCTTGTGATCCTCTGTGGCTTCCGAGGCACTGGGCCCTCCCAATTTTGTGCCAGCTCCCCTTCTCGCTTCAGTCTGTGTACGGACCTGAATCATTAACTGACCATCTCTCTCCATGGACACTGCCTAACCTGCTGAGTTCCTCCAGCTTCATTCTTTATTCCTCGTTCTGGTGGTCCTTCACCTAAAGGCAGAATAGGCTCACGGGGAGAAACAGCCTCCTGCTCCTACTTTGTTCTGTGTTGGGGAAAACCTATTCTAAATCCTCGTTCACTCCTTGAGGTGATCGGTCCTTGGCATCTGTTGGCCCTTGTACAGAACAAAGGCCACTCTTCTGCCTCTCACCCTGAAAGGACTCAGTTCAACCTTGTGCCATTTGGGGGATTAGCATTGGGGGAGTGGGTTTGTTGGGGGATCAGGGATAAGTTAAAGGTTATCTGCCCTCTCATTTCAACTGAATCCACACAGACCTGCATCATTCTGTGTCATATTAAGCCCTGACCACACAAATCCCCCCATTCACTTTCCAATTTGATGAAGGGTGCAGAATATTAGCTGGATCTTGTTCTGATAATTCTGATGAAGACATCATCACACAGATTTTGCCAGGAAGCTAGGAGAGAGAGTGACCAAGGACATTTCAGACAGGAATCAATTCTCAATTCCTCGACTGAGTCTCATATCCTAATGCCTGCCTCATCTCTAAAACAATAGTGCGAATTGACTACAGCTGGAGCCAGTTTCAGCTGCATTCTACGTCAAGAATCAGTCTGCAGAAGCAGAAACAGCCCTATGGAATGTTCTTTCAGATGGCAGCCTGAAAGGGACAGCTGCAGGAGAGGCGCCTCAGAGCGCACTCCAGTTCCTGTCAGCGCAGGACATCAGGGCAGGTGCGGCTGGCACAGGATGTTGGGGCAGGGGAGGCTGTCAGGCAGCAGTGATGGGTGGTGTCGGGCGCGGTGATGGGGGCTCTCGGGTGAGGTGAATGGGGCTGTCGGACGCAGGAAGGATGGGTTGTCGGGCACGAGGAGGGGGGCTGTGAGGCGCGGGGATTTGGGTCCCTGGCTGATTATCATCAGGCGGCTGCATTCAGGGTCCTCGGGGGAATTGCTCAGACACGGAGATCATACCTCCCGAAGGAAGATTGGTAAGTACTCCTCCGAGCCGCATCAGGCTCTTTCACATGGCCTCCTTACAGCCGCATTCAGATAGAATATGTGACTTTACATCGGGGGTATTCTGGCCACCTGAAGGAGGCTCATCAGGCCTGATCCAAAGGCTGCAATAAGCCTTCAGCACCACTCAGTCCCAGAATGGCAGTTTCTGCTTTGAACTGTTAGCCACCATTGTCAACTTCAAGAATTAAAAATTCCTATGAAATTAGACATTTACATGTGTAAATTGGAAACCAGAAATCAGACAGGCAAAGAATGATTACCAATGTGTACTGTGAGCAACCCTTCCAGATTTCTGTTGAAATTTTGTAGACCAGAAGGATGTTCTTAATTATAATGGGCACATGAGATTAAATTGCCAACAACAAATCCTTTCTATGTCTTGAGGAAGAGGATGTGCAAAATGTAAAGCAGAAGCTGTACTAATACCTTCCAAGAAATGTTATCCAATTTGTTGGCAGGAAAATGTCTTAAAAGCTCTACCATGTGAGTGTGTTCTTTAACTGCCGTTCAAACATTGATAGTGAGGTGAGTCTGTTCACCCACCACTGGTACCCCTCATTCCTGCTGGCATGACTCAATAAAGACTGTGTTTTAGAGTTTGTGGTTTGTTACTGTACCTTTTTGTACCTTGACAGGAAATCGACTTCAACAAGGGTGAGAAAAAAAAACACTCAAACCCCTTACATGGTGACAGATTTGAACCTGGGTCACTGTCACGAAGAACATTCTTCCAAACATGCCAAGATCAAAATTCAATTGATTGTCATGGTATAAAGTGCAATATTACACAAAATTCACTTCATTCAGTCATAAAGCAGACAGAGTCACATCAGCAGGAAGTTAGACATAGTGTTCCTTGCAGTTAAGAGGAAAAGAGAATTCCCTGAGTCCCCTACAGCCCCCAAACACAGCCCTTGCCCACAAACACCCAGCCCCCTGCCCCCAAAATCCAGCGCAAACCATCAAATGCAGTTGCCTTGTTTAGAAAAGGTAATGGGGAGAATCTTGGGAATTATAGACCAGTTAGGATCTATGAGCATTTGCAGAAGTACAGACTTCTCAAGGTCAGTCAGCATGGCTTTGTGATGGGAAGGTCATGCCTCATGAGTCTAAATGAGTTTTATTTGAGTGGGGTAACAAAGGAAATGAATGAGGGTCGTGTGGTAGATGTGGTCTACATGGATTTTATCAAGAATTTGACGAGACTCATTAGAAAGCAATTTGGCAAAGGATCAGGGTAACTTTGGCTGTGGATAAAAAATTGTCTTGTTGGAAGAAAGCAGAGAGGAGTGGAGTGCCACATGGATCTGTTCTGGGACCCCTGCTCTTGATGATTTTTATAAATGACCTGGATGAAGAGGCAGAAGATGGGTCAGTATGTCTGCAGATGATGTGAAGGTTGGAGGAGTTGTGGATGATGCTGAAGGTTGTCGAAGGATAAGGATTTCAATCCAGGTAAGTGTGAGGTGATGCATTTTGGAAGGACAAACCAGAAGGCTGGGTACAAGGTTACCAGTCGGTTACATGAGTGAGGATAAACAGAGGGACTTTGGGGTTCAAATCCAAACATCCCTCAAGGTTGCCGCTCAGGTTGATAAGATAGTTATGAAGGCCAATGGGATGATGAGCTTCATTAAACTTTTCTACGTTGTCGTGCGTGAAAGTGAGGCCATTTTGGCAAGAAAGCGCAGAAAAATTAACCACGATCACAGCAGTGACCTCCACGTGAGACCTGACAATCTCTTCATTGAAACAAGCGACAACTTGACCAAATATCTAATCTCATTTATAAAAATAGCACTGGCCTTCGCGAAGAGATGTATCACGATCAACTGGATGTCCGATAGCACGTTGGGCTGTGGAAACGAACTGCAGTTACCTACGGGAAAAAAAAATCACATAAACGTGACCCTTTGGTAAAGGTCTGTCAGCTGTACCTGGACCACATAGGGGCCCAGACACTAATACAAATGAACAATAAAAGGGGATGAAAGTAACCATTATATAGACCAAAACCAAGTTTCCCCAACTGGACTCATCGACTTGTAATCTCTGAAAATGTGGATATGAAAACAAACTGCAACAGAGAGAAAAAAATTCAAAGTGCAAAAGGGAGAGTCTTTAAATGAGTCCCTGAATGTGTGTTGAGTCTCGTGGTGAAGGGGTAGCAGCTGTTCCTGAACCTGGCTATACCTCTTCCCTGATGGGAGCAGTGAGAACAGAGCGGGTGATGTGGATCCTTGATTGCTGCTGCTCTCTGACAGCAGCGTTCCCTGCAAATGTTCTCAATGGTGGAGGGTTCTGGGCGGTGTCCGTACTTTTGCAGAGCTTTTTGCTCAGGGGTATTGGTGTCACAAGACAATAGCTCAAACCTTCTACAAACTGAACCGTTCTCCCCTCACACCCGTAACCCACTATTTTTCTTGCATCAATGTGCCTGTCTAAATGTTAAAGGTCCCTATTATTCCAGACTCCACTATCCTGCCCGGCCATGCGCTCCAGGCATCCGCAGCCTTGTGGGTCCCCGTCCCCACTCAGCCTTCGGGGTCCCCGTCTCCCCTCAGCATTCTGGGTCCCTGTCCCCGTCCCCCCTTAGCCTTCTTGGTCCCAGACCCGTCCCCCCTCAGCCTTTTGGGTCCCCGTCCCCCCTCAGCCTTCTGGGTCCCCGTCCCCACTCAGCCTTCTGGGTCCAAGCCCCCCTGAGCCTTCTGGGTCCCCATCCCCCCTCAGCCTTCTTGGTCCCCGTCCCCCCTCAGCCTTCTGGGTCCCCGTCCCCGTCCCACCTCAGCCTTATGGGTCTCCGTCCCCCGTCAGCATTCTGGGACCCCGTCCCCGTCCTCCTCAGCCTTCTGGGTCCCCGCCCCCCTCAGCCTTCTGAGTCCCCGTCCCCCTCAGCCTTCTGAGTCGCCGTCCCCCCTCAGCCTTCTGGGTCCCCGTCCCACCTCAGCCTTCTGGGTCCCCGTCCCCCCTCAGCCTTCTGGGTCCCCGTCCCCCCTCAGCCTTCTGGGTCCCCGTCCCCCCTCAGCCTTCTGGGTCCCCATCCCCCCTCAGCCTTCTGGGTCCCCGACCCCCCTCAGCCTTGATGAGCTTCATTAAACTTTTCTACGTTGTCAAATAGAACTGATGTAAAAAATTATATTGAACCAACCTATATCTTAGTCATATTATTTACACAAATCCATCCAATCCTTTTCGCTTATTTGAGAATTTAAATCTATTTCCCATCTTCATCTAGATTTATTCACTCCAGTTTTGGAGGTCTTAGATTGAAGCAAGTTATACATTACTGAAATAAATTTATTTCCAGTAGGATAACAAATCAGTAATTCTAATTCACTTTGATTAGGTAACATCAAAGTAAGACCTATTTTTACAGATAAAAAAGCTTTAACTTGGTAATAACAAGATAATTCTTTCAAAGATTTCAATCTCACATCCTCAAAACTAATTTTCTTAATACCCTTCCATCTCCAAATCTTCCAGGATTGGTTGTCTATTGAAGAAGGAAAATGCCTATTTCAATATTAAACCTTTCATGCCAATTTCATTATCAACTCAATCAAATGTTTCAAAATAGATGATTCCCCACTTCCAAATAAAGCTTAGGATTCCATTTGTAAATAAAATCTTGGGGATCCGTATTCCCTATTGCATTAAATTCAACACAAACCCAAGCTGGAATATCATCTAAATTATACAATATATTTATAAATCTTAATTGAGCTGCTTTTCAAAATTCTTAAAATGCGGAAGACACAAACCACACCCCGCCCCCCCACCAACTCATATTTCCAAGTCAATTTTTCCTAAGAAACCCTGGGCATTTTATCTTTACATAATTTCCGAACCGCCATATTTAAATCCTGACAATGCAATTTGTTGAGCTCCTTGTTTATAAACTAACGGTTGAAATACATCTGACATAAAATTCTTTCCCTGATCTGATTTCATTTCTTGAGGCAAACCAAACCAATTGAAAAAATTTTTCTCGAGCCCCAGACACAGTGTTTGCTTTAATGATCCCAAGTGGTATGGCTTCTGTACACCTGGAAACATCCAAGCTAACTCATCAAGAATACAGGTACAATATTTTACCTCAGTAATTTAATTTACTAAGACATTTTTATATACGAGAAATATTAAATTAATATTAAAGGTTAACACAACTCCGTGACATATCTGAATAGTCAAGGTATTAAAGGTGAGTGGGAGAATGGATCAGTTCATGATGGAATGGACACAATGGGCCAAATGGCCTACTTCTGCTCCTGTATCTTATTGTATCATATTTTACAAAGCACAGATGTTTTTTTCAACCCCAATTTGAAAATCACAGTTTTGGCTTTTGAAATGAAAATTGCACACATTTTTGCACAGTAAAGATGTCGGTTTTGACCCAAAAACAGGACCTATTTTGAAAAATACAACTTTTGTCCCTTTTTAGCAAAGCACTCCATACTTTCCTTCAAAACACAACCTTCAGTTTTTGTTTATTAGAACCTCCACTTCTCCCAGAACAACCATTGTACACAAATTCTCCAAAACACCACAACCATTCCTTAATTGGGCAACACTTCTCCTAAATATTGGTAACATTTATGCTGGCATTGCTCGGACGCCCTAATCAGAGTGACCCACAGTCGCCAGGAGTGGGTGCTGCCACGCGAGCCATCATTCAAGTAAATGGCTCGCGAGACTATCTTGTGACTTGAAGTCAAGCTGGTGTAAATACGATCAATAACTCTCTCTCTGTTTTGTGCAAAGAATCTTGCATATAAGAATGAAGAGAGTTGGAGTGTGGTTTGGTGAAACTCTGTGTCCTTCATTAATTCTCTGAGTCACCTCAAAGTGGGAGTTCGATTCCTCATCCACGTGTGCAGCCCAGACAGTTTGGGCACAGTTACACCAGGTGTACACATTGCCCAAAGCCTTTGGGATCAGCATTGTGGTGCACACAATAATCACGTCAAATAGGATGGAGTGATTAAACACCTTCAATGACCAAAAACCTGAGCATTACTGATACACGACTGGGCCAGGTTCCATGAACAGAAGCAAGAGGGGGCAAGTCCGGGAAATCCAGGGTGGAGCTAAGGGAGAGGTTGGAGAAGGTCAGGAAGATATGGACTGGCCAGTCCATACATCTATATCAAAGCCTTTCACCACTTCTTTGAGATAAAACCCAACGAGGTGATGTGGCGACACAGAGCACTTACTGTACTTTATGACATACATAGTTCATAGTGTCCATCACAAGTTCAGCCTGTCGGGTGGTCTTGTGATCCTCTGTGGCTTCCGAGGCACTGGGCCCTCCCAATTTTGTGCCAGCTCCCCTTCTCGCTTCAGTCTGTGTACGGACCTGAATCATTAACTGACCATCTCTCTCCATGGACACTGCCTAACCTGCTGAGTTCCTCCAGCTTCATTCTTTATTCCTCATTCTGGTGGTCCTTCACCTAAAGGCAGAATAGGCTCACGGGGAGAAACAGCCTCCTGCTCCTACTTTGTTCTGTGTTGGGGAAAACCTATTCTAAATCCTCGTTCACTCCTTGAGGTGATCGGTCCTTGGCATCTGTTGGCCCTTGTACAGAACAAAGGCCACTCTTCTGCCTCTCACCCTGAAAGGACTCAGTTCAACCTTGTGCCATTTGGGGGATTAGCATTGGGGGAGTGGGTTTGTTGGGGGATCAGGGATAAGTTAAAGGTTATCTGCCCTCTCATTTCAACTGAATCCACACAGACCTGCATCATTCTGTGTCATATTAAGCCCTGACCACACAACTCCCCCCATTCACTTTCCAATTTGATGAAGGGTGCAGAATATTAGCTGGATCTTGTTCTGATAATTCTGATGAAGACATCATCACACAGATTTTGCCAGGAAGCTAGGAGAGTGACCAAGGACATTTCAGACAGGAATCAATTCTCAACTCCACGACTGAGTCTCATATCCTAATGCCTGCCTCATCTCTAAAACAATAGTGCGAATTGACTACAGCTGGAGCCAGTTTCAGCTGCATTCTACGTCAAGAATCAGTCTGCAGAAGCAGAAACAGCCCTATGGAATGTTCTTTCAGATGGCAGCCTGAAAGGGAAAGCTTCAGGAGAGGCGCCTCAGAGCGCACTCCAGTTCCTGTCAGCGCAGGACATCAGGGCAGGTGCGGCTGGCACAGGATGTTGGGGCAGGGGAGGCATGGGTGGTGTCGGGAGCAGTGATGGGGGCTCTCGGGTGAGGTGAATGGGGCTGTCGGACGCGGGAAGGGTGGGTTGTCGGGCATGAGGAGAGGGGCTGTCAGGCGTGGGGATTTGGGTCCCTGGCTGATTATCATCAGGCGGCTGCATTCAGGTTCCTCGGGGGAATTGCTCAGACACGGAGATCATACCTCCCGAAGGAAGATTGGTAAGTACTCCTCCGAGCCGCATCTGCTCTTTCACATGGGCTCCTTACAGCCGCATTCGGGCAGAATATGTGACTTTACATCGGGGGTATTCTGGCCACCTGAAGGAGGCTCATCAGGCCTGATCCAAAGGCTGCAAGAAGCCTTCAGCACCACTCAGTCCCAGAATGGCTGTTTCTGCTTTGAACTGTTAGCCACCATTGTCAACTTCAAGAATTAAAAATGATGATGAAATTAGACATTTACATGTGTAAATTGGAAACCAGAAATCAGACAGGCAGAGAATGATTACCAATGTGTGCTGTGAGCAACCCTTCCAGATTTCTGTTGAAATTTTGTAGACCAGAAGGATGTTCTTAATTATAATGGGCACATGAGATTAAATTGCCAACAACATATCCTTTCTGTGTCTTGAGGAAGAGGATGTGCAAAATGTAAAGCAGAAGCTGTACTAATACCTTCCAAGAAATGTTATCCAATTTGTTGGCAGGAAAATGTCTTAAAAGCTCTACCATGTGACTGTGTTCTTTAACTGCCGTTCAAACATTGATAGTGAGGTGAGTCTGTTCACCCACCACTGGTACCCCTCATTCCTGCTGGCATGACTCAATAAAGACTGTGTTTTAGAGTTTGTGGTTTGTTACTGTATCTTTTTGTACCTTGACAGGAAATCGACTTCAACAAGGGTGAGAAAAAAAAAACACTCAAACCCCTTACATGGTGACAGATTTGAACCTGGGTCACTGTCACTAAGAACATTCTTCCAAACATGCCAAGATCAAAATTCAATTGATTGTCATGGTATAAAGTGCAATATTAGACAAAATTCACTTCATTCAGTCATAAAACAGACAGAGTCACATCAGCAGGAAGTTAGACATAGTGTTCCTTGCAGTTAAGAGGAGAAGAGAATTCCGAGTCACCTACAGCCCCCAAACCCAGCCCTTGCCCACAAACACCCAGCCCCCTGCCCCCAAAATCCAGCGCAAACCATCAAATGCAGTCGCCTTGTTTAGAAAAGGTAATGGGGAGAATCTTGGGAATTATAGACCAGTATAGGATCTATGAGCATTTGCAGAAGTACAGAATTCTCAAGGTCAGTCAGCATGGCTTTGTGATGGGAAGGTCATGCCTCATGAGTCTAAATGAGTTTTATTTGAGTGGGGTAACAAAGGAAATGAATGAGGGTCGTGTGGTAGATGTGGTCTACATGGATTTTAGCAAGAATTTGACGAGACTCATCAGAAAGCAATTTGGCAAAGGATCGGGGTAACTTTGGCTGTGGATAAAAAATTGTCTTGGAAGAAAGCAGAGAGGAGTGGAGTGCCACAAGGATCTGTTCTGGGACCCCTGCTCTTGATGATTTTTATAAATGACCTGGATGAAGAGGCAGAAGATGGGTCAGTATGTCTGCAGATGATGTGAAGGTTGGAGGAGTTGTGGATGAAGCTGAAGGTTGTCGAAGGATAAGGAGTTCAATCCAGGTAAGTGTGAGGTGATGCATTTTGGGAGGACAAACCAGAAGGCTGGGTACAAGGTTACCAGTCGGTTACATGAGTGAGGCTAAACAGAGGGACTTTGGGGTTCAAATCCAAACATCCCTCAAGGTTGCCACTCAGGTTGATAGGATAGTTATGAAGGCCAATGGGATGATGAGCTTCATTAAACTTTTCTACGTTGTCGTGCGTGAAAGTGAGGCCATTTTGGCAAGAAAGCGCAGAAAAATTAACCACGATCACAGCAGTGACCTCCACGTGAGACCTGGAGCAATCTCTTCATTGAAACAAGCGACAACTTGACCAAATATCTAATCTCATTGATAAAAATAGCACTGGCCTTCGCGAAGAGATGTATCACGGTCAACTGGATGTCCGATAGCACGCTGGGCTGTGGAAATGAACTGCAGTTACCTATGGAAAAAAAAAAAATCACATAAACGTGACCCTTTGGTAAAGGTCTGTCAGCTGTACCTGGACCACATAGGGGCCCAGACACTAATATAAATGAACAATAAAAGGAGTTAAAAGTAACCATGATATAGACCAAAACCAAGTTTCCCCAACTGGACTCATCTACTTGAAGTCTCTGAAAATGTGGAAATGAAAACAAACTGCAATAGAGAGAGAAAAAATTCAAAGTGCAAAAGGGAGAGTCTTTAAATGAGTCCCTGAATGTGTGTTGAGTCTCGTGGTGAAGGGGAAGCAGCTGTTCCTGAACCCGGCTATACCTCTTTCCTGATGGGAGCAGTGAGAACAGAGCGGGTGATGTGGATCCTTGATTGCTGCTGCTCTCTGACAGCAGCGTTCCCTGCAAATGTTCTCAATGGTGGAGGGTTTTTACCTGAGATGTCCAGGGCGGTGTCCAAGACAATAGCTCAAGCCTTCTACAAACTGAACCTTTCCCCCCTCACACCCGTAAAACACTATTTTTCTCGCATCAATGTGCCTGTCTAATTGTTAAAGGTCCCTATTATTCCAGACTCCACTATCCTGCCCAGCCATGCGCTCCAGGCATCCGCAGCCTTGTGGGTCCCTGTTCCCGTCCCCACTCAGCCTTCTGGGACCCAGACCCGTCCCACCTCAGCATACTGGGTCCCCTTCCCCCCTTAGCCTTCAGGGTCCCAGACCCGTCCCCCCTCAGCCTTTTGGGTCCCCGAGCCCCCTGAGCCTTCTGGGTCCCCGTCCCCCCTGAGCCTTCTGGGTCCCCGTCCCCCCTGAGCCTTCTGGGTCCCCGTCCCCCCTGAGCCTTCTGGGTCCCCGTCCCCCCTGAGCCTTCTGGGTCCCCGTCCCCCCTGAGCCTTCTGGGTCCCCGTCCCCCCTGAGCCTTCTGGGTCCCCGTCCCCCCTGAGCCTTCTGGGTCCCCGTCCCCCCTGAGCCTTCTGGGTCCCCGACCCCCCGAGCCTTCTGGGTCCCCATCCCCCCTCAGCCTTCTGTGTCCCCGTCCCCCCTCAGCCTTCTGTGTCCCCGTCCCCCCTCAGCCTTCATGGTCCCCGTCCCTCCTCAGCCTTCAGGGTCCCCGTCCCCCCTCAGCCTTCAGGGTCCCCGTCCCTCCTCAGTCTTCTGGGTCCCCGTCCCCGTCCCCCCTCAGCCTTCTGGCTCCCCGTCCCTCCCTCAGCCTTCTGGGTCCCCGTCCCCCCTCAGCCTTCAGGGTCCCCGTCCCCCCTCAGCCTTCTGGATCCCCGTCCCCTCTCAGCCTTCTGGGTCCCCGTCCACGTCCCTCCTCAGCCTTCTGGGTCCCCGTCCCCCCTCAGCCTTCTGGGTCCACGTCCCCCCTCAGCCTTCTGGGTCCCCGTCACCCCTCAGCCTTCTGGGTCCCGGTCCCCGTCCCCCCTCAGCCTTCTGGGTCCCGGTCCCCGTCCCCCCTCAGCCTTCTGGGTCCCCGTCCCCCCTCAGCCTTGTGGGTCCCCGTCCCCCCTCAGCCTTCTGGGTCCCCGTCCCCCCTCAGCCTTCTGGGTCCCCGTCCCCCCTCAGCCTTCTGGATCCCCGTCCCCCCTCAGCCTTCTGGGTCCCCGTCCCCCCTCAGCCTTCTGGGTCCCCGTCCCCCCTCAGCCTTCTGGGTCCCCGTCCCCCCTCAGCCTCGCGGGCCCCCCCCCCCACCTCAGGCTCGCGGCCCCCGACCCCCCTTCAGCCTCGCCGCCCCCGACCCCCCCACCTCAAGCCCGCGGCCCCCGCCCCCCCCACCTCAGGCTCCCGGGCCCCGACCCCCCCTCAGCCTCGCGGGCCCCGCCCCCCCACCTCAGGCTCGCGGGCCCCGACCCCCTCTCAGGCTCGCGGGCCCCGATCCCCCCTTCAGCCTCGCGGCCCCCGCCCCCCCACCTCAGGCTCGCGGCCCCCGACCCCCCTTCAGCCTCGCCGCCCCCGACCCCCCCACCTCAGGCCCGCGGCCCCCGCCCCCCCCACCTCAGGCTCCCGGGCCCCGACCCCCCCCCCCTTCAGCCTCGCGGGTCCCCGACTACCACACACCCCAACGCCACCCCGACCCAAACTCCCTCACGGTTCCCCGGCCCCACCTCACAACCATCCCCCTGCCCGTTCCCCTCCGAGCTCCGGCCGCTCCAGACCCAAAGGGCGACCCGTGGAAACTCCGTCCTCCCTGGTCTCGCTCCCAAAATGCCCCGATTCCCGCCCGTGAGGATCCGACACGAACCTCTCTCCCCCTCCCGCTCGCGACCAACTCCTCCAAAGGCGGGAAAGATCAACAACATGGCAGCCACCAGGGGTCGCTCTCGCGAGAGCTTGATCCACCCCTCCTTGGGATCTCCTCTCCACCACCCCGAGCCCCTGGATGGAGCCCCAGGGCTCGAGGTCCAGCCCTTTGGAGCCCCCTCTCTCCTGAGAACCTCGTCCCACTGGGGAAGGGTCCGAGAGCTGGCTCGGGCCTCCAGTCCATCTCCCCTTCAGGCTGCACATTTCCACACCAGGATCTGCCCCACATTCCCCCCCAAGATTCCAGTCCATCCCACCTCCACCACCTTGGCCCAAAGCTCATTCCACGTTCCCACCCCCCTCTGAGGGAAGAAAATCCCCCTTCAATTTCAATCCATGTCCTCCTCTTTGAATCTCTCCCACTCTCCTTGGAAACAGCCTGTCCCCATGGATACGATCCGTCCCCCCTCACAATTTTCAAATCTTCCTCAATCTTCGACGCTCCAGGGAATAAAGTCCCAGCCTGTCCAACCTTCCCCTGGAACTCAAACCCCGAAAGCCAGACCACCTTCTTGTCACTCTCCTCGACGCGCTGTCTCATTCCTATCCTTCCTCTCCTCCGGCCACCCAAACGGCACACAATGTTCCCAAGTTGGCCTCACCCATGCCTCGTCCAACTTCCTCGTGGCCTCCCACCTCCTGCACTCAATCCTCTCACTTCTGAAGGCCAAAATACCAGAAGCTTTCTTCACTCCCCCCCACCCCCCCCATCTCTACAAGGGACTCCACTTTTGAGCAGTTCTGTACCACAGTTCCTCAATCCCTTTGTTTGACAACACTCCTCAATGGTCTGCCATTTAACATTCAAACTCTTACGTTTTAAGAATCAATTGCAGAGATCCATGGATGTGGGAAGTCAGGAGGGTTAGGGACTGGGTGCAGGTCGATGAAACTGGCAGAATGATATTTCACCATGGACGAGAAGGGCCGAAGGGTCCCTTTTCTTTGCTGTGGGGTTTCTAGGGTAGAGTTCACACCATTCTCAGGAAGGAGGATGAGCAGACAGATGTCATGGTCCACGGGTAGGAAAGGTGATGAGATCCTGCCAGGAGAGATGAGGGAGTTAAGTGCACAACCAAGGGGTCTCTCTCTGTCAGTCTGTGTGTGTCTCTATCTCTCTGTGTCTCTCTCTCTCTCTGTCTGTGTCTCTCTGTCTGTGTCTCTGTCTGTCTGTGTCTCTGTCTGTCTGTGTCTCTCTCTCTGTCTGTGTCTCTCTCTCTGTCTGTGTCTCTCTCTCTATCTGTGTCTCTCTTTGTGTCACTCTGTGTCTCTCTGTGTGTGTCTCTGTGTCTGTGTGTCTCTCTCTGTCTGTGTGTCTCTCTCTGTCTGTGTGTGTCTGTCTGTGTGTGTCTCTGTGTGTGTATGTCTGTGACTCTCTCTCTCTGTCTCTCTCTGTCTGTGTCTCTCTCTCTGTCTCTCTCTCGCTGTCAGTGTCTCTTTCTCTGTCTGTATGTGTCTCTCTGTGTGTCTGTGTCTGTATATCTGTCTCTCTTTGTCTATATATCTGTCTCTCTGTGTCTGTGTGTGAGTGTGTCTGTCTGTCTGGGTATGTGTGTGTGTCTCTCTGTCTGTGTCTCTGTATCTGTGTCTGTCTCTGTGTCTGTCTCTGTGTGTGTGTGTCTCTCTCTGTCTGTGTGTCTCTCTCTGTCTGTGTGTCTCTCTCTGTCTGTGTGTCTCTCTCTCGCTGTCAGTCTCTCTCTCTCTGTCTGTATGTGTCTCTCTGTGTGTCTGTGTCGGTATATCTGTCTCTCTGTGTCTATATATCTGTCTCTCTGTGTCTATATATCTGTCTCTCTGTGTGAGTGTGTCTGTCTGTCTGGGTATGTGTGTGTGTCTCTCTGTCTGTGTCTCTGTATCTGTCTCTGTGTCTGTCTCAGTGTGTGTGTGTGTCTCTCTGTGTCTGTGTCTCTCTCTGTGTCTGTGTGTCTGTGTGTGTGTGTGTCTGTGTGTGTGTGTGTTTCTCTGTCTGTGTCTCTCTGTCTGTGTCTCTCTGTCTGTTTCTCTGTGTCCATGTCTCTCTCTCTATCTCTCTCTCTCTGTCTGTGTCTCTCTCTGTGTGGGTCTGTGTGTGTGTGTCTCTCTCTCTCTGTGTCTCTCTCTCTGTCTGTTTGTGTGTCTTTCTCTGTCTGTGTGTGTCACTGTCTGTGTGTGTGTGTCTTTCTGTCTCTCCCTCTGTGTCTCAATGTGTGACTCTCTCTGTGTCTGTATGTGTGTGTGTCTCTCTCTCTCTCTGTCTGTGTGTGTGTGTGTGTGTGTGTGTGTGTCTCTCTGTGTCGTGTGTGTGTGTTGTCTCTCTGTGTCGTGTGTGTGTGTGTCTCTCTCTGTCTCTATGTGTGTCTCTCTGTCTCTGTGTATCTCTCTCTCCATCTGTGTGTGTCTCTCTATCTGTCTGTGTGTGTCTGTGTGTGTATCCGTCTGTGTGTGTCTCTCTGTCTCTCTCTCGCTGTCAGAGTCTCTCTCTGTCTCTTCCTGTGTGTGTCTGTGTGTGTGTGTCTGTGTGTGTGTGTCTGTCTGTCTGGGTATGTGTGTCGCTCTCTATCAGTGTCTCTAATATTTGCTTATTCATTACCCACCATTATCCATCCCGACTGGTGGTGCGGGCTTTGTTCCCCAAGGCGTCCGTATTGGCTGTCCATGGACCATCTCTGCCCCAACGCATTCCTCGGTGTCACCTGCATTAAAATCAAGGTGGCATCAGCACCTTTTTGGGCACTTTTAGCCGTATTTCCTCAGTTGTTCTGGCCAGTTTTGTGTTTCGTTCACACATTCCTGCTGCCTGGGGTTCACGGCACTCGTGGAAAATCGCCAGTTCCTGAAACAATTCTTCATTTATCTTATTTGTAACATTTTTACATTTAATTTAACATATGCATTAAAAAACGTAAATTTCTTATTTGAAAATAAGATAAAATTAATGCATAGTGATTTAAAAAGTAACCCCTCTCACAGCTGCCCAATAGAAAACAATAAAGAGAGGAAACATCTAGATAGCATTCATAAAAATTGAGCAAAACTCTCAAATAAAATCTTGCTTTTCTTGGTTTTAGGAGTCAGAAAGTTCGTGTTGGGTGATTACAACTTAATTCCTACAATTGGTAAATACACATCCCAAATCTTCAAAAGAGAAATTCAAATTTGTTCCGTGAATTCAATGTAATTATTTCAAGTGGGATACAACGGCCTATTTCAGTGTGGCTATCGACCCATTCCCAAATACGCATCGGACTTCCAAGTTACTGCCACACATTTTAACCCGAAAACAATTACAGCACAGAAACAGGTCATTTGGCCCTTCTTGTCTGCACTGAACGAAATACTCTCCTCTTGTACCATCTCTCTGCATTCCCCTCCCCTCCAATTTTCCCTGAAATGACAAAATGGACCCTGCCGCCACTACTTTTCCCGGAAGCTCACTCCACTCAGCCACCACTCTGAGTAAAGAAGTTCCCCCTCATGTTACTTCCAAACTTTTACCTCCTGTTTCAATCCCTGCTCCCCGCAATGAAAAAAGTCTATCCACATCAACTCGTTCTATCCTCCTAGTAATTTTAAAGACTTCGATCAAATCCCCTCTCAACCATCTACAATCCAAAGAATAAAGACTTCATTTGCTCAATCTTTCTTTGTAATCTAGTTGCTGATATCCAGGTAACATTGACGTAAATCTTCTCTGCACCCTCTCTACTTTATTGATAGCTTTCCTCTCATTTGGTGACCAGAACTGCACACAGTACTCACAAAAGAGCCTCACCAATATCTTGTCTAGTCTCAACCTCACTGCCCGACTCCTGTATTCTATGTGATGGTTGATCAACGCCAGCTATTTGAACAGATTCTTTTCGAGGTACTCTCTGATTACCCTCCAATAATTAACCTATCACTGTCAGGCTCACTTGGTTGGCTTTTGAAGCCGTTTTTCAACAAAGGAACATTAGATTACATCCATTCCTCTGGCACCTCACCCGTGGATAAACAGGTTTTAAATATTTCTGTCAGAGCCCTGGCAATTTCTACACTTCTTTCCCTCAAGGCCAAGGGAATATCATGTCAGACGTCCATCCACCATCAGACAAAAATTAGCCGACACAAGATGAAGGCAGGACAGTAGTCCCACCTCTCCAGCACGAGTCATGGATCAAGTGAGCACTGACTGCAAGAAGTTTCTACATCCTCTTGGTGTCTGTGTGGATTTCCTCCCACACTCCACAGCTCAAGGGGGCCGTAAGTTCATTGGCGAATTGGGAAGCTCAAGACCATGGGGTGGAAGTGCACATTCTGGACCTGGGGGCATCAATTCAATTCAACTGCACGGATGAACCTTTGGGCACGACCTGATCTTTTTCTGGTTTCAAACTCATTATTTTTGAAAATTGTATGTGCACCTCTAATGCAACACGACTGCTGCAAAACAGGCTTCTTGATACATATCCATGACAAGAACTCGGGAGAATCTGATTTAGTTACTAGACTTTTGAACAGAACAGTGTCTGGACATTTTATCC
This sequence comes from Narcine bancroftii, assembly GCF_036971445.1. Classification (NCBI taxonomy): domain Eukaryota; kingdom Metazoa; phylum Chordata; class Chondrichthyes; order Torpediniformes; family Narcinidae; genus Narcine; species Narcine bancroftii. The sequence continues at coordinate 73,088,621 of NC_091482.1, read as the reverse complement.
CTAAACTGAAACTTTATAGACATACAGAACAAAAAGAGGGCAAAACAAGCTTGTGTCTCACCAATACCACAATTCACGGACACTTTTTAAGTTCTCAAGGGTGGCAGAAAACACAAAGAACAGACAAACTCCTTCCACACTGTCACTTTGAGAGCTTTGGACTCACCATGCTATAAATATTGCCAAGCCATCACTCTCTCTCCAAATCAATGACCCAAAGTCCTGGCTGAGCGATAGATTTGAGACATTTTACCCGCTATGTAGCAATCGGGCACAAGGAAAATTGCTGCTTCCATTGTGAAGTATTTAGGAATCTCAGACCACAAACAACCTTCACCCCGAAAAACAAGCAATTCTCCACAATAAAACTAGGTTTCCTTCCTGTCTGCAAGCATCTGCTCTCTTGAGTCTGAATGGCACAACTGGGGAAACCGTTTCAAATCCATGACCTGAAACAGCATATTCTCTTCCCCTAATTGGAGCTGTCTTGCAATTGGCCACCACTGCCCGAGCAAGAATGAACTGGGAGATCTCACACTTGCTCCTTCACAGGTGAGACCTCCCTGTTCATTGGAGCTCCATATTATCCATCTTGCTCAATTTTGTTAACCTTAATCAAGTCTCCTCTCATTCTCCAACACTCCCATGAAAAATAAAAATCAGGTATCCTGTAGTTCGCGAGTCTGGACACCAGGTGGTGGTATTATACCTAGATCTCTCTCTCTCTCTCTCCCCCTCTCGCTTCATGCATGCAGTACTCGGTGTGAACAGGCGGTGGCAGCACTATACAGCTCTTGCAATCTGCAGCTTGGACAGGAGATGTCGGAGTTACAGAGACATGGCTGCGGGAACGGCAGGATTGGGAAATCAATGTTCCCGGGTACACGTCCTATAGAAAAGACAGAAAGTTGGGAAGAGGAGGTGGGGTAGCTCTGTTGGTAAGAAATAAAATTCAGGCATTTGAAAGGAAAGACATTGAAACAGGTGGGTAGAGTCTGTTTTGATAGAATTAAGAAATTGTAAAGGCATGAGGACCATAATGGGGGTCATTTACAGGCCTCCGAAAAGTAGCTCAGATATTAAAGTATAAATCAGGAATTAAGAGTGGCATGTCAAAGTGGTAGCAATACGGTAGTTATGGGGGACTTCAACATGAAAGTGGACTGGGATAATCAGACGGGGGCAGGAACACAAGAGAGTGAGTTTATTGAATGTCTACGAGATACTTTCATCCATTGATTTAATTATAAATTTGGTTACTTTGTTCTTTATGTTAATTTTTTTCCCCAGTTTTATCCATATTTGAATCCAAATTCAGGTTGAAATCCCCTCCTATTAATATGTTCCCTTGCGTATCTGCTACCTTCAAAAAGATATCTTGCATAAACTTTTGATCTTCTTCGTTAGGTGAATATACATTGAGTAGATTCCAAAACTCCGAATATATCTGACATTTTATCATTACATATCTCCCTGCTGGATCTATTATTTCCTCTTCTATTTTAAATGGCACATTTTTACTAATTAATATAGCTACTCCTCTTGCTTTTGAATTATACGATGCTGCTGTTACGTGTCCTACCCAATACGAGATACTTTCTTGGAGCAGCTAGTGGAGGAACCTACCAGGGGGAAGTCAATTCTGGACTTGGTGCTGTGCAGCGACGCAGAGTTAATAAGTGACCTCGATGTAGGGGAGCCATTAGGGAATAGTGACCATGGTATGGTTATTTTTGAGCGGCAATTAGAAAGGGAAAAAGAAAGGAAGTCGGAAGCATCTGTACTGCAGTTAAATAAAGGGGATTATGCAGCTATGATGGAGGAGCTAGCCAAAATAAAATGGAAAGATACACTAGCTGGGAGGACAACTCGGGAAAAATGGCAGGTGCTTTTGGACATTTTCCACAGGATTCAGGACAAATTTATTCCAAAGTGGCGGAAAGGCTCTAGGAGATGCAAATGGCAGTCGTGGCTAACTAATGAAATCAAGTGCAATATCAAATCCAAAGGGAGTAAGTATAAGATAGAGAAGTGGAAGACTAGTGGGCAAGATCAGGGAGCATGGAATTGGAGGTAAGGTGCTGACATGGATAGGAAATTGGTTAAGAAATAGGAAACAAAGGGTTGGAGTAAGCCGGTCCTTTTCAGGATGGCAGGATGTGACGAGTAGAGTGCCGCAGGGATCGGTATTGGGTCCTCAGTTGTTTGTAATTTCTGTAAATGATTTGGATGAGGGAATTAATAACATGAGCAAATTTGCAGATGACACTAAACTGCGTGGCGGTGTGGGGTGTGAGGGTGATATCAGGAAAATGCAGAGGGACTTGGACAGGTTGGGGGTGTGGGCTGCTGAATGGAAGATGACGTTCAATGTGAGCAAATGTGAGGTTATCCATTTTGGGGGCAATAATAGGAAAGCTGAGTATTCTCTAAATGGAGACAAGCTAGGGAGTGGGGAGGAGCAAATGGATCTGGGTGTACTTGTTCACCGGTCACTGAAGGCTAACATGCAGGTTCAGAAAGCTGTGAAGAAGGCAAATAGCATGTTGGCTTTCATAAAGAGGGGATTGGAGCATAGGAACAGAGACGCCCTTCTGCAGTTGTGCAGGGCCCTGGTGAGACCCCACCTGGAGTATTGCGTCCAGTACTGGTCTCCAATTTTGAGGAAGGACATACTAGCTATAGTGGGTGTGCAGCGCAGATTTACAAGGTTAGTTCCAGCGATGGCGGGGTTGACATATGCTGAAAGGCTAGAAAAACTGAACTTATATCCGATGGAGTTTAGAAGGATGAGGGGGGACATGATTGAGGTATACAAAATTATCAGGGGGATGGACAGGGTGAAGTCGGATTACTTGTTCCCAGTGATGGGGGAGACGAGGACTAGAGGGCATAGTTTAAGAATACAGGGTAGGCCCTTTAGGACGGAGATGAGAAAACATTTTTTTACCCAGAGAAGTGTGAATCTGTGGAATGCTCTGCCACAGAGGGTGGAAGAGGCAGATTCGCTGATTATGTTCAAAAGAGCGTTAGATAAGACTCTAGTGGGCAAAGGAGTAAAGGGTTATGGGGATAAGGCTGGAATGGGGTACTGATAGTAGTGATCAGCCATGATCTGTAAAATGGCGGTCACTGAAGGCTCGACAGGCCGAAGGGCCTACTCCTGCTCCTATTGTCTATTGAACCATTCCTCCAAGGTCCCTCTGTTCCTCAATGCCCTCCCCTTCACTGCATACGTCTTGGTTATTCTTACCAAAATAAAGTACCTCACACTTACCTACATTAAACTCCATCTGCCATCTTTCCAAACAGTCCAAATCCTTTTGTAGTCCATGAAAACCCTCCTCACTCTCCACAAATCTTGAAAATAAGCAAAATGTATTACGTTATGTTAAGCTTCTCTTTGAAAATTTTAATTTCACATGCATTAAATGCGTACATAAATTTCTCATTCAAAGATAATGAAAAATTAATACATAGTATTTTTTTTTAAATTCCCCCTGCCCAACAACCCAATAGAAAAGAAAGATAACATCTGGAAAGTATTTATAAAAAAATTACTAAAAAACTATCAAATAAAATCTAACAAATTTTCTTGATTTTAGGAGTCAGAAGGTTCAGGTTGGGCGATTACAACTTAATTCCTACAGTTTATAAATAGGATTCCCAAATCTTTCCAAAAATTTCAAATTTGTAACGTAAATTACATGTAATTATTTCAAGTGTCAAGGGACTTGGGGGGGTTCTCGTTCAGGAAAACATAGTGAGTTGGTAACCACCAGGTTGGATCGGCAGGAAAAGAAAGCAAATTCTATGTTGGCCTTTGTTTCAAGGGTAGGGAGGTGTTGATGGGGCATGGGAGAGACCTCATTTGGAGAACTGCGAAGTTTATCTTAAAAAGGATGTGCTGATGTTGGAGAGAGAGCAGAGATTTACCAGGATGATATATCTCCACTCTTCATTGGAGTATAGAAGAAGGAGAGGAGATCTCAGAAACCTTTCCAATGCTGAAAGGATTGGACAGTAGATGTGAATAATGTTTCCCTTGGATAAAAAGACATTGTCTTAGAATTAGAAGATACCTATTTAAAGCAGATGAGAAATTTATTTCACCAGAAGGTCATGGAATTTGTTGCTGGACTGTTGAGGGAGTTTAAGTGGGGGGGGGGGGTGGCGGAATTAATAGATGTTTAATGAGTCAGGGTATCAAGGGATCAGGGGAAAAAGCCAGAACTTGGAATGAGAGGCGAGAACAGTTTAGATCAGGGGATAGCAGACACAGTGGGCTGAATGGCCAACTTCTGTTCCTTGTAATTTGACACCATTTTAACTAATGTACATTTGAGAATTTTAACATCCATCCATATATCCTCTGTGGAGGCCTGTGACGAGAGCTGTGCCTCAGGGATAGGTGCTGGAACAATAATGTGGTGAATTGGATTAGCAAGTTTGCAGGTGACACCAAGAACGGTGGAGTTGTGGACAGCCAGGAAAGCTTGCAGAAGGATCTGGACCAGCTGGAGAAAGGGCAGATGGAATTTAATGCAGATAAGTGTGAGGTGTCACATTTTGAAGGGCAAACCAAGAAAAGATAGACACGGTGAACGGTCGGGCACTGAGGAGTGAGGTTGAACAGAGCGACATGGTAAACGGGTGTCATTCCATGCAAGTGCTGTCACAGGTGGATTTGGGCGGGAATTGAAGATACCCAAGTTAACTAAAATTGAAAATTGTAAATGGGGCAAAAAAGGGATCTATTTCAGAAATGTTTGTGACAACAGAAAATGGCTAAACCAACTTTAGATTAAATGGGAGATTCTTCTTTAGAATTAACCCAAGAAGAACGGACTACTTACTATGTGTGAAGATGGTGGATTAAATTGATGAATGTGCGATATAATTGGGTGAATTATAATTTTTTTTACATCATTTGTATTTAACTTTAGTCATTCAGATTTATGTTTTCATTGTGGGATTCAAATTAATACCTTTTTTTGTCTGTCTGGTGGTGTGATAAAGTTAAGCCTTTGAGGATTTATTTGAAAGGTTAACACAATTCCATTACACCTCCTTCCCATGGAGAAATTTTTAGACTTCTGAAAGGTTAAAATTTTAAACTGCAATCTCTGATTTGTTCTTAATAGATTTCACAGCCATAATCAATAGAATAAAAACAAATGTAGCAGAAACCTCTAAATCCAACATCTAAATAAGCAATCCTCAATGACACTGGCCCTTAATATCATTATAGTGTCTTATACTTCAGTCCTATTCTTGCAAAATTAAACTCCAGTTGAATCATCATCTATTCTTATTTTTAATCTTACTCAAAAATTATGATCAATACTTAATCCCATAGCAGCACAAACACATTCTTCTACATGTTGCAGAGCTAATACAAGGGACAAAAATGATTTTCCAGCAGCAGAATAATTCTTTTGAGTGTTTATTCAATGTCTGAGAATCATAAGCCAGAAGATTTTTAACATCATCAGACATATTTATTTTTAATACAGCACCGGCTGCATCCATCAAATCCCGGGATGAAGCGGTTGTAAAAGTAGTCCATACCCGCAAACTCCTGCAGCTCCTTGAGGCTGTCCGGACATGGTAACTCCCTGAGAGCGGAGACCTTTGCAGCGGTGGGCGTGGCTCCTTCGGCCGTGATGGTATGGCCCAGGAACTGCATGGACTCTTTCCCAAACTAGCACTTGGCCAGGTTGATGGCAAGGCTGAAATCGGCCAGCCGGGAGAAAAGGGCACAAAGGTGGGCCTTGTGTTGCGCCTGGCCCTTGCTGGCGACGAGAATGTCGTCCTAATAAATAAAGCCAAAATCCAAGTCCCTGCCCACAGAGTCCATGAGGCGCTTGAAGGTCTGAGCGGGACCCTTGAGCCTGAATGGCATGCGCAGGAATTCGAACAAGCCAAAGGGGGAGATGATTGCTGTCTTTGGTATGTCCTCAGGGTTCACCGGGATCTGGTAATATCCACGCATCAGGTCAACCATGGAGAAAACCCTCGCACCATGCAGGTTGGCCGCAAAGTCTTGGATGTGAGGGATGGGATAACGGTCAGGAACTGTTACCTCATTGAGCCGTCGATAGTCTCCGCAGGGACGCCAGCCACCGGAGGCTTTCAGGACCAGGTGGAGCGGCGAGGCCCATGGGTTTTCAGACCGCCGAATGATCCCCAGGTCCAACAGGTGCCAAAACTCCTCCTTCGCCTCCTTGAGATTGTCAGGCAGGAGCCGGCGAGCCCTGGCGTGAACCAGTGGGCCCTGAGTGGGGATGTGGTGGAACTGCCCGTGGTGCGGTGAGGCAGCGGAGAACTATGGCTTGATGAGTGTCGTGAACTCTTCCGGGATTCACTGGAACGAGTCTCTGGGTGTGCTAATCGTGGCCATCTGTGGTTGCTCCGAGCAGGAGGCGTCGAGGCGAACGGCCTGGAAGGTACGGCGTCCACCAGGCGCCTACCCCGAATATCTACCAGAAGCCCATGTGCGAGGAGGAAGTCTGCACCCAGGATGGCAGTTGGAAAGGACAAGACAGTGAACCTCCATGTGAAATTTCATTGGCTGATCTGGAAGTGGACTGTCTTGTCTCCATACATCTGGATTGCTGTTGCATTGGCTGCACGGAGGGGAGGACCACAAGGTCAGTTCCTGGACTCGACGGTCGTGGCCAGGATGACATTGATCTGGGCTCCAGATCAACGAGGAACTGCCAGCTGCTGACTGAGTCCCGCAGATAGAGGAGGCTGTGTTCTTCGCCAGCCCCCGCAGCCATTAACCCTGGCCGGCCTGGTCATTTCCCTGGAATGAGCCAGACTGATGACACTTCCGAGCCTTGGCTCCCCAGCGCTGGTGGTAGGAGCAGAGGCATGGAGCGGATGCTGTGGCCTTGGTTATGCTCTTGGGCACCCCTGCAGGAGCCAAATGCTCTACTGCAGCGCTCGGGGCAGGCTTGGCGTGGTCATGTCTGTGCCTCGAGACCTACTGGACCACTGAGCCCTCTGGGAATAGTGCGTGCCATAGCTCCTGGGCCTTCTTGGGGACCTTCCTCACGTCAGTGAAGCTCTCCTGGACCAGCAGCAGCTGGACATCTCCGGGCATATGGTCGAGGAAAATGCACTCGAAGAGTGGGGAGTTGGTGTGCTCACCCATGAGCGTGAGCATCTCGTCCATCAGCTCCATTGGGGACCTGTCCCTCAGGGCGCCGAGGTGTAGCATCTGAGCGGCATGCTGGTGTCTGTATAGTCCGAGTGATCCAGTAAGCACTTGCTTTACGTTCTCGTATTTGTCTTCGGCGGGTGGGTGCTGAGCAAGGTGCAGCACGTGTCTGCCGATGGCCAGGTCCAGGGCAGCGACCACATGATAGAATTTGGTTGTGTCGGACGAGGTCTGGCAGAGGTGAAACTGAGCCTCCGCGTGGCTGACGCAGGTCTCCAGCTCCTGAACCCAGAATTCATGGAGTTTCGCGGCTAAGGCGCTGATCACCCCAGGCTCACTCATGATGGGTTCAAAGACGTTTGATCCAATCAGGGTCACCAATTGTTGCATCAGCTACAGTGCTCCTGAAAGAACACACACAACCAGACAGTTTGAGCTCAGTGAGCAGACTAGTTTATTGCAGGCTGCTAAGCTGTACTTATACTCCCATCCTGGACCTGGCTGAAAACCATGCTGGAGGGCGCTGACGTCACCTGGGCATCACGTGGTCCCCCAGCTCGGGGCTTCTGAGCCCCGTGCTGGGAGGAAGGGAACACATCCAATGGCGCCATTTTGGCCGGCTGTCCCACCGCGTGGCTTACAAGCGGGGCTGGTTCGCCTGCCTGGTGGTGATCCGCCACACATCACACATTCTGGGTGATTTGCAGACAATGCAATTTGGTTTTTTTAATACTTTATTTCTCAATTTTTCACCAAAATAATAATTGTATTACATTCAACTGTAAATTATTTTTAAAAATTAAACATGTGGTATTATCCTCCCATCCCCCTCAACCCACCCTCCCAACATCCCCCCCACTCCTAAAAAAATAAATAAACTGGAGAATGCCAAGAACATAAAGCATTCCTGGAGAAATATCTATTGGGATGTCTGGGAATGGACCAAGCGTTTGGCCTTCACGTCCAAAGGCAGGCTGTGTGCTCGTAGAAAGTCTGCGCCGAGAAGTGATGTGTCCACAGTGGCTCGAATGAAATTCCACTAGAAATTTTCTCTGCCGAGTTGTTTTTGGACATTGTGCGTGACAAAGGTCTTGATGGCAGTCTTTTTTGTCGCCCAGAGGGTGGGACCTTGTGGGTATATTCGTCTCTTCAGGGCGATTGGTGGGATGACACTGAGTTCAGCACCCGTGCCGGCCACTAGCCTTGTCAGTAATGTTCAAGAGGCTATTGGTGAGGTCAGCCACCTTGTCCATGAGCGGCGGCTGGCCTGGGCATTTTCTGAAAATGAGCAGGGCTGGCTGCATCTTCACGCTCGAGCCCATCGATGTTGCTGATAAAGACACCAGCTAACGTTCAGTGCCTCTGCTAATTTGGTGGGGGGCGGTTGTGCTCGGTTCGGGTGGGATCAGTTCTGCTGCCCCACATGAGGATGAGTCAATCGGTTCATGGCGGACTCATTTTCATGTTTCATGTGCACAGCGCATCAGCGCTGGCCGTGACCTTACGTGGGTCTGAGAAATCTTCGTCCGTCAACGGCAGTTGTATGTCATCTGGCATCTGTTCCAAGAAAGCCTACTCAGACATGAGGCATGACTTGTGGCCCTCTGCTCGTGCGACCATCTCATCCATCAGGGCACATGGTGTTCTGTCTCCTTAGCTGTGCAGGTGCATCAGCCTGGCAGCGCACTGTCGTCTGAACAGGCCGAAAGCCCTCAAGAGGAGTTTGTTGAGGGCTGGGTATTTCCTTCCTCCGGGGATCGTGTATCAGGTCGTCCACACTGGCCGCGGTCTCTTGGTCCAGGGAACTGACGACATGGTAGAACGTTGTCGAGTCAGACGTGATCTGCCGGAGGTGAAATCGTGCTTCCGCTTGCCTGAACCAAGTGCGTGGGCGAAGCGTCCAGAGGTTGGCAATTTCATAGCCACTGCGTTGACTGCTGCAGCATCCATGGTGTGGAGTCCAGAATCGTCTGGACTCGTCGGGGTCACCAATTGTAGCGGTAGCTACAAGGAGAAATGAAATAAGGAGATGACTTTGTTAGTCGCTTGCACTTCCAACAGTTTATATTGGAAAATTCCCATGCTGCACCTTATCAGGTGGCCCGTAAGTGCCGCCCACACAGGGGCGGTGATGTAACGACGCAGCCAAGTGCATCTGCATGGCCCGTTTGAGCTGGGGAGAAGATGCGCCCAGCAGTAACATCTTGACACGGCTACACTGCTGCTGCGGCCGTAACAGTGCAGAGCCGATTCGACTGCGTATCGATGTGTGCCGCTACAGCTATACATTTCCGAGCAACTGCTGAAGCAATTGACACAAATTCAATGTGATAAATATTTCAATTTAATTTTGGCCTCATAACCTTAATCTTTCTTTGGCTTGGCTTCGCGGACGAAGATTTATGGAGGGGTAATGTCCACGTCAGCTGCAGGCTCGTTTGTGGCTGACAAGTCCGATGCAGGACAGGCAGACACGGTTGTAGCTGTCGCAAGGGAAAATTGGTGGGTTGGGGTTGGGTGTTGGATTTTTCCTCCTTTGTCTTTTGTCAGTGAGGTGGGCTCTGCGGTCTTCTTCAAAGGAGGTTGCTGCCGGCCAAACTGAGAGGCGCCAAGATGCACGGTTTGAGGCGATATCGGCCCACTGGCGGTGGTCAATGTGGAAGGCACCAAGAGATTTCTTTAGGCAGTCCTTGTACCTCTTCTTTGGTGCACCTCTGTCTCGGTGGCCAGTGGAGAGCTCGCCATATAACACCATCTTGGGAAGGCGATGGTCCTCCATTCTGGAGACGTGACCTACCCAGCACAGTTGGATCTTCAGCAGCGTCGGCCTCTGCCATATCGAGTACTTCGATGTTGGAGATGAAGTCGCTCCAATGAATGTTGAGGATGGAGCAGAGACAATGCTGGTGGAAGCGTGATGCCGGTAGAGGACCCATGATTCGGAGCCAAACAGGAGTGTGGGTATGACAATGGCTCTGTATACGCTAATCTTTGTGAGGTTTTTCAGTTCGTTGATTTTCCAAACTCTTTTGTGTAGTCTTCCAAAGGCGCTATTTGCCTTGGCGAGTCTGTTGTCTATCTCGTTGTCGATCCTTGCATCCGATGAAATGGTGCAGCTGAGATAGGTAAACTGCTTGATCATTTTGAGTTTTGTGTGCCCGATGGAGATGTGGGGGGGCTGGTAGTCATGGTGGGGAGCTGGCTGATGGAGGACCTCAGTTTTCTTCAGGCTGACTTCCAGGCCAAACATTTTGGCAGTTTCCGCAAAACAGGACGTCAAGCGCTGAAGAGCTGGCTCTGAATGGGCAACTAAAGCGGCATCGTCTGCAAAGAGTAGTTCACGGACAAGTTGCTCTTGTGTCTTGGTGTGAGCTTAATATTACTCGGTAAAAATAACATGAAGGCCTGGAAAATTACGTACCCCAATCCAAAATTGTCTAACTTTAGGACATTGCCAAGTTGAATGCAAAAATGTTCCAATCTCAGGTTCACATCGAAAACATTAATCCGATACGGCAGGATTTAATCTATTTGATTTTTGTGGAGTCAAATAGAACTGATGTAAAAAATGATATTGAACCAACCTATATCTTAGTCAGATTATTTACACAAATCCATCCAATCCTTTTCGCTTATTTGAGAATTTAAATCTATTTCCCGTCTTCATCTAGATTTATTCACTCCAGTTTTTGGGGCCTTAGATTGAAGCAAGTTATACATTACTGAAATAAATTTATTTCCAGCAGGATAACAAATCAGTAATTCTAATTCACTTTGATTAGGTAACATCAAAGTAAGACCTATTTTTAAAGATAAAAAAGCTTTAACTTGGTAATAACAAGATAATTCTTTCAAAGATTTCAATCTCACATCCTCAAAACTAATTTTCTTAATACCCTTCCATCTCCAAATCCTCCAGAATTGGTTGTCTATTGAAAAAGGAAAATGCCTATTTCAATATTAAACCTTTCATGCGAATTTCATTATCAACTCAATCAAATGTTTCAAAATAGATGATTCCCCACTTCCAAATAAAGCTTAGGATTCCATTTGTAAATAAAATCTTGGGGATCCGTATTCCCTATTGCATTAAATTCAACAGAAACCCAAGCTGGAATATCATCTAAATTATACAATATATTTATAAATCTTAATTGAGCTGCTTTTCAAAATTCTTAAAATGAGGAAGACACAAACCACACCCCCCCCCCCCCCCCACCAACTCATATTTCCAAGTCAATTTTTCCAAAGAAACCCTGGGCATTTTATCTTTACATAATTTCCGAACCGCCATATTTAAATCCTGACAATGCAATTCTCCAAAACACCACAACCATTCCTTAATTGGGCAACACTTCTCCTAAATATTGGCAACATTTATGCTGGCATTGCTCGGACACCCTAATCAGAGTGACCCACAGTCGCCAGGAGTGGGTGCTGCCACGCGAGCCATCATTCAAGTAAATGGCTCGCGAGACTATCTTGTGACTTGAAGTCAAGCTGGTGTAAATACGATCAATAACTCTCTCTCTGTTTTGTGCAAAGAATCTTGCATATAAGAACGAAAGAGAGTTGGAGTGTGGTTTGGTGAAACTCTGTGTCCTTCATTAATTCTCTGAGTCAACTCAAAGTGGGAGTTCGATTCCTCATCTACGTGTGCAGCCCAGACAGTTTGGGCACAGTTACACCAGGTGTACACATTGCCCAAAGCCTTTGGGATCAGCATTGTGGTGCACACAATAATCACGTCAAATAGGATGGAGTGATTAAACACCTTCAATGACCAAAAACCTGAGCATTACTGATACACGACTGGGCCAGGTTCCATGAACAGAAGCAAGAGGGGGCTAGTCCGGGAAATCCAGGGTGGAGCTAAGGGAGAGGTTGGAGAAGGTCAGGAAGATATGGACTGGCCAGTCCATACATCTATATCAAAGCCTTTCACCACTTCTTTGAGATAAAACCCAACGAGGTGATGTGGCGACACAGAGCACATACTGTACTTTATGACATACATAGTTCATAGTGTCCATCACAAGTTCAGCCTGTCGGGTGGTCTTGTGATCCTCTGTGGCTTCCGAGGCACTGGGCCCTCCCAATTTTGTGCCAGCTCCCCTTCTCGCTTCAGTCTGTGTACGGACCTGAATCATTAACTGACCATCTCTCTCCATGGACACTGCCTAACCTGCTGAGTTCCTCCAGCTTCATTCTTTATTCCTCGTTCTGGTGGTCCTTCACCTAAAGGCAGAATAGGCTCACGGGGAGAAACAGCCTCCTGCTCCTACTTTGTTCTGTGTTGGGGAAAACCTATTCTAAATCCTCGTTCACTCCTTGAGGTGATCGGTCCTTGGCATCTGTTGGCCCTTGTACAGAACAAAGGCCACTCTTCTGCCTCTCACCCTGAAAGGACTCAGTTCAACCTTGTGCCATTTGGGGGATTAGCATTGGGGGAGTGGGTTTGTTGGGGGATCAGGGATAAGTTAAAGGTTATCTGCCCTCTCATTTCAACTGAATCCACACAGACCTGCATCATTCTGTGTCATATTAAGCCCTGACCACACAAATCCCCCCATTCACTTTCCAATTTGATGAAGGGTGCAGAATATTAGCTGGATCTTGTTCTGATAATTCTGATGAAGACATCATCACACAGATTTTGCCAGGAAGCTAGGAGAGAGAGTGACCAAGGACATTTCAGACAGGAATCAATTCTCAATTCCTCGACTGAGTCTCATATCCTAATGCCTGCCTCATCTCTAAAACAATAGTGCGAATTGACTACAGCTGGAGCCAGTTTCAGCTGCATTCTACGTCAAGAATCAGTCTGCAGAAGCAGAAACAGCCCTATGGAATGTTCTTTCAGATGGCAGCCTGAAAGGGACAGCTGCAGGAGAGGCGCCTCAGAGCGCACTCCAGTTCCTGTCAGCGCAGGACATCAGGGCAGGTGCGGCTGGCACAGGATGTTGGGGCAGGGGAGGCTGTCAGGCAGCAGTGATGGGTGGTGTCGGGCGCGGTGATGGGGGCTCTCGGGTGAGGTGAATGGGGCTGTCGGACGCAGGAAGGATGGGTTGTCGGGCACGAGGAGGGGGGCTGTGAGGCGCGGGGATTTGGGTCCCTGGCTGATTATCATCAGGCGGCTGCATTCAGGGTCCTCGGGGGAATTGCTCAGACACGGAGATCATACCTCCCGAAGGAAGATTGGTAAGTACTCCTCCGAGCCGCATCAGGCTCTTTCACATGGCCTCCTTACAGCCGCATTCAGATAGAATATGTGACTTTACATCGGGGGTATTCTGGCCACCTGAAGGAGGCTCATCAGGCCTGATCCAAAGGCTGCAATAAGCCTTCAGCACCACTCAGTCCCAGAATGGCAGTTTCTGCTTTGAACTGTTAGCCACCATTGTCAACTTCAAGAATTAAAAATTCCTATGAAATTAGACATTTACATGTGTAAATTGGAAACCAGAAATCAGACAGGCAAAGAATGATTACCAATGTGTACTGTGAGCAACCCTTCCAGATTTCTGTTGAAATTTTGTAGACCAGAAGGATGTTCTTAATTATAATGGGCACATGAGATTAAATTGCCAACAACAAATCCTTTCTATGTCTTGAGGAAGAGGATGTGCAAAATGTAAAGCAGAAGCTGTACTAATACCTTCCAAGAAATGTTATCCAATTTGTTGGCAGGAAAATGTCTTAAAAGCTCTACCATGTGAGTGTGTTCTTTAACTGCCGTTCAAACATTGATAGTGAGGTGAGTCTGTTCACCCACCACTGGTACCCCTCATTCCTGCTGGCATGACTCAATAAAGACTGTGTTTTAGAGTTTGTGGTTTGTTACTGTACCTTTTTGTACCTTGACAGGAAATCGACTTCAACAAGGGTGAGAAAAAAAAACACTCAAACCCCTTACATGGTGACAGATTTGAACCTGGGTCACTGTCACGAAGAACATTCTTCCAAACATGCCAAGATCAAAATTCAATTGATTGTCATGGTATAAAGTGCAATATTACACAAAATTCACTTCATTCAGTCATAAAGCAGACAGAGTCACATCAGCAGGAAGTTAGACATAGTGTTCCTTGCAGTTAAGAGGAAAAGAGAATTCCCTGAGTCCCCTACAGCCCCCAAACACAGCCCTTGCCCACAAACACCCAGCCCCCTGCCCCCAAAATCCAGCGCAAACCATCAAATGCAGTTGCCTTGTTTAGAAAAGGTAATGGGGAGAATCTTGGGAATTATAGACCAGTTAGGATCTATGAGCATTTGCAGAAGTACAGACTTCTCAAGGTCAGTCAGCATGGCTTTGTGATGGGAAGGTCATGCCTCATGAGTCTAAATGAGTTTTATTTGAGTGGGGTAACAAAGGAAATGAATGAGGGTCGTGTGGTAGATGTGGTCTACATGGATTTTATCAAGAATTTGACGAGACTCATTAGAAAGCAATTTGGCAAAGGATCAGGGTAACTTTGGCTGTGGATAAAAAATTGTCTTGTTGGAAGAAAGCAGAGAGGAGTGGAGTGCCACATGGATCTGTTCTGGGACCCCTGCTCTTGATGATTTTTATAAATGACCTGGATGAAGAGGCAGAAGATGGGTCAGTATGTCTGCAGATGATGTGAAGGTTGGAGGAGTTGTGGATGATGCTGAAGGTTGTCGAAGGATAAGGATTTCAATCCAGGTAAGTGTGAGGTGATGCATTTTGGAAGGACAAACCAGAAGGCTGGGTACAAGGTTACCAGTCGGTTACATGAGTGAGGATAAACAGAGGGACTTTGGGGTTCAAATCCAAACATCCCTCAAGGTTGCCGCTCAGGTTGATAAGATAGTTATGAAGGCCAATGGGATGATGAGCTTCATTAAACTTTTCTACGTTGTCGTGCGTGAAAGTGAGGCCATTTTGGCAAGAAAGCGCAGAAAAATTAACCACGATCACAGCAGTGACCTCCACGTGAGACCTGACAATCTCTTCATTGAAACAAGCGACAACTTGACCAAATATCTAATCTCATTTATAAAAATAGCACTGGCCTTCGCGAAGAGATGTATCACGATCAACTGGATGTCCGATAGCACGTTGGGCTGTGGAAACGAACTGCAGTTACCTACGGGAAAAAAAAATCACATAAACGTGACCCTTTGGTAAAGGTCTGTCAGCTGTACCTGGACCACATAGGGGCCCAGACACTAATACAAATGAACAATAAAAGGGGATGAAAGTAACCATTATATAGACCAAAACCAAGTTTCCCCAACTGGACTCATCGACTTGTAATCTCTGAAAATGTGGATATGAAAACAAACTGCAACAGAGAGAAAAAAATTCAAAGTGCAAAAGGGAGAGTCTTTAAATGAGTCCCTGAATGTGTGTTGAGTCTCGTGGTGAAGGGGTAGCAGCTGTTCCTGAACCTGGCTATACCTCTTCCCTGATGGGAGCAGTGAGAACAGAGCGGGTGATGTGGATCCTTGATTGCTGCTGCTCTCTGACAGCAGCGTTCCCTGCAAATGTTCTCAATGGTGGAGGGTTCTGGGCGGTGTCCGTACTTTTGCAGAGCTTTTTGCTCAGGGGTATTGGTGTCACAAGACAATAGCTCAAACCTTCTACAAACTGAACCGTTCTCCCCTCACACCCGTAACCCACTATTTTTCTTGCATCAATGTGCCTGTCTAAATGTTAAAGGTCCCTATTATTCCAGACTCCACTATCCTGCCCGGCCATGCGCTCCAGGCATCCGCAGCCTTGTGGGTCCCCGTCCCCACTCAGCCTTCGGGGTCCCCGTCTCCCCTCAGCATTCTGGGTCCCTGTCCCCGTCCCCCCTTAGCCTTCTTGGTCCCAGACCCGTCCCCCCTCAGCCTTTTGGGTCCCCGTCCCCCCTCAGCCTTCTGGGTCCCCGTCCCCACTCAGCCTTCTGGGTCCCCGTCCCCACTCAGCCTTCTGGGTCCAAGTCCCCCCTGAGCCTTCTGGGTCCCCATCCCCCCTCAGCCTTCTTGGTCCCCGTCCCCCCTCAGCCTTCTGGGTCCCCGTCCCCTTCCCACCTCAGCCTTATGGGTCCCCGTCCCCCGTCAGCATTCTGGGACCCCGTCCCCGTCCTCCTCAGCCTTCTGGGTCCCCGCCCCCCTCAGCCTTCTGAGTCCCCGTCCCCCTCAGCCTTCTGAGTCGCCGTCCCCCCTCAGCCTTCTGGGTCCCCGTCCCACCTCAGCCTTCTGGGTCCCCGTCCCCCCTCAGCCTTCTGGGTCCCCGTCCCCCCTCAGCCTTCTGGGTCCCCGTCCCCCCTCAGCCTTCTGGGTCCCCATCCCCCCTCAGCCTTCTGGGTCCCCGACCCCCCTCAGCCTTGATGAGCTTCATTAAACTTTTCTACGTTGTCAAATAGAACTGATGTAAAAAATTATATTGAACCAACCTATATCTTAGTCATATTATTTACACAAATCCATCCAATCCTTTTCGCTTATTTGAGAATTTAAATCTATTTCCCATCTTCATCTAGATTTATTCACTCCAGTTTTGGAGGTCTTAGATTGAAGCAAGTTATACATTACTGAAATAAATTTATTTCCAGTAGGATAACAAATCAGTAATTCTAATTCACTTTGATTAGGTAACATCAAAGTAAGACCTATTTTTACAGATAAAAAAGCTTTAACTTGGTAATAACAAGATAATTCTTTCAAAGATTTCAATCTCACATCCTCAAAACTAATTTTCTTAATACCCTTCCATCTCCAAATCTTCCAGGATTGGTTGTCTATTGAAGAAGGAAAATGCCTATTTCAATATTAAACCTTTCATGCCAATTTCATTATCAACTCAATCAAATGTTTCAAAATAGATGATTCCCCACTTCCAAATAAAGCTTAGGATTCCATTTGTAAATAAAATCTTGGGGATTCGTATTCCCTATTGCATTAAATTCAACAGAAACCCAAGCTGGAATATCATCTAAATTATTCAATATATTTATAAATCTCAATTGAGCTGCTTTTCAAAATTCTTAAAATGAGGAAGACACAAACCACACCCACCCCCCCCCCCCCCCCCCCCCCCACCAACTCATATTTCCAAGTCAATTTTTCCAAAGAAACCCTGGGCATTTTATCTTTACATAATTTCCGAACCGTCATATTTAAATCCTGACAATGCAATTTGTTGAGCTCCTTGTTTATAAACTAACGGTTGAAATACATCTGACATAAAATTCTTTCCCTGATCTGATTTCATTTCTTGAGGCAAACCAAACCAATTGAAAAAATTTTTCTCGAGCCCCAGACACAGTGTTTGCTTTAATGATCCCAAGTGGTATGGCTTCTGTACACCTGGAAACATCCAAGCTAACTCATCAAGAATACAGGTACAATATTTTACCTCAGTAATTTAATTTACTAAGACATTTTTATATACGAGAAATATTAAATTAATATTAAAGGTTAACACAACTCCGTGACATATCTGAATAGTCAAGGTATTAAAGGTGAGTGGGAGAATGGATCAGTTCATGATGGAATGGACACAATGGGCCAAATGGCCTACTTCTGCTCCTGTATCTTATTGTATCATATTTTACAAAGCACAGATGTTTTTTTCAACCCCAATTTGAAAATCACAGTTTTGGCTTTTGAAATGAAAATTGCACACATTTTTGCACAGTAAAGATGTCGGTTTTGACCCAAAAACAGGACCTATTTTGAAAAATACAACTTTTGTCCCTTTTTAGCAAAGCACTCCATACTTTCCTTCAAAACACAACCTTCAGTTTTTGTTTATTAGAACCTCCACTTCTCCCAGAACAACCATTGTACACAAATTCTCCAAAACACCACAACCATTCCTTAATTGGGCAACACTTCTCCTAAATATTGGTAACATTTATGCTGGCATTGCTCGGACGCCCTAATCAGAGTGACCCACAGTCGCCAGGAGTGGGTGCTGCCACGCGAGCCATCATTCAAGTAAATGGCTCGCGAGACTATCTTGTGACTTGAAGTCAAGCTGGTGTAAATACGATCAATAACTCTCTCTCTGTTTTGTGCAAAGAATCTTGCATATAAGAACGAAGAGAGTTGGAGTGTGGTTTGGTGAAACTCTGTGTCCTTCATTAATTCTCTGAGTCACCTCAAAGTGGGAGTTCGATTCCTCATCCACGTGTGCAGCCCAGACAGTTTGGGCACAGTTACACCAGGTGTACACATTGCCCAAAGCCTTTGGGATCAGCATTGTGGTGCACACAATAATCACGTCAAATAGGATGGAGTGATTAAACACCTTCAATGACCAAAAACCTGAGCATTACTGATACACGACTGGGCCAGGTTCCATGAACAGAAGCAAGAGGGGGCAAGTCTGGGAAATCCAGGATGGAGCTAAGGGAGAGGTTGGAGAAGGTCAGGTAGATATGGACTGGCCAGTCCATACATCTATATCAAAGCCTTTCACCACTTCTTTGAGATAAAACCCAACGAGGTGATCTGGCGACACAGAGCACGTACTGTACTTTATGACATACATAGTTCATAGTGTCCATCACAAGTTCAGCCTGTCGGGTGGTCTTGTGATCCTCTGTGGCTTCCGAGGCACTGGGCCCTCCCAATTTTGTGCCAGCTCCCCTTCTCGCTTCAGTCTGTGTACGGACCTGAATCATTAACTGACCATCTCTCTCCATGGACACTGCCTAACCTGCTGAGTTCCTCCAGCTTCATTCTTTATTCCTCATTCTGGTGGTCCTTCACCTAAAGGCAGAATAGGCTCACGGGGAGAAACAGCCTCCTGCTCCTACTTTGTTCTGTGTTGGGGAAAACCTATTCTAAATCCTCGTTCACTCCTTGAGGTGATCGGTCCTTGGCATCTGTTGGCCCTTGTACAGAACAAAGGCCACTCTTCTGCCTCTCACCCTGAAAGGACTCAGTTCAACCTTGTGCCATTTGGGGGATTAGCATTGGGGGAGTGGGTTTGTTGGGGGATCAGGGATAAGTTAAAGGTTATCTGCCCTCTCATTTCAACTGAATCCACACACACCTGCATCATTCTGTGTCATATTAAGCCCTGACCACACAAATCCCCCCATTCACTTTCCAATTTGATGAAGGGTGCAGAATATTAGCTGGATCTTGTTCTGATAATTCTGATGAAGACATCATCACACAGATTTTGCCAGGAAGCTAGGAGAGTGACCAAGGACATTTCAGACAGGAATCAATTCTCAACTCCACGACTGAGTCTCATATCCTAATGCCTGCCTCATCTCTAAAACAATAGTGCGAATTGACTACAGCTGGAGCCAGTTTCAGCTGCATTCTACGTCAAGAATCAGTCTGCAGAAGCAGAAACAGCCCTATGGAATGTTCTTTCAGATGGCAGCCTGAAAGGGAAAGCTTCAGGAGAGGCGCCTCAGAGCGCACTCCAGTTCCTGTCAGCGCAGGACATCAGGGCAGGTGCGGCTGGCACAGGATGTTGGGGCAGGGGAGGCATGGGTGGTGTCGGGAGCAGTGATGGGGGCTCTCGGGTGAGGTGAATGGGGCTGTCTGACGCGGGAAGGGTGGGTTGTCGGGCATGAGGAGAGGGGCTGTCAGGCGTGGGGATTTGGGTCCCTGGCTGATTATCATCAGGCGGCTGCATTCAGGTTCCTCGGGGGAATTGCTCAGACACGGAGATCATACCTCCCGAAGGAAGATTGGTAAGTACTCCTCCGAGCCGCATCTGCTCTTTCACATGGCCTCCTTACAGCCGCATTCGGGCAGAATATGTGACTTTACATCGGGGGTATTCTGGCCACCTGAAGGAGGCTCATCAGGCCTGATCCAAAGGCTGCAAGAGCCTTCAGCACCACTCAGTCCCAGAATGGCTGTTTCTGCTTTGAACTGTTAGACACCATTGTCAACTTCAAGAATTAAAAATGACTATGAAATTAGACATTACATGTGTAAATTGGAAACCAGAAATCAGACAGGCAGAGAATGATTACCAATGTGTGCTGTGAGCAACCCTTCCAGATTTCTGTTGAAATTTTGTAGACCAGAAGGATGTTCTTAATTATAATGGGCACATGAGATTAAATTGCCAACAACATATCCTTTCTGTGTCTTGAGGAAGAGGATGTGCAAAATGTAAAGCAGAAGCTGTACTAATACCTTCCAAGAAATGTTATCCAATTTGTTGGCAGGAAAATGTCTTAAAAGCTCTACCATGTGAGTGTGTTCTTTAACTGCCGTTCAAACATTGATAGTGAGGTGAGTCTGTTCACCCACCACTGGTACCCCTCATTCCTGCTGGCATGACTCATTAAAGACTGTGTTTTAGAGTTTGTGGTTTGTTACTGTATCTTTTTGTACCTTGACAGGAAATCGACTTCAACAAGGGTGAGAAAAAAAAAACACTCAAACCCCTTACATGGTGACAGATTTGAACCTGGGTCACTGTCACTAAGAACATTCTTCCAAACATGCCAAGATCAAAATTCAATTGATTGTCATGGTATAAAGTGCAATATTACACAAAATTCACTTCATTCAGTCATAAAACAGACAGAGTCACATCAGCAGGAAGTTAGACATAGTGTTCCTTGCAGTTAAGAGGAGAAGAGAATTCCGAGTCACCTACAGCCCCCAAACCCAGCCCTTGCCCACAAACACCCAGCCCCCTGCCCCCAAAATCCAGCGCAAACCATCAAATGCAGTCGCCTTGTTTAGAAAAGGTAATGGGGAGAATCTTGGGAATTATAGACCAGTATAGGATCTATGAGCATTTGCAGAAGTACAGACTTCTCAAGGTCAGTCAGCATGGCTTTGTGATGGGAAGGTCATGCCTCATGAGTCTAAATGAGTTTTATTTGAGTGGGGTAACAAAGGAAATGAATGAGGGTCGTGTGGTAGATGTGGTCTACATGGATTTTAGCAAGAATTTGACGAGACTCATCAGAAAGCAATTTGGCAAAGGATCGGGGTAACTTTGGCTGTGGATAAAAAATTGTCTTGTTGGAAGAAAGCAGAGAGGAGTGGAGTGCCACAAGGATCTGTTCTGGGACCCCTGCTCTTGATGATTTTTACAAATGACCTGGATGAAGAGGCAGAAGATGGGTCAGTATGTCTGCAGATGATGTGAAGGTTGGAGGAGTTGTGGATGAAGCTGAAGGTTGTCGAAGGATAAGGAGTTCAATCCAGGTAAGTGTGAGGTGATGCATTTTGGGAGGACAAACCAGAAGGCTGGGTACAAGGTTACCAGTCGGTTACATGAGTGAGGCTAAACAGAGGGACTTTGGGGTTCAAATCCAAACATCCCTCAAGGTTGCCACTCAGGTTGATAGGATAGTTATGAAGGCCAATGGGATGATGAGCTTCATTAAACTTTTCTACGTTGTCGTGCGTGAAAGTGAGGCCATTTTGGCAAGAAAGCGCAGAAAAATTAACCACGATCACAGCAGTGACCTCCACGTGAGACCTGGAGCAATCTCTTCATTGAAACAAGCGACAACTTGACCAAATATCTAATCTCATTGATAAAAATAGCACTGGCCTTCGCGAAGAGATGTATCATGGTCAACTGGATGTCCGATAGCACGCTGGGCTGTGGAAATGAACTGCAGTTACCTATGGAAAAAAAAAAAATCACATAAACGTGACCCTTTGGTAAAGGTCTGTCAGCTGTACCTGGACCACATAGGGGCCCAGACACTAATATAAATGAACAATAAAAGGAGTTAAAAGTAACCATGATATAGACCAAAACCAAGTTTCCCCAACTGGACTCATCTACTTGAAGTCTCTGAAAATGTGGAAATGAAAACAAACTGCAATAGAGAGAGAAAAAATTCAAAGTGCAAAAGGGAGAGTCTTTAAATGAGTCCCTGAATGTGTGTTGAGTCTCGTGGTGAAGGAGTAGCAGCTGTTCCTGAACCTGGCTATACCTCTTTCCTGATGGGAGCAGTGAGAACAGAGCGGGTGATGTGGATCCTTGATTGCTGCTGCTCTCTGACAGCAGCGTTCCCTGCAAATGTTCTCAATGGTGGAGGGTTTTTACCTGAGATGTCCAGGGCGGTGTCCAAGACAATAGCTCAAGCCTTCTACAAACTGAACCTTTCCCCCCTCACACCCGTAAAACACTATTTTTCTCGCATCAATGTGCCTGTCTAATTGTTAAAGGTCCCTATTATTCCAGACTCCACTATCCTGCCCGGCCATGCGCTCCAGGCATCCGCAGCCTTGTGGGTCCCTGTTCCCGTCCCCACTCAGCCTTCTGGGACCCAGACCCGTCCCACCTCAGCATACTGGGTCCCCTTCCCCCCCTTAGCCTTCAGGGTCCCAGACCCGTCCCCCCTCAGCCTTTTGGGTCCCCGTCCCCCCTGAGCCTTCTGGGTCCCCGTCCCCCCTGAGCCTTCTGGGTCCCCGTCCCCCCTGAGCCTTCTGGGTCCCCGTCCCCCCTGAGCCTTCTGGGTCCCCGTCCCCCCGAGCCTTCTGGGTCCCCATCCCCCCTCAGCCTTCTGGGTCCCCATCCCCCCTCAGCCTTCTGCGTCCCCGTCCCCCCTCAGCCTTATGTGTTCCCGTCCCCCCTCAGCCTTCTGGGTCCCCGTCCCTCCTCAGCCTTCAGGGTCCCCGTCCCCCCTCAGCCTTCAGGGTCCCCGTCCCTCCTCAGTCTTCTGGGTCCCCGTCCCCGTCCCCCCTCAGCCTTCTGGCTCCCCGTCCCTCCCTCAGCCTTCTGGGTCCCCGTCCCCCCTCAGCCTTCAGGGTCCCCGTCCCCCCTCAGCCTTCTGGATCCCCGTCCCCTCTCAGCCTTCTGGGTCCCCGTCCACGTCCCTCCTCAGCCTTCTGGGTCCCCGTCCACGTCCCTCCTCAGCCTTCTGGGTCCCCGTCCCCCCTCAGCCATCTGGGTCCCAGTCCCCATCCCTCCTCAGCCTTCTGGGTGCCCGTCCCTCCTCAGCCTTCTGGGTCCCCATCCCCCCTCAGCCTTCTGGGTCCCGGTCCCCCCTCAGCCTTCTGGGTCCCCATCCCACCTCAGCCTTCTGGGTCCCCATCCCACCTCAGCCTTCTGAGTCGCCGTCCTCCCTCAGCCTTCTGGGTCCCCGTCCCCCCTCAGCCGTCTGGGTCCCCGTCCTCCCTCAGCCTTCTGGATCCCCGTCCCTGCTCAGCCTTCTGGGTCCCCGTCCCCCCTCAGCCTTCTGGGTCCCCGTCCCCCCTCAGCCTTCTGGGTCCCCGTCCCCCCTCAGCCTTCTGGGTCCCCGTCCCCCCTCAGCCTTCTGGGTCCCCGTCGCCCCTCAGCCTTCTGGGTCCCCGTCCCCCCTCAGCCTTCTGTGTCCCAGTCCCCCCTCAGCCTTCTGGGTCCCGGTTCCCGTCCCCCCTCAGCCTTCTGGGTCCCGGTCCCCGTCCACCCTCAGCCTTCTGGGTCCCTGTCCCCGTTCCTCCTCAGCCTTGTGGGTCCCGGTCCCCGTAACACCTCAGCCTTCTGGGTCCCCGTCCCCCATCAGCCTTCTGGGTCGCCGTCCCCCCTCAGCCTTCTGGGTCCCCATCCCCCCTCAGCCTTCTGGGTCCCCGTCCCCCCTCAGCCGTCTGGTTCCCCGTCCCCCCTCAGCCTTCTGGGTCCCCGTCCCTGTCCCTGCTCAGCCTTCTGGGTCCCTGTCCCTGCTCAGCCTTCTGAGTCCATGTCCCCACTCAGCCTTCTGGGTCCCCGTCCCCCCTCAGCCTTCTGGGTCCCCGTCGCCCCTCAGCCTAATGGGTCCCCGTCCCCCCTCAGCCTTCTGTGTCCCAGTCCCCCCTCAGCCTTCTGGGTCCCGGTCCCCGTCCCCCCTCATCCTTCTGGGTCCCGGTCCCCGTCCACCCTCAGCCTTCTGGGTCCCGGTCCCCGTTCCTCCTGAGCCTTGTGGGTCCCGGTCCCCGTCACCCCTCAGCCTTCTGGGTCCCCGTCCCCCATCAGCCTTCTGGGTCGCCGTCCCCCCTCAGCCTTCTGGGTCCCCGTCCCCCCTCAGCCGTCTGGTTCCCCGTCCCCCCTCAGCCTTCTGGGTCCCCGTCCCTGTCCCTGCTCAGCCTTCTGGGTCCCTGTCCCTGCTCAGCCTTCTGGGTCCCCGTCCCCCCTGAGCCTTCTGGGTCCCCGTCCCCCCTCAGCCTTCTGGGACCCGTCCCCCCTCAGCCTTCTGGGTCCCCGTCCCCGCTGAGCCTTCTGGATCCCCGTCCCCCCTCAGCCTTCTGGGTCCCCCCCTCAGCCTTCTGGGTCCCCGTCCCCCAACAGCCTTCTGAGTCCATCTCCCCCCTCAGCCTTCTGGGTCCCCGTCCCCCCTCAGCCTTCTGGGTCCACGCCCCCCTCAGCCTTCTGGGTTCCCGTCCCCCCTCAGGCTTCTGGGTCCCCGTCCCCCCTCAGCCTTCTGGGTCCCCGTCACCCCTCAGCCTTCTGGGTCCCGGTCCCCGTCCCCCCTCAGCCTTCTGGGTCCCGGTCCCCGTCCCCCCTCAGCCTTCTGTGTCCCGGTCCCCGTCCCCCCTCAGCCTTGTGGGTCCCCGTCCCCCCTCAGCCTTGTGGGTCCCCGTCCCCCCTCAGCCTTGTGGGTCCCCGTCCCCCCTCAGCCTTGTGGGTCCCCGTCCCCCGTCAGCCTTGTGGGTCCCCGTCCCCCCTCAGCCTTGTGGGTCCCCGTCCCCCCTCAACCTTCTGGGTCCCGGTCCCCCCTCAGCCTTGTGGGTCCCCGTCCCCCCTCAGCCTTCTGGGTCCCGGTCCCCGTCCCCCCTCAGCCTTCTGGGTCCCCGTCCCCCCTCAGCCTTCTGGGTCCCCGTCCCCCCTCAGCCTTCTGGGTCCCCGTCCCCCCTCAGCCTTCTGGGTCCCCGTCCCCCCTCAGCCTTCTGGGTCCCCGTCGCCCCTCAGCCTTCTGGGTCCCCGTCCCCCCTCAGCCTTCTGTGTCCCAGTCCCCCCTCAGCCTTCTGGGTCCCGGTCCCCGTCCCCCCTCAGCCTTCTGGGTCCCGGTCCCCGTCCACCCTCAGCCTTCTGGGTCCCTGTCCCCGTTCCTCCTCAGCCTTGTGGGTCCCGGTCCCCGTCACACCTCAGCCTTCTGGGTCCCCGTCCCCCATCAGCCTTCTGGGTCGCCGTCCCCCCTCAGCCTTCTGGGTCCCCATCCCCCCTCAGCCTTCTGGGTCCCCGTCCCCCCTCAGCCGTCTGGTTCCCCGTCCCCCCTCAGCCTTCTGGGTCCCCGTCCCTGTCCCTGCTCAGCCTTCTGGGTCCCTGTCCCTGCTCAGCCTTCTGAGTCCATGTCCCCACTCAGCCTTCTGGGTCCCCGTCCCCCCTCAGCCTTCTGGGTCCCCGTCGCCCCTCAGCCTAATGGGTCCCCGTCCCCCCTCAGCCTTCTGTGTCCCAGTCCCCCCTCAGCCTTCTGGGTCCCGGTCCCCGTCCCCCCTCATCCTTCTGGGTCCCGGTCCCCGTCCACCCTCAGCCTTCTGGGTCCCGGTCCCCGTTCCTCCTGAGCCTTGTGGGTCCCGGTCCCCGTCACCCCTCAGCATTCTGGGTCCCCGTCCCCCATCAGCCTTCTGGGTCGCCGTCCCCCCTCAGCCTTCTGGGTCCCCGTCCCCCCTCAGCCGTCTGGTTCCCCGTCCCCCCTCAGCCTTCTGGGTCCCCGTCCCTGTCCCTGCTCAGCCTTCTGGGTCCCTGTCCCTGCTCAGCCTTCTGGGTCCCCGTCCCCCCTGAGCCTTCTGGGTCCCCGTCCCCCCTCAGCCTTCTGGGACCCGTCCCCCCTCAGCCTTCTGGGTCCCCGTCCCCGCTGAGCCTTCTGGATCCCCGTCCCCCCTCAGCCTTCTGGGTCCCCCCCTCAGCCTTCTGGGTCCCCGTCCCCCAACAGCCTTCTGAGTCCATGTCCCCCCTCAGCCTTCTGGGTCCCCGTCCCCCCTCAGCCTTCTGGGTCCACGCCCCCCTCAGCCTTCTGGGTTCCCGTCCCCCCTCAGGCTTCTGGGTCCCCGTCCCCCCTCAGCCTTCTGGGTCCCCGTCACCCCTCAGCCTTCTGGGTCCCGGTCCCCGTCCCCCCTCAGCCTTCTGGGTCCCGGTCCCCGTCCCCCCTCAGCCTTCTGTGTCCCGGTCCCCGTCCCCCCTCAGCCTTGTGGGTCCCCGTCCCCCCTCAGCCTTGTGGGTCCCCGTCCCCCCTCAGCCTTGTGGGTCCCCGTCCCCCGTCAGCCTTGTGGGTCCCCGTCCCCCCTCAGCCTTGTGGGTCCCCGTCCCCCCTCAACCTTCTGGGTCCCGGTCCCCCCTCAGCCTTGTGGGTCCCCGTCCCCCCTCAGCCTTCTGGGTCCCGGTCCCCGTCCCCCCTCAGCCTTCTGGGTCCCCGTCCCCCCTCAGCCTTCTGGGTCCCCGTCCCCCCTCAGCCTCGCGGGACCCGCCCCCCCCACCTCAGGCTCGCGGCCCCCGACCCCCCTTCAGCCTCGCCGCCCCCGACCCCCCCACCTCAGGCCCGCGGCCACCGCCCCCCCACCTCAGGCTCCCGGGCCCCGAACCCCCCTCAGCCTCGCGGGCCCCGCCCCCCCCACCTCAGGCTCGCGGGCCCCGATCCCCCCTTCAGCCTCGCGGCCCCCGTCCCCCACCTCAGGCTCGCGGCCCCCGACCCCCCTTCAGCCTCGCCGCCCCCGACCCCCCCACCTCAGGCCCGCGGCCCCCGCCCCCCCCACCTCAGGCTCCCGGGCCCCGACCCCCCCCTGAGCCTCGCGGGCCCCGACCCCGCTCAACCTCGCGGGCCCCGACCCCCCCTTCAGCCTCTCGGGCCCCGACCCCCCCCCCTCAGCCTCGCGGGTCCCCGACTACCACACACCCTAATGTCACCCCGCCACAAACTCCCTCACGTTTCCCCGGCCCCACCTCACAACCATCTCCCCGCCCGTTCCCCTCCGAGCTCCGGCCGCCCCAAACCCAAAGGGCGACCCGTGGAAACTCCCTCCTCCCTGGTCTCGCTCCCAAAATGCCCCGATTCCCGCCCGTGAAGCACCGACACGAACCTCTCCCGCTCGCGACCAACTGCTCCAAAGGCGGGAAAGATCAACAACATGGCGGCCCCCAGCGGTCGCTCTCGCGAGAGCTTGGGCCACCCCTCCACGGGATCTCTTCGCCAGCCCAGTCCCACTGGGGAAGGGGCCGAGAGCTGCCTCGGGCCTCCAGTCCATCTCCCCTTCAGGCTGCACATTTCCACACCAGGACCTGCCCCACATTCCCCCCCAAGATTCCAGTCCATCCCACCTCCACCACCTTGGCCCAAAGCTCATTCCACGCTCCCACCCCCCTCTGAGGGAAGAAAATCCCCCTTCAATCTCAATCCATGTCCTCCTCTTTGAATCTCTCCCAATCTCCTTGGAAACAGCCTGTCCCCATGGACACGATCCGTCCCCCCTCACAATTTTCAAATCTTCCTCAATCTTCGACGCTCCAGGGAATAAAGTCCCAGCCTGTCCAACCTTCCCCTGGAACTCAAACCCCGAAAGCCAGACCACCTTCTTGTCCCTCTCCTCGACGCGCTGTCTCATTCCTATCCTTCCTCTCCTCCGGCCACCCAAACGGCACACAATGTTCCCAAGTTAGCCTCGCCCAGGCCTTGTCCAACTTCCTCGTGGCCTCCCACCTCCTGCACTCAATCCTCTCATTTCTGAAGGCCTAAATACCAGAAGCTTTCTTCACTCCCCCCCACCCCCCCAATCTCTACATGGGACTCCACTTTCAGGCAGTTCTGTACCACAGTTCCTCAATCCCTTTCTTTGACAACATTCCTCAATGGTCTGCCATTTAACATTCAAACTCTTACGTTTTAAGAATCAATTGCAGAGATCCATGGATGTGGGAAGTCAGGAGGGTTAGGGACTGGGTGCAGGTCGATGAGACTGGCAGAATGATATTTCACCATGGATGAGAAGGGCCGAAGGGTCCCTTTTCTTTGCTGTGGGGTTTCTAGGGTAGAGTTCACACCATTCTCAGGAAGGAGGATGAGCAGACAGATGTCATGGTCCACGGGTAGGAAAGGTGATGAGATCCTGCCAGGAGAGATGAGGGAGTTAAGTGCGAAGGTGAAGGGCACAACCAAGGGGTCTCTGTCTGTCTGTGTGCGTGTGTCACTACGTCTGTGTGTTTCTCTCTATGTCTCTGTGTGTCTCTCTGTGTCTGTGTGTGATTCTCTGTGTCTGTGTGTGATTCTCTGTGTCTGTGTGTCTCTCTCTCTGTCTGTCTATCGGTCTGTGTGTGTATCTGTGACTGTGTGATTCTCTGTGTCTGTGTGTCTCTCTGTGTCTGTGTGTGTCTCTCTGTGTCTGTGTGTGTCTCTCTGTGTCTGTGTGTCTCTGTGTCTGAGTGTCTCTCTGTCTGTGTTTCTCTCTGTGTCTGTGTCTCTCTCTGTGTCTATCTCTCTCTGCGTCTCTCTGTGTGTATCTCACTCTGTGTGTGTGTCTCTGTGTCTGTTTGTGTGTCTCTGTCTGTGTGTGTCTCTCTCTCCCTGTGTCACAATGTGTGTCTCTCTGTGTCTGTATGTGTGTGTCTCTCTCTCTCTGTCTGTGTCTCTTTCTGTGTCTCTGTATCTGTGTGTGTCCGTGTGTGTGTCTCTCTGTCTGTGTCTCTCTCTCTCTGTTTGTGTGTGTCTCTCTCTCTCTGTCGCTGTCTGTGTGTCTCTCTGTCTGTGTCTCTGTGTGTGTCTCTATATCTGTGTGTCTATGTCTCTGTGTGTGTCTCTCTCTATCTATGTCTGTGTGTATGTATCTGTGTGTGTGTGTCTGTCTCTCTGTGTCGTGTGTTTGTCTCTGTCTCTGGCTGTGTGTGTGTGTCTGTCTCTTTGTGTCGTGTGTGTGTCTCTCTCTGTCTCTATGTGTGCCTCTCTGTCTCTTTCTGTGTGCGTGTCTCTCTCTCTGTCTGTGTGTGTGTCTCTCTATCTGTCTGTCTGTGTCTGTCTGTGTGTGTCTCTGTCTGTGTGTGTCTCTGTCTGTGTGTGTCTCTGTCTGTGTGTGTCTCTGTCTGTGTGTGTCTCTGTCTGTCTCTCTCTCGCTGTCAGTGTTTCTCTCTCTGTCTCAGTCTGTGTGTGTTTCTTTGTGTGTCTGTGTGTGTGTATCTGTCTCTCTGTGTCTGTGTGTGTGTGTCTGTCTGTCTGGGTATGTGTGTGTCGCTCTCTCTCGGTGTCTCTAATATATGCTTATTCATTACCCACCATTATCCATCCCTACTGGTGTTGCGGGCTTTGTTCCCCAAGGCGTCCGTATTGGCTGCCCGTAGACCATCTCCGCCCCAATGCATTCCTCGTTGTCACCTGCATTAAAATCAAGATGACATCAGCACCTTTTTGGACACTTTTAGCTGTGATTCCTCAGTTCTTCTGGCCAGTTTTGTGTTTCGTTCACACATTCCTGCTTCCTGGGGTTCACGGCACTCGTGGAAGATCGCCAGTTCCTGAAACAATTCTTCATTCATCTTATTTGAAACATTTTTACATTTAATTTAACATATGCATTAAAAAAACTTAAATTTCTTATTTGAAAATAAGATAAAATTAATGCATAGTGATTTAAAAAGTAACCCCTCCCACAGCTGCCCAATAGAAAACAATAAAGAGAGAAAACATCTAGATAGTATTTATAAAAATTGACCAAAACTCTCAAATAAAATCATGGTTTTCTTGGTTTTAGGAGTCAGAAAGTTCGTGTTGGGTGGTTAAAACTTAATTCCGACAATTGGTAAATACACATCCCAAATCTTCAAAAGAGAAATTCAAATTTGTTCCGTGAATTCGATGCAATTATTTCAAGTGGGAATCAACGGCCTATTTCAGTGTGGCCATCGACACATTCCCAAATACGCATCGGATTTCCAAGTTACTGCCACACATTTTAACCCTATAACAATTACAGCACAGAAACAGGTCACTTGGCCCTTCTTGTCTGCACTGAACTAAATACTCTCCTCTCGTACCACCTCTCTGCATTCCCCTCCCCTCCAATTTTCCCTGAAATGACAAAATGGACCCTGCCGCCACTATTTCTCCCGGAAGCTCACTCCACTCAGCCACCACTCTGAGTAAAGAAGTTCCCCCTCATGTTACTTCCAAACTTTTACCTCCTGATTCAATCTCTGCTCCCGCAATGAAAAAAGTCTATCCACATCAATTTGTTCTATCCTCCTAGTAATTTTAAAGACCTCGATCAAATCCCCTCTCAACCATCTACAATCCATAGAATAAAGACTTCATTTGCTGAATCTTTCTTTGTAATCTAGTTGCTGATATCCAGGTAACATTGACTTAAATCTTCTCTGCACCCTCTCTACTTTGTTGATAGCTTTCCTCTCATTTGGTGACCAGAACTGCACACAGTACTCTCAACAGGGCCTCACCAATATCTTGTCTAGTCTCAACCTCACTGCCCGACTCCCGTATTCTAAGCTATGGTTGATCAAGGCCAGCTATTTGAACAGATTCTTTTCGAGGTACTCTCTGATTACCCTCCAATAATTTACCTATTTTGTCCGGCTCACCTGGTTGGCTTTTGAAGCCGTTTTTAAACAAAGGAACATTAGATTACCTCCATTCCTCTGGCACCTCACCCGTGGATAAACAGGTTTTAAATATTTCTGTCAGAGCCCTTGCAATTTCTACTCTTCTTTCCCTCAAGGCCAAGGGAATATCATGTCAGACCTCCATCCACCATCAGACAAAAATCAGCCATCACAAGGTGAAGGCAGGACAGTAGTCCCACCTCTCCAGCACGAGTCACCCCAGGATCAAGTCAGCACTGACTGCAAGAAGTTTCTACATCCTCTTGGTGTCTGTGTGGATTTCCTCCCACACTCCACAGCTCAAGGGGGCCGTAAGTTCATTGGCGATTTGGGAAGCTCAAGACCATGGGGTGGAAGTGCACATTCTGGACCTGGGGGCATCAATTCAATTCAACAGCACGGATGAACCTTTGGGCACGACCTGATCTTTTTCTGGTTTCAAACTCATTATTTTTGAAAATTGTATGTGCACCTCTAATGCAACACGACTGCTGCAAAACAGGCTTCTTGATGCATATCCATGACAAGAACTCGGGAGAATCTGATTTGGTTACTAGACTTTTGAACAGAACAGTGTCTGGACATTTTATCCCTAAACTGAAACTTTATAGACATACAGAACAAAATGAGGGCAAAACAAGCTTGTGTCTCACCAATACCACAATTCACGGACACTTTTTAAGTTCTCAAGGGTGGCAGAAAACACAAAGAACAGACAAACTCCTTCCACACTGTCACTTTGAGAGCTTTGGACTCACCATGCTATAAATATTGCCAAGCCATCACTCTCTCTCCAAATCAATGACCAACAGTACTGGCTGAGTGATAGATTTGAGACATTTTACCCGCGATGTAGCAATCAGGCACAAGGAAAAGTGCTGCTTCCATTGTAAAGTATTTAGGAATCTCAGACCACAAACAACCTTCACCCCGAAAAACAAGCAATTCTCCACAATAAAACTAGGTTTCCTTCCTGTCTGCAAGCATCTGCTCTCTTGAGTCTGAATGGCACAACTGGGGAAACCGTTTCAAACCCATGACCTGAAACAGCATATTCTCTTCCCCTAATTGGAGCTGTCTTGAATTGGCCACCACTGCCCGAGCAAGAATGAACTGGGAGATCTCACACTTGCTCCTTCACAGGTGAGACCTCCCTGTTCATTGGAGCTCCATATTATCCATCTTGCTCTATTTTGTTAACCTTAATCAAGTCTCCTCTCATTCTCCAACACTCCCATGAAAAATAAAAATAATGTATCCTGTAGTTCGCGAGTCCGGACACCAGGTGGTGGTATTTTACCTAGATCTCTCTCTCTCTCTCTCTCTCTCTCTCCCTCTCGCTTCATGCATGCAGTACTCGGTGTGAACAGGCGGTGGCAGCACTTTACAGCCCTTGCAATCTGCAGCTTGGACAGGAGATGGTTGCTTTGTACCTCGTGGGCTCTTGCACCAAGATTGAAGATTTGGAGATTTCCCATTGATTGGCAGAGAATATACACGACATCACATCCAACCCTTAGATTCCCTTTTTCCTGTGGACACGACCGAATTCCCACAAATGGTTTGGGAAATCAATGTTCCCGGGTACACGTCCTATAGAAAAGACAGAAACTTGGGAAGAGGGGGTGGGGTAGCTCTGTTGGTAAGAAATGAAATTCAGGCGTTTGAAAGGAAAGACATTGAAACAGGTGGGTAGAGTCTGTTTGGATAGAATTAAGAAATTGTAAAGGCGTGAGGAGCATAATGGGGGTCATTTACAGGCCTCCGAAAAGTAGCTCAGATATCGGTGGCAGTATAAATCAGGAATTAAGAGTGGCATGTCAAAGTGGTAGCAATACGGTAGTTATGGGGGACTTCAACATGAAGGTGGACTGGGATAATCAGACGGGGGCAGGAACACAAGACAGTGAGTTTATTGAATGTCTACGAGATACTTTCTTGGAGCAGCTAGTGGAGGAACCTACCAGGGGGAAGTCGATTCTGGACTTGGTGCTGTGCAGCGACGCAGAGTTAATAAGTGACCTCGATGTAGGGGAGCCATAGGGAATAGTGACCATGGTATGGTTACTTTTGAGCTGCAATTAGAAAGGGAAAAGGAAAGGAAGTCGGAAGCATCTGTACTGCAGTTAAATAAAGGGGATTATGCAGCTGTGAGGGAGGAGCTAGCCAAAATAAAATGGAAAGTTACACTAGCTGGGAGGACAACTGGGGAAAATGGCAGGTATTTTTGGACATTTTTTACAGGATTCAAGACAAATTTATTCCAAAGTGGAGGAAAGGCTCTAGGAGATGCAAATGGCAGCCGTGGCTAACTAATGAAATCAAGTGCACTATCAAATCCAAAGGGAGTAAGTATAAGAGAGCGAAGCGGAGTGGGAAGCTAGAGGATTGGGAAACCTTCAAAGAGCATCAGAGGGTAACTAAGAAAGTCATAAGAGAGGGGAAAATGAAGTACGAGAGGAAATTAGCAAATAATATAATGGAGGATAGCAAAAGCTTTTTTAAATATGTGAAGAGGAAGAAATTGGTTCGGTTTAAAATTGGTCCATTAAGAATGGAAAAGGCTGGAATTATTACCGGAAACAAGGAGTTGGCTGAGGAATTTAACAAATACTTTGCATCTGTCTTCACCAAGGAGGATATAAGTCAAGAGACTTGGGGATCTTTACTGGGGTAGTAGGGGATCTAATGGATATCCGGATCTAGAAGCAGGAGGTTGTGAGTAAATTGTTGGGACTGAGGGCTGATAAATCCCCAGGGCCTGATGGGCTGCATCCCAGAAGTTGCTATGGAAATTGTGGAGGCACTGGTCGACATTTTCCAAAGTTCCATAGATTCGGGGGAGGTCCCTGAGGATTGGAGAGTGGCTGATGTGGTGCCGATTTTTAAGAAGGGAGGGAGGGAGAAAACGGGAAATTATAGACTGGTCAGCCTGAATTCAGTGGTGGGGAAGATATTGGAATCTATCATAAAAGGAGTAATAGCAGAACACTTAGGCAGAAATAATAGTATAAGGGCTAGTCAGCATGGATTCCTTAAGGGTAAGTCATGCTTGACTAACCTTCTGGAATTTTTCGAGGATGTGACAAAGTGGGTGGACTTGGGAGAGCCAGTGGATGTGGTGTATTTGGACTTCCAGAAGGCCTTTAATAAGGTACCACACGGGAGACTAGTGGGCAAGATCAGGGAGCATGGTATTGGAGGTAAGGTGCTGACATGGATAGGAAATTGGTTAAGAAATAGGAAATAAAGGGTTGGAGTAAGCGGGTCTTTTTCAGGATGGCAGCATGTGACGAGTGGAGTGCCGCAGGGATCGGTATTGGGTCCTCAGTTGTTTGTAATTTATGTAAATGATTTGGATGAGCGGATTATTAATAACATGAGCAGATTTGCAGATGACACTAAACTGGGTGGCGGTGTGGGGTGTGAGGAGGATGTCAGGAAAATGCAGAGGGACTTGGACTGGTTGGGGGTGTGGGCTGCTGAATGGAAGATGACGTTCAATGTGAGCAAATGTGAGGTTATCCATTTTGGGGGCAATAATAGGAAAGGTGAGTATTATTTAAATGGAGACAGGCTAGGGAATGGGAAGGAGCAAATGGATCTGGGTGTACTTGTTCACCGGTCACTGAAGGCTAACATGCACGTTCAGAAAGCTGTGAAGAAGGAAAATGGCATGTTGGCTTTCATAAAGAGGGGATTGGAGTATAGGAACAGAGACGCCCTTCTGCAGTTCTGCAGGGCCCTGGTGAGACCCCACCTGGAGTATTGTGTCCAGTTCTGGTCTCCAATTTTGAGGAAGGACATACTAGCTATAGAGGATGTGCAGAGCAGATTTACAAGGTTAGTTCTAGGGATGGCGGGGTTGACATATGCTGAAAGGCTAGAAAATTGGACTTGTATCCGATGGAGTTTAGAAGGATGAGGGGGGACATGATTGAGGTATACAAAATTATCAGGGGCACAGACAGGGTGAAGTCGGATTACTTGTTCCCAGTGATGGGGGAGACGAGGACTAGAGGGCATAGTTTAAGAATACAGGGTAGGTCCTTTAGGACGGAGATGAGAAAACATTTTTTTACCCAGAGAGGTGTGAATCTGTGGAATGCTCTGCCACAGAGGGTGGTAGAGGCAGATTCGCTAATTATGTTCAAAAGAGAGTTAGAAAAGACTCTAGTGGGCAAAGGAGTTAAGGGTTATGGGGATAAGGCTGGAAAGGGGTACTGATAGTAGTGATCAGCCATGATCTGTAAAATGGCGGTGCTGGCTCGACAGGCCGAAGGGCCTACTCCAACTCTTATTGTCTATTGAACCATTCCTCCAAGATCCCTCTGTTACTCAATGCCCTCCCCTTCACTGCATACGTTTTGGCTATTCTTCCCAACATAAAGCACCTCACACTTACCTACATTAAACTCCATCTGCCATCTTTCCAAACAGTCCAAATCCTTTTGTAATCCATGAAAACCCTCCTCACTCTCCACAACTTGAAAATAAGCAAAATGTATAACGTTATGTTAAGCTTTTCTTTGAAAATTTTAATTTCACATGCATTAAATGCGTACGTAAATTTCTCATTCAAAGATAATGAAAAATTAATACATAGCATTTTTTTTATTCCCCCTGCCCAACAACCCAATAGAAAAGAAAGATAACATCTGGAAAGTATTTATAAAAAAATTACTAAAAAACTATCAAATAAAATCTAACAAATTTTCTTGATTTTAGGAGTCAGAAGGTTCAGGTTGGGCGTTTACAACTTAATTCCTACAGTTTATAAATAGGATTCCCAAATCTTTCCAAAAATTTCAAATTTGTTACGTAAATTACATGTAATTATTTCAAGTGTCAAGGGACTTGGGGGGGTTCTCGTTCAGGAAAACATAGTGAGTTGGTAACCACCAGGTTGGATCGGCAGGAAAAGAAAGCAAATTCTATGTTGGCCTTTGTTTCAAGGGTAGGGAGGTGTTGATGGGGCATGGGAGAGACCTCATTTGGAGAACTGCGAAGTCTATCTTAAAAAGGATGCGCTGATGTTGGAGAGAGAGCAGAGATTTACCAGGATGATATATCTCCACTCTTCATTGGAGTATAGAAGAAGGAGAGGAGATTTCAGAAACATTTCCAACGCTGAAAGGATTGGACAGTAGATGTGAATAATGTTTCCCTTGGATAAAAAGACATTGTCTTAGAATTGGAAGGTACCTATTTAAAGCAGATGAGAAATTTATTTCACCAGAAGGTCATGGAATTTGTTGCTGGATTGTTGAGAGAGTTTAAGTGGTGGGGGGGGGGGGCGGAATTAATAGATGTTTAATGAGTCAGGGTATCAAGGGATCAGGGGAAAAAGCCGTAACTTGGAATGAGAGGCGAGAACTGTTTAGATCAGGGGATAGCAGACACAGTGGGCTGAATGGCCAACTTCTGTTCCTTGTGATTTGACACCATTTTAACTAATGTACCTTTGAGAATTTTAACATCCATCCATATGTCCTCTGTATTTTGGATGTGAAACAACGGCTGTGCAGGAGAAGCCAGTGAGTTGGTGAGACCAATTGCTCTTCAGACTGGAGGCCTGTGATGAGAGATGTGCCTCAGGGATAGGTGCTGGAACAATAATGTGGTGAATTGGATTAGCAAGTTGGCAGGTGACACCAAGAACGGAGGAGTTGTGGACAGCCAAGAAATCTTGCAGAAGGATCTGGACCAGCTGGAGAAAGGGCAGATGGAATTTAATGCAGACAAGTGTGAGGTGTCACATTTTGAAGGGCAAACCAAGAAAAGATAGACACGGTGAACGGTCGGGCACTGAGGAGTGAGGTTGAACAGAGGGACATGGTAAACGGGTGTCATTCCATGTAAGTGCTGTCACAGGTGGATTTGGGCGAGAATTGAAGATACCCAAGTTAACTAAAATTGAAAATTGTAAATGGGGCAAAAAAAGGGATCTATTTCAGAAATGATTGTGACAACAGAAAATGGCTAAACCAACTTTAGATTAAATGAGAGATTCTTCTTTAGAATTAACCCAAGAAGAACGGACTACTTACTATGTGTGAAGATGGTGGATTAAATTGATGAATGTGTGATATAATTGGGTGAATTATAATTTTTTTTTTACATCAGTTGTATTTAACTCCAGGAAAAAAAGATAAGGATTTAGTAATTCAGACTAATGTTTTCATTGTGGGATTCAAATTAATACTTTTTTTTGTCTGTCTGGTTGTGTGATAAAGTTAAGCCTTTGAGGATTTATTTGAAACTACTTTAAAGAAACTCTTTTTATGTTCGATCCACTGCTTTTTCTAATGCGGTATATTACAACTTGATCAACGGGATTAAGAATGGATAAACCTCAAATTGAGGTTATTCAGTTAGTATTAGCAGTGGCCAGTAAATGCATTGCGATGACGTGGAAAATTAGGTTTGGTGTTTTCATTCTGCCGCAACGAATTGATATGATTTTTCTCTCCCTCAGTCGAGGGAGTTTGGGGGGGGTAATTATGGGGAGGGGGGATGGAATATAGTTTTTTTTGGGAGGTTGGTTTATTTTGTTTACTATGTATTTTATATGTTCATAAATAAAGTTTAAAAAAAGATACACAACCAGTGTTTCAGGCTTGTGCCTTTTAACAGGGCTACGAGTATCTGTACTCTATAAAGGTTCACTGCTTGATCAGATGAGCTTCTCCAGCATTTGTGTCCTTACAGAATTTGGTTGAGTTACTATATGTGGACATCAGGTCATTTTTTCACCCTTAAACTGTCCATCCAAACAGACAGGAACTTCTTTTTCCCACAACTAGCCTCATTTGGTGAAGTGTGTGGAATATTAGCTGTAGAATATCTTCTTCTGGGAATTATGATGAAGAAACCATCACACAGACTTTGCCAGAAAGCTGGGAAAGAGAGTTAAAAAGCACATTCCAGACAGGGATCAATTCTCACCTCCTCTACTGAGCCATACATATCCAAATGCCTGCCTGATCTTCAAAACAATGGTGCAAATTGTTAGACCTGATCCAAAGGCTGCAATAAGCCCCCAGCACCACTCAGACCCTGAATGGTATTGTTTCTGCTTTGAAGTGAAGAATTTAAGACTGCTATGAAATTAAGACATTTGGGTAAATTGGAAACCAGAAATCAGGCAGGGAGAGAATGATTACTAACGTGAACTGTGAGCAACTCTCCCAGACTCCTGTTGATTTTTTTGTGTTCCCTCACCCTAACTGGTACATGAGATTAGATGACCAACAAGAAGTCCTTTCCTTGTCTTTAGGAAGAGGATATGCAAAATGTAAAATACAGTGGCAGATAGAACAGTAACAGGACATAACAAGCCCTGACCATCTGAAACAGGTCATGGGAATATCAATTTATTCAGTAATGTAGAAATGACTGCAAAAGCTGAGAAATTAGGAATTCATAAACTGAGGCAAAGATGGGATGGAGATTTGAACATAGAAAATGGACTGATCGTTATAAATGAGATAGACTGGTTCAATACAATTTTATTCACCAGACACCTCAAAAGAAAATACATGGAATCGGATTTGTTTCAAATGTTACCAAGTCATTTGTACTTTTCTGCATTTGACTTGGCAATGTCCTAAAGTTGGGCAGCTTGGTTGAAATAAGTATTTTTTTAAAAATTCCCACAGGATCCATGAGAAAGAGATGTTAAGGAATTAAATTTAAATTAGAACTGAATATTTACCAGGTTTAAATTGCTGCAAATTGTACAGCTAGAAAGTGCGTGGCCATATCTTGCAAACTGGCTGAGGTTCGGAACTGTTCACCACAAGAAAATAATGTATCGTTCACGAGATGAACATTCTATCTTTGGAGCCCACATTTCCTAAAGGTGGGTTGAAGTGAGGTTTTGAAATATTCACAATATTATGGTTAAATAAAACATCTGTTGAAGATCTCTGGTCCCTCATATGGGATGTGGAGAGGGTGGGTCTGGGTAGATCTCAATTTGTATTAATCAACCACATGTATCGGGATTTGAATTATATTCTTGTAAAATTAACAAGAATATAACTAACTCTTAAAAATTAATTAAAAAAAAAACCCTGACCCACACAAATGCCTCTGTTCACCTTGCCATTTTGTAAAAGGTGATGGGGGGAAAATCCTGACACAAGGGACAGATTTGAACCTGGGTCACTGTCATTTTCTGTTAAACATGCCAAGATCAAAATTCGACTGACTGTCCTGTAACATAGTGCAATATTACACACACGTAAGGTAAGATGGTTACATCAGTAAAAATTAAATGAAATGCTTCTTACAGTCAAGAGCAAAAGAATTCCCTGCAGCCTCCAAACCAGCCCTTGCCCACAAATAACACCCCCGCCCCCCTCCCCACCCCAATTCTGGGATCAAACCATCAGCAGCCTACACTTTGTTGGAATCTAGGGGTTCAAACATTATGAAAGAAATGATTAATTAATAAGTTGATATGTACTGCATGGTTCAGGGAAAAAGAGGAATGTGATTAAGTGGCAATCACAGCATGGAGCGAAGTTGGCTGAGCAAAATTGTCTGCTCCCAAATACAGGGAGAGGAAATTCATAAAATGATTTAGGAGGAAAGCTCCAACTGAAGGAGGTGGTGAGTAGCACAGGAGACACAGGCCAGACCAGAACAAAGAATGGCCTGCAAGAAACCAAGGGAATGGAAAACCAGTCTAGGAGGAAGATTAAGGCATGAGGAGGTGTTAAAGAGAACAGCAGAAATTGGCCAGACAGGAACAGAATGGTGATTAGAAATATCTGGTGATGAATTAATTTCTGATCAAAACAACAGGATAGTCTGGCCTGGAGGATTAAGATGGGAGCGCTACACCCCAGATATCTGCAAAACAGGAGATGACTTGTGATAACCCTTATGCAAAAAGATCTAGCAAAGGAAGCCAACTTTTGTTCTGTATGATAAGGTTGATCTATATAAACTGAGCCAACTGGACAATAGGGGTCAGTCTTGGGGAATAGCTCACTGTGCAGGTGACCTATGAACTAACGACTGACCCAGAGCTCTGTTAAGTTTTATTCTTGTGCTGGGTAATAAATTGACTGTTGAACCGAATACCTTCTCCTATCACTTCATTCAAAGAACACGCTGGACTCAGACCACATACAGACTAAATTAAGAGTAAGGGAAAGCCAGAGTCCGACAACTTCAGAGCCAAACCTCAGGCACAAACATCCCAAAACCATCATCCCAAGACAAGAGCTAAAGTTGCAGGCACCGTAAACCACACACATTAAAACAACACATTTCTCTGGCTCAATACCCACGAACCACATGGAACACCAGTTTGCAAACGACCCACA
Organism: Narcine bancroftii; assembly: GCF_036971445.1. Classification (NCBI taxonomy): domain Eukaryota; kingdom Metazoa; phylum Chordata; class Chondrichthyes; order Torpediniformes; family Narcinidae; genus Narcine; species Narcine bancroftii. The sequence goes on along the minus strand of NC_091482.1, from coordinate 73,048,654 downwards.
AACACCGGATTCCTTTCACCCCAACAACTCAAAGAACCACCCCAGAAAAAGCAGCCACAGTAAAACCAGGCTTCCTACCTTCCTCTGATGGCAGCATCACCTCATCTCTGCCTGAAACCTGCAAGTGACTAGAGTGGGGCTGTTTTAAACCCTGAGCTGGAATCAGGAGGACAATTAATTCAGGTGTGAAATATCTCAGTAAATTGTGGCTGGCCCTTTAAACAAGGCCCATCTCCGCCCTTCAAGAGAGCTGCAATTAAGGGAATAGCACCTTTTTAATTTGGAGTGGGAGTTAAAACAGTTTTCTCACCTGTGGCATTGAGATGTTTGAGGAGATGATACCTCTAGATAGGGGAGTGTTAGAGCTTTATGAGAGATTTGTTTGTTTGTGGGGCTTGTCTTTTGAATTTTGGTTTGGAAGCCTTTTGTGGTCTATGACAGCTGAAAACTAAGCAAACTAGGGTTTTCTTTGATCCTGATGGTTGTGCAGCAGTTCAAACTTCTCAAATGCAGAATTTGAGCTGTTTGCTCTCCCAGTGCCCTAGAGCATTGGTTTGGGAATATTTATGCCACAGGTGGTGTTATGGTCCTGTTAAGTCAATGACTCTGGATCAAATCTGGCCCCGTCTGTAAGGGGTTTGTGTGTTCACCCACTCTTCAGTGGAGGTGGCAGGTTAACAGGGGTTTGTGGGGGGGAAAAATCGCAGGTGAATGAGGGGGAATGCACAGAGCTGGTGGGGTGAATAGGAGTGTGAGGCAGTTGTTGGCGAAGGAGAGTGTGTTGCAGGGATGTGTAGCTAAGGACTCACCATCCAATCTCAGACCAGAGTGAAACAGGATTCTTATCGTGCTCACAAATTCCTTCGTCACTCCTCAAACGATGATCAGTATTCTGACTCAAGCGTTTTCTGGCCTTGTGACGACAAGCGGGCCTAACGTTCCAATGGCAAATGAGGCAGGGAGGATGTTTCCTGTAATAGAGGTAGTAAAAGTTCCATTAGAGAGGAATACGTTGCCTTTAACTGATAACATGCGGTGGGGTCTCGGTACATTTGGTGATGTCTGGGATCTCTCTATCAATATAAAAAATGAAAATCAAGGCTGGGTCTCTCTGTGGGGGGGGGGGGGGGGGTATCTAATATTTGCTTGTCATAATCTAATTCATCCCAACTGGCAGTGCGGGCTTTGTTCCCCAAGGCATCCGTATTGGCTGTCCATGGACCATCTCTGTCCCAATGCAGTCCTCAGTGTCTCTTGCATTTAAATCAATGATGGCATCAGCACCTTTTGGCCAATTTTAGCTGTGTTTACTCAGTCAATCTGGCCAGTTTAGTTTTTCATTCAGTACTGGTGTCTGGGGTTAATGGGAGTAGTGGATGATTGATAATTCCTGAAATAATTCTTCATTCATCTTATTTTTTTTTTAAATTATTTAATTTCACATATGCATTAAAAACTAATTTTTTATTTGAAATAACATCAAATGAATGCATAGTGATTTAAAAAATTAACCCCTTGTCTTGGGATGATGGTTTTGGGATGTTTGTGCCTGAGGTTTGTCTCTGAAGTGGACGCTGCTGATGGGTTGATCCCAGAATGGGGGGGGGGGGGGGGGGTGTTTGTGGGCAAGGGCTGGATTGGAGGAATTCTCTTGCTCTTGACTGCAAGAACCATTTCATTTAATTTTTCCTGATGTAAAGAAAAAAAGAAAAAACATCTGGATAGTATTTATAAAAATTTACCAAACCTTTCAAATAAAATCTAACATCTTAAATTTCTTGATTTTAGGAGTCGGAAGGTTCATGTTGAGCTTCCAAGTTACTGCCACACATTTTACCCCTAGAACAATTACAGCACAGAAACAGGTCATTTGGCCTTTCTCGTCTGCTCTGAACTAAATACTCTCCTCCAGTACCACCTCTCTGCATTCCCCACCCCTCCAATTTTCTCTTAAATGACAAAATGGACCCTGCTGCCACTATTTCTCCCGGAAGCTCACTCCACTCAGCCACCATTGAGTCAAGAAGTTCCCCCTCACGTTACTTCAAAACTTTTGCCTCTTAACTCAAGACCTCTTGTTTCAATCTCTCCCACTTGCAATGGAATTGCCTATCCGCATCAACTCTATCCATCCTTCTTGTAATTTTAAATACTCTACCAAATCCCCTCTCGGCTTTCGAGTTGACAGGAATGCACTCATGGATGGTTGGATGAATTCTCTTGGGAAGAGTTCATAGTGGCTCAAAAGTGCTTGATTAGATGCAAGGAGAGCTGCCACTGAATGTTGCATGTATTTGGTTCTGGGTTTCGAAGGTACCTCAGCTCTCTCTCTTTTGTACTCGGTCCAAAAGACATTGCTGATCTTATTTGGAATTAGACCAGTTTCAATGAGGCAATGCTGAAGATTTTTGCTGGGGGGGGGGGAATAAGCATTGCATTAAATTAAGCTGCGGCTGGTCATCCTTAAGTGTTGATCTGCAGTCCAAGTCTGGTGAGCTTTCTGGGATGGGCTAACGTTCCAGGCAACTCCTTCTTCACACAACAGGATTCAACATTTAATAGGACGGGGGGTGGGGGAATAATCTTGGGTTAAGTTCCATTTGTGTTTTAGTTCATAAAGCCCATTGGATTTTGACTTCTATCGGGAGCACAGTGGGATATGAACAACATTTCTTGTTGTTTTCAGAGTATATCTTTCCCCTGGTTTATAATTCTTTGTGTGAATCATTTTTTTACTCCTGTCCAAGTTAGTAACAGGAAACACTGTGGGAGTGGGACGCTGTTTCATCGCTGGTAAAGTCCAATAACTGGTGAAACATTGACATGATTGAAGCTCTCTGGAAGGCAGGTTTCCAATTACTGCAGGTAACTTTCAGTTCAAGATCTTTCACCCCATCTTCCTCACTCGTGCACAGTGTCATGGCCGTCAATGACGGAGGGAGGAAAGTTGGTTTAAAAATGAGCAAATTGTTTACGTCAGAGCCAAGTCTGAAACCACCTTTTATTGAACCAAGCGAGATGCAGGACTAGTCACGGTGGCTGCTGGGAAGCACATGCAGATAGCCTTGCCCACAAGGAATCTTTTGAGTCCTCATTCTCAACATAGGGTGGCAGTGTCCTAGGGTCTCCTTCTTTTTTTGAACCTTGCTTAGTGCTAGTTTTTCCTTTTGATTTGAACATAACAATATATGTGAACGCACTTTCCAAATGGTTTTACAATGTAAACAATATTTTAAAGAAAAATCTGAAGACTTCACCATCTGAGATGCAGATTCTAATCTGTGGCTTCGGCGGGTCCGCGCCAAGGGGTATTTGGATTATTTTAAAGAGGACCGTCTTCCAATGTCTGCAGTGGAACTGGGAGAAAGAGGGTTGGGCTGTCGGTGTCATAGTTAATGACGTCTCATTACAGAACTGAAAGCTTACAGTCTGTGGTGAACTGATATTCTCGTCCCACTGACCAGCACCCCTTCCTGCTCATTCCCATCCATGGGGCCGGGACTCCCTCACCCTCACGGGTCCCCCTCACACTCGCAGTTCTCCGATCCCCTCAACCACACGGATCCCCTAAACCACGCGGGTTCCCACCCCCACCTTCAGCCTCGCAGGTGCCCTCAGCCTTCTGGGTCCACGTCCCGGTCCCCCCCTCCGCCCTCTGGGTCCCCGTACCTCCTCAACCTTCTGGGTCCCCGTCCCCTTCCCCCCTCAGCCTTCTGGGTCCCCACTTCCCCCTCAGCCTTCTGGGTCCCCGTCAGCCATCTGGGTCCCTGTCCTCTCTCAGCTTTTTGGGTCCCCGTCCCCCCTAACCTTTCTGGGTCCTGATCACCCTCACCCTTCTGGGTCCTGATCACCCTCACCCTTCTGGGTCCTGATCACCCTCACCCTTCTGGGTCCTGATCACCCTCACCCTTCTGGGTCCAGATCACCCTCACCCTTCTGGGTCCTGATCACCCTCACCCTTCTGGGTCCTGATCACCCTCACCCTTCTGGGTCCTGACCACCCTCACCCTTCTGTGTCCTGATCACCATTACCCTTCTGGGTCCTCATTCCCCTCACCCTTCTGGTTCCACGAGTACCTCAGCCTTGCGTGTCCCTCAACCTTCTGGATACCCGTCCCCCTCAGCCTCGCAGGATCCCCGCCCCCCACAGCCTTGCATGTCCCTCACTCCTCTTGCAGATATCCCACACCCCTCTGGCGGGTCCCCCTCACCCTTCTGGGTCCTCTACCCCCCTCACCCTTCTGGGTCCCCGAACCCCTTACCCTTCTGGGTCCCCGACTCCCTCACCCTTCTGGGTCCCCGACCCCCTCACCCTTCTGGGTCCCCGACCCCCTCACCCTTCTGGGTCCCCGTCCCTCTCCCCCCTCTGCCTCGCGGGCCCCGAGCCCCCTCATCCTCGTGGGCCCCGAGCCCCCTCAGCCTCGCGGATCCCCCTCCCCCCCACAGCCTCACGGACCCCGACCCCCCCCCCCCTTAAGCCTCGCGGGTCCCCGACTACCACACACCCTAACGCCACCCCGACCCAAACTTCCTCACGGTACCCCGGCCCCACCTCACAACCATCCCCCTGCCCGTTCCCCTCCGAGCTCCGGCCGCTCCAGACCCAAAGGGCGACCCGTGGAAACTCCGTCCTCCCTGGTCTCGCTCCCAAAATGCCCCGATTCCCGCCCGTGAGGAACCGACACGAACCTCTCTCCCCCTCCCGCTCGCGACCAACTCCTCCAAAGGCGGGAAAGATCAACAACATGGCAGCCACCAGGGGTCGCTCTCGCGAGAGCTTGATCCACCCCTCCTCGGGATCTCCTCTCCACCACCCCGAGCCCCTGGATGGAGCCCCAGGGCTCGAGGTCCAGCCCTTTGGAGCCCCCTCTCTCCTGAGAACCTCGTCCCACTGGGGAAGGGTCCGAGAGCTGGCTCGGGCCTCCAGTCCATCTCCCCTTCAGGCTGCACATTTCCACACCAGGATCTGCCCCACATTCCCCCCCAAGATTCCAGTCCATCCCACCTCCACCACCTTGGCCCAAAGCTCATTCCACGTTCCCACCCCCCTCTGAGGGAAGAAAATCCCCCTTCAATCTCAATCCATGTCCTCCTCTTTGAATCTCTCCCACTCTCCTTGGAAACAGCCTGTCCCCATGGACACGATCCGTCCCCCCTCACAATTTTCAAATCTTCCTCAATCTTCGACGCTCCAGGGAATAAAGTCCCAGCCTGTCCAACCTTCCCCTGGAACTCAAACCCCGAAAGCCAGACCACCTTCTTGTCACTCTCCTCGACGCGCTGTCTCATTCCTATCCTTCCTCTCCTCCGGCCACCCAAACGGCACACAATGTTCCCAAGTTGGCCTCACCCATGCCTCGTCCAACTTCCTCGTGGCCTCCCACCTCCTGCACTCAATCCTCTCACTTCTGAAGGCCAAAATACCAGAAGCTTTCTTCACTCCCCCCCACCCCCCCCATCTCTACAAGGGACTCCACTTTTGGGCAGTTCTGTACCACAGTTCCTCAATCCCTTTGTTTGACAACACTCCTCAATGGTCTGCCATTTAACATTCAAACTCTTACGTTTTAAGAATCAATTGCAGAGATCCATGGATGTGGGAAGTCAGGAGGGTTAGGGACTGGGTGCAGGTCGATGAAACTGGCAGAATGATATTTCACCATGGACGAGAAGGGCCGAAGGGTCCCTTTTCTTTGCTGTGGGGTTTCTAGGGTAGAGTTCACACCATTCTCAGGAAGGAGGATGAGCAGACAGATGTCATGGTCCACGGGTAGGAAAGGTGATGAGATCCTGCCAGGAGAGATGAGGGAGTTCAGTGCACAACCAAGGGGTCTCTCTCTGTCAGTCTGTGTGTGTCTCTATCTCTCTGTGTCTCTCTCTCTCTCTGTCTGTGTCTCTCTGTCTGTGTCTCTGTCTGTCTGTGTCTCTCTCTCTGTCTGTGTCTCTCTCTCTGTCTGTGTCTCTCTTTGTGTCACTCTGTGTCTCTCTGTGTGTGTCTCTGTGTCTGTGTGTCTCTCTGTGTCTGTGTGTCTCTCTCTGTCTGTGTGTGTCTGTCTGTATGTGTCTCTGTGTGTGTATGTCTGTGACTCTCTCTCTGTCTCTCTCTGTCTGTGTCTCTCTCTCTGTCTCTCTCTCGCTGTCAGTGTCTCTTTCTCTGTCTGTATGTGTCTCTCTGTGTGTCTGTGTCTGTATATCTGTCTCTCTTTGTCTATATATCTGTCTCTCTGTGTCTGTGTGTGAGTGTGTCTGTCTGTCTGGGTATGTGTGTGTGTCTCTCTCTGTCTGTGTCTCTGTATCTGTGTCTGTCTCTGTGTCTGTCTCTGTGTGTGTGTGTCTCTCTCTGTCTGTGTGTCTCTCTCTGTCTGTGTGTCTCTCTCTGTCTGTGTGTCTCTCTCTCGCTGTCAGTCTCTCTCTCTCTGTCTGTATGTGTCTCTCTGTGTGTCTGTGTCGGTATATCTGTCTCTCTGTGTCTATATATCTGTCTCTCTGTGTCTATATATCTGTCTCTCTGTGTGAGTGTGTCTGTCTGTCTGGGTATGTGTGTGTGTCTCTCTGTCTGTGTCTCTGTATCTGTCTCTGTGTCTGTCTCAGTGTGTGTGTGTCTCTCTGTGTCTGTGTCTCTCTCTGTGTCTGTGTGTCTGTGTGTGTGTGTGTCTGTGTGTGTGTGTGTTTCTCTGTCTGTGTCTCTCTGTCTGTGTCTCTCTGTCTGTTTCTCTGTGTCCATGTCTCTCTCTCTATCTCTCTCTCTCTGTCTGTGTCTCTCTCTGTGTGGGTCTGTGTGTGTGTGTCTCTCTCTCTCTCTCTGTGTGTCTCTCTCTCTGTCTGTTTGTGTGTCTTTCTCTCTCTGTGTGTGTCACTGTCTGTGTGTGTGTGTCTTTCTGTGTCGTGTGTGTGTTGTCTCTCTGTGTCGTGTGTGTGTGTGTCTCTCTCTGTCTCTATGTGTGTCTCTCTGTCTCTGTGTATCTCTCTCTCCATCTGTGTGTGTCTCTCTATCTGTCTGTGTGTGTCTGTGTGTGTATCCGTCTGTGTGTGTCTCTCTGTCTCTCTCTCGCTGTCAGAGTCTCTCTCTGTCTCTTCCTGTGTGTGTCTGTGTGTGTGTGTGTGTGTGTCTGTGTGTGTCTGTCTGGGTATGTGTGTCGCTCTCTATCAGTGTCTCTAATATTTGCTTATTCATTACCCACCATTATCCATCCCGACTGGTGGTGCGGGCTTTGTTCCCCAAGGCGTCCGTATTGGCTGTCCATGGACCATCTCTGCCCCAACGCATTCCTCGGTGTCACCTGCATTAAAATCAAGGTGGCATCAGCACCTTTTTGGGCACTTTTAGCCGTATTTCCTCAGTTGTTCTGGCCAGTTTTGTGTTTCGTTCACACATTCCTGCTGCCTGGGGTTCACGGCACTCGTGGAAAATCGCCAGTTCCTGAAACAATTCTTCATTTATCTTATTTGTAACATTTTTACATTTAATTTAACATATGCATTAAAAAACTTAAATTTCTTATTTGAAAATAAGATAAAATTAATGCATAGTGATTTAAAAAGTAACCCCTCTCACAGCTGCCCAATAGAAAACAATAAAGAGAGGAAACATCTAGATAGCATTCATAAAAATTGAGCAAAACTCTCAAATAAAATCTTGCTTTTCTTGGTTTTAGGAGTCAGAAAGTTCGTGTTGGGTGATTACAACTTAATTCCTACAATTGGTAAATACACATCCCAAATCTTCAAAAGAGAAATTCAAATTTGTTCCGTGAATTCAATGTAATTATTTCAAGTGGGATACAACGGCCTATTTCAGTGTGGCTATCGACCCATTCCCAAATACGCATCGGACTTCCAAGTTACTGCCACACATTTTAACCCGAAAACAATTACAGCACAGAAACAGGTCATTTGGCCCTTCTTGTCTGCACTGAACGAAATACTCTCCTCTTGTACCACCTCTCTGCATTCCCCTCCCCTCCAATTTTCCCTGAAATGACAAAATGGACCCTGCCGCCACTACTTTTCCCGGAAGCTCACTCCACTCAGCCACCACTCTGAGTAAAGAAGTTCCCCCTCATGTTACTTCCAAACTTTTACCTCCTGTTTCAATCCCTGCTCCCCGCAATGAAAAAAGTCTATCCACATCAACTCGTTCTATCCTCCTAGTAATTTTAAAGACTTCGATCAAATCCCCTCTCAACCATCTACAATCCAAAGAATAAAGACTTCATTTGCTCAATCTTTCTTTGTAATCTAGTTGCTGATATCCAGGTAACATTGACGTAAATCTTCTCTGCACCCTCTCTACTTTATTGATAGCTTTCCTCTCATTTGGTGACCAGAACTGCACACAGTACTCACAAAAGAGCCTCACCAATATCTTGTCTAGTCTCAACCTCACTGCCCGACTCCTGTATTCTATGTGATGGTTGATCAACGCCAGCTATTTGAACAGATTCTTTTCGAGGTACTCTCTGATTACCCTCCAATAATTAACCTATCACTGTCAGGCTCACTTGGTTGGCTTTTGAAGCCGTTTTTCAACAAAGGAACATTAGATTACATCCATTCCTCTGGCACCTCACCCGTGGATAAACAGGTTTTAAATATTTCTGTCAGAGCCCTGGCAATTTCTACACTTCTTTCCCTCAAGGCCAAGGGAATATCATGTCAGACGTCCATCCACCATCAGACAAAAATTAGCCGACACAAGATGAAGGCAGGACAGTAGTCCCACCTCTCCAGCACGAGTCATGGATCAAGTGAGCACTGACTGCAAGAAGTTTCTACATCCTCTTGGTGTCTGTGTGGATTTCCTCCCACACTCCACAGCTCAAGGGGGCCGTAAGTTCATTGGCGAATTGGGAAGCTCAAGACCATGGGGTGGAAGTGCACATTCTGGACCTGGGGGCATCAATTCAATTCAACAGCACGGATGAACCTTTGGGCACGACCTGATCTTTTTCTGGTTTCAAACTCATTATTTTTGAAAATTGTATGTGCACCTCTAATGCAACACGACTGCTGCAAAACAGGCTTCTTGATACATATCCATGACAAGAACTCGGGAGAATCTGATTTAGTTACTAGACTTTTGAACAGAACAGTGTCTGGACATTTTATCCCTAAACTGAAACTTTATAGACATACAGAACAAAAAGAGGGCAAAACAAGCTTGTGTCTCACCAATACCACAATTCACGGACACTTTTTAAGTTCTCAAGGGTGGCAGAAAACACAAAGAACAGACAAACTCCTTCCACACTGTCACTTTGAGAGCTTTGGACTCACCATGCTATAAATATTGCCAAGCCATCACTCTCTCTCCAAATCAATGACCCAAAGTCCTGGCTGAGCGATAGATTTGAGACATTTTACCCGCTATGTAGCAATCGGGCACAAGGAAAATTGCTGCTTCCATTGTGAAGTATTTAGGAATCTCAGACCACAAACAACCTTCACCCCGAAAAACAAGCAATTCTCCACAATAAAACTAGGTTTCCTTCCTGTCTGCAAGCATCTGCTCTCTTGAGTCTGAATGGCACAACTGGGGAAACCGTTTCAAATCCATGACCTGAAACAGCATATTCTCTTCCCCTAATTGGAGCTGTCTTGCAATTGGCCACCACTGCCCGAGCAAGAATGAACTGGGAGATCTCACACTTGCTCCTTCACAGGTGAGACCTCCCTGTTCATTGGAGCTCCATATTATCCATCTTGCTCAATTTTGTTAACCTTAATCAAGTCTCCTCTCATTCTCCAACACTCCCATGAAAAATAAAAATCAGGTATCCTGTAGTTCGCGAGTCTGGACACCAGGTGGTGGTATTATACCTAGATCTCTCTCTCTCTCTCTCCCCCTCTCGCTTCATGCATGCAGTACTCGGTGTGAACAGGCGGTGGCAGCACTATACAGCTCTTGCAATCTGCAGCTTGGACAGGAGATGTCGGAGTTACAGAGACATGGCTGCGGGAACGGCAGGATTGGGAAATCAATGTTCCCGGGTACACGTCCTATAGAAAAGACAGAAAGTTGGGAAGAGGAGGTGGGGTAGCTCTGTTGGTAAGAAATAAAATTCAGGCATTTGAAAGGAAAGACATTGAAACAGGTGGGTAGAGTCTGTTTTGATAGAATTAAGAAATTGTAAAGGCATGAGGACCATAATGGGGGTCATTTACAGGCCTCCGAAAAGTAGCTCAGATATTAAAGTATAAATCAGGAATTAAGAGTGGCATGTCAAAGTGGTAGCAATACGGTAGTTATGGGGGACTTCAACATGAAAGTGGACTGGGATAATCAGACGGGGGCAGGAACACAAGAGAGTGAGTTTATTGAATGTCTACGAGATACTTTCATCCATTGATTTAATTATAAATTTGGTTACTTTGTTCTTTATGTTAATTTTTTTCCCCAGTTTTATCCATATTTGAATCCAAATTCAGGTTGAAATCCCCTCCTATTAATATGTTCCCTTGCGTATCTGCTACCTTCAAAAAGATATCTTGCATAAACTTTTGATCTTCTTCGTTAGGTGAATATACATTGAGTAGATTCCAAAACTCCGAATATATCTGACATTTTATCATTACATATCTCCCTGCTGGATCTATTATTTCCTCTTCTATTTTAAATGGCACATTTTTACTAATTAATATAGCTACTCCTCTTGCTTTTGAATTATACGATGCTGCTGTTACGTGTCCTACCCAATACGAGATACTTTCTTGGAGCAGCTAGTGGAGGAACCTACCAGGGGGAAGTCAATTCTGGACTTGGTGCTGTGCAGCGACGCAGAGTTAATAAGTGACCTCGATGTAGGGGAGCCATTAGGGAATAGTGACCATGGTATGGTTATTTTTGAGCGGCAATTAGAAAGGGAAAAAGAAAGGAAGTCGGAAGCATCTGTACTGCAGTTAAATAAAGGGGATTATGCAGCTATGATGGAGGAGCTAGCCAAAATAAAATGGAAAGATACACTAGCTGGGAGGACAACTCGGGAAAAATGGCAGGTGCTTTTGGACATTTTCCACAGGATTCAGGACAAATTTATTCCAAAGTGGCGGAAAGGCTCTAGGAGATGCAAATGGCAGTCGTGGCTAACTAATGAAATCAAGTGCAATATCAAATCCAAAGGGAGTAAGTATAAGATAGAGAAGTGGAAGACTAGTGGGCAAGATCAGGGAGCATGGAATTGGAGGTAAGGTGCTGACATGGATAGGAAATTGGTTAAGAAATAGGAAACAAAGGGTTGGAGTAAGCCGGTCCTTTTCAGGATGGCAGGATGTGACGAGTAGAGTGCCGCAGGGATCGGTATTGGGTCCTCAGTTGTTTGTAATTTCTGTAAATGATTTGGATGAGGGGATTAATAACATGAGCAAATTTGCAGATGACACTAAACTGCGTGGCGGTGTGGGGTGTGAGGGTGATATCAGGAAAATGCAGAGGGACTTGGACAGGTTGGGGTGTGGGCTGCTGAATGGAAGATGACGTTCAATGTGAGCAAATGAGAGGTTATCCATTTTGGGGGCAATAATAGGAAAGCTGAGTATTCTCTAAATGGAGACAAGCTAGGGAGTGGGGAGGAGCAAATGGATCTGGGTGTACTTGTTCACCGGTCACTGAAGGCTAACATGCAGGTTCAGAAAGCTGTGAAGAAGGCAAATAGCATGTTGGCTTTCATAAAGAGGGGATTGGAGCATAGGAACAGAGACGCCCTTCTGCAGTTGTGCAGGGCCCTGGTGAGACCCCACCTGGAGTATTGCATCCAGTACTGGTCTCCAATTTTGAGGAAGGACATACTAGCTATAGTGGGTGTGCAGCGCAGATTTACAAGGTTAGTTCCAGCGATGGCGGGGTTGACATATGCTGAAAGGCTAGAAAAACTGAACTTATATCCGATGGAGTTTAGAAGGATGAGGGGGGACATGATTGAGGTATACAAAATTATCAGGGGGATGGACAGGGTGAAGTCGGATTACTTGTTCCCAGTGATGGGGGAGACGAGGACTAGAGGGCATAGTTTAAGAATACAGGGTAGGCCCTTTAGGACGGAGATGAGAAAACATTTTTTTACCCAGAGAAGTGTGAATCTGTGGAATGCTCTGTCACAGAGGGTGGAAGAGGCAGATTCGCTGATTATGTTCAAAAGAGCGTTAGATAAGACTCTAGTGGGCAAAGGAGTAAAGGGTTATGGGGATAAGGCTGGAATGGGGTACTGATAGTAGTGATCAGCCATGATCTGTAAAATGGCGGTCACTGAAGGCTCGACAGGCCGAAGGGCCTACTCCTGCTCCTATTGTCTATTGAACCATTCCTCCAAGGTCCCTCTGTTCCTCAATGCCCTCCCCTTCACTGCATACGTCTTGGTTATTCTTACCAAAATAAAGTACCTCACACTTACCTACATTAAACTCCATCTGCCATCTTTCCAAACAGTCCAAATCCTTTTGTAGTCCATGAAAACCCTCCTCACTCTCCACAACTTGAAAATAAGCAAAATGTATTACGTTATGTTAAGCTTTTTTTTGAACATTTTAATAAAATTTAATAGAATATTTCAGGCCAATGGGACGCCAGGCATCATTAATCTTTCCATGTACGGCGTGGTCGTGCGTGAAAGTGTGGCCATTTTGGCCAAAAAAGCGCAGTAAAACGAACCGCGATCACAGGAGTGGCCTCCACAGTCGACCCGCAGCAATATCTTTGAGATAATTTCATAGAAACAAACGACAACTTAAGCAAATATTACGTGTGTGTCTGTGTGTGTCTCTGTGTGTGTCTGTGTGTGTGTATATGTCTCTCTGTGTCTGTGTGTGTGTGTCTGTCTGTCTGGGTATGTGTGTGTCGCTCTCTCTCGGTGTCTCTAATATATGCTTATTCATTACCCACCATTATCCATCCCTACTGGTGGTGCGGGCTTTGTTCCCCAAGGCGTCCGTATTGGCTGCCCATAGACCATCTCTGCCCCAACGCATTCCTCGGTGTCACCTGCATTAAAATCAAGATGGCATCAGCACCTTTTTGGACACTTTTAGCTGTGTTTCCTCAGTTCTTCTGGCCAGTTTTGTGTTTCGTTCACACATTCCTGCTTCCTGGGGTTGACGGCACTCGTGGAAGATCGCCAGTTCCTGAAACAATTCTTCATTCATCTTATTTGTAACATTTTTACATTTAATTTAACATATGCATTAAAAAACTTAAATTTCTTATTTGAAAATAAGATAAAATTAATGCATAGTGATTTCAAAAGTAACCCCTCCCACAGCTACCCAATAGAAAACAATAAAGAGAGAAAACATCTAGATAGTATTTATAAAAATTGACCAAAACTCTCAAATAAAATCTTGGTTTTCTTGGTTTTAGGAGTCAGAAAGTTCGTGTTGGGTGGTTAACACTTAATTCCGACAATTGGTAAATACACATCCCAAATCTTCAAAAGAGAAATTCAAATTTGTTCCGTGAATTCGATGTAATTATTTCAAGTGGGAATCAACGGCCTATTTCAGTGTGGCCATCGACCCATTCCCAAATACGCATCGGACTTCCAAGTTACTGCCACACATTTTAACCCTATAACAATTACAGCACAGAAACAGGTCACTTGGCCCTTCTTGTCTGCACTGAACTAAATACTCTCCTCTCGTACCACCTCTCTGCATTCCCCTCCCCTCCAATTTTCCCTGAAATGACAAAATGGACCCTGCCGCCACTATTTCTCCCGGAAGCTCACTCCACTCAGCCACCACTCTGAGTAAAGAAGTTCCCCCTCATGTTACTTCCAAACTTTTACCTCCTGTTTCAATCTCTGCTCCCGCAATGAAAAAAGTCTATCCACATCAACTCGTTCTATCCTCCTAGTAATTTTAAAGACCTCGATCAAATCCCCTCTCAACCATCTACAATCCAAAGAATAAAGACTTCATTTGCTCAATCTTTCTTTGTAATCTAGTTGCTGATATCCAGGTAACATTGACATAAATCTTCTCTCCACCCTCTCTACTTTGTTGATAGCTTTCCTCTCATTTGGTGACCAGAAGTGTACACAGTATCTCAACAGGGCCTCACCAATATCTTGTCTAGTCTCAACCTCACTGCCCAACTCCCGTATTCTATGCTATGGTTGATCAAGGCCAGCTATTTGAACAGATTCTTTTCGAGGTACTCTCTGATTACCCTCCAATAATTAACCTATCACTGTCAGGCTCACCTGGTTGGCTTTTGAAGCCATTTTTCAACAAAGGAACATTAGATTACATCCATTCCTCTGGCACCTCACCCGTGGATAAACAGGTTTTAAACATTTCTGTCAGAGCCCTTGCAATTTCTACTCTTCTTTCCCTCAAGGCCAAGGGAATATCATGTCAGACGTCCATCCACCAACAGACAAAAATCAGCCATCACAAGGTGAAGGCAGGACAGTAGTCCCACCTCTCCAGCACGAGTCACCCCAGGATCAAGTCAGCACTGACTGCAAGAAGTTTCTACATCCTCTCGGTGTCTGTGTGGATTTCCTCCCACACTCCACAGCTCAAGGGGGCCGTAAGTTCATTGGCGATTTGGGAAGCTCAAGACCATGGGGTGGAAGTGCACATTCTGGACCTGGGGGCATCAATTCAATTCAACAGCACAGATGAACCTTTGGGCACGACCTGATCTTTTTCTGGTTTCAAACTCATTATTTTTGAAAATTGTATGTGCACCTCTAATGCAACACGACTGCTGCAAAACAGGCTTCTTGATACATATCCATGACAAGAACTCGGGAGAATCTGATTTGGTTACTAGACTTTTGAACAGAACAGTGTCTGGACATTTTATCCCTAAACTGAAACTTTATAGACATACAGTACAAAAAGAGGGCAAAACAAGCTTGTGTCTCACCAATACCACAATTCACGGACACTTTTTAAGTTCTCAAGGGTGGCAGAAAACACAAACAACAGACAAACTCCTTCCACACTGTCACTTTGAGAGCTTTGGACTCACCATGCTATAAATATTGCCAAGCCATCACTCTCTCTCCAAATCAATGACCCAAAGTCCTGGCTGAGCGATAGATTTGAGACATTTTACCCGCTATGTAGCAATCAGGCACAAGGAAAAGTGCTGCTTCCATTGTAAAGTATTTAGGAATCTCAGACCACAAACAACCTTCACCCCGAAAAACAAGCAATTCTCCACAATAAAACTAGGTTTCCTTCCTGTCTGCAAGCATCTGCTCTCTTGAGTCTGAATGGCACAACTGGGGAAACCGTTTCAAACCCATGACCTGAAACAGCATATTCTCTTCCCCTAATTGGAGCTGTCTTGAATTGGCCACCACTGCCCGAGCAAGAATGAACTGGGAGATCTCACACTTGCTCCTTCACAGGTGAGACCTCCCTGTTCATTGGAGCTCCATATTATCCATCTTGCTCTATTTTGTTAACCTTAATCAAGTCTCCTCTCATTCTCCAACACTCCCATGAAAAATAAAAATCATGTATCCTGTAGTTCGCGAGTCCGGACACCAGGTGGTGGTATTATACCTCTCTCTCTCTCTCTCTCTCTCTCCCTAGCTTCATGCATGCAGTACTCGGTGTGAACAGGCGGTGGCAGCACTTTACAGCCCTTGCAATCTGCAGCTTGAACAGGAGATGTCGGAGTTACGGAGACATGGCTGCGGGAAGGGCAGGATTGGGAAATCAATGTTCCTGGGTACACGTCCTATAGAAAAGACAGAAAGTTGGGAAGAGGGGGTGGGTTAGCTCTGTTGGTAAGAAATGAAATTCAGGCGTTTGAAAGGAAAGACACTGAAAGAGGTGGGTCGAGTCTGTTTGGATAGAATTAAGAAATTGTAAAGGCATGAGGACCATAATGGGGGTCATTTACAGGCCTCCGAAAAGTAGCTCAGATATAGAAGTATAAATCAGGAATTAAGAGTGGCATGTCAAAGTGGTAGCAATACGGTAGTTATGGGGGACTTCAACATGAAAGTGGACTGGGATAATCAGACGGGGGCAGGAACACAAGAGAGTGAGTTTATTGAATGTCTACGAGATACTTTCTTCCATTGATTTAATTATAATTTGGTTACTTTGTTCTTTCTGTTAATTTTTTTCCCCAGTTTTATCCATATTTGAATCCAAATTCAGGTTGAAATCCCCTCCTATTAATATGTTCCCTTGCGTATCTGCTACCTTCAAAAAGATATCTTCCATCAACTTTTGATCTTCTTCGTTAGGTGAATATACATTGAGTAGATTCCAAAACTCTGAATATATCTGACATTTTATCATTACATATCTCCCTGCTGGATTTATTATTTCCTCTTCTATTTTAAATGGCACATTTTTACTAATTAATATAGCTACTCCTCTTGCTTTTGAATTATACGATGCTGGTGTTACATGTCCTACCCAATACGAGATACTTTCTTGGAGCAGCAAGTGGAAGAACCTACCAGGGGGAAGTCGATTCTGGACTTGGTGCTGTGCAGCGACGCAGAGTTAATAAGTGACCTCGATGTAGGGGAGCCATTAGGGAATAGTGACCATGGTATGGTTATTTTTGAGCTGCAATTAGAAAGGGAAAAAGAAAGGAAGTCGGAAGCATCTGTACTGCAGTTAAATAAAGGGGATTATGCAGCTATGAGGGAGGAGCTAGCCAAAATAAAATGGAAAGATACACTAGCTGGGAGGACAACTGGGGAAAATGGCAGGTATTTTTGGACATTTTTTACAGGATTCAAGACAAATTTATTCCAAAGTGGAGGAAAGGCTCTAGGAGATGCAAATGGCAGCCATGGCTAACTAATGAAATCAAGTGCACTATCAAATCCAAAGGGAGTAAGTATAAGATAGCGAAGCAGAGTGGTAAGTTAGAGGATTGGGAAACCTTCAAAGAGCATCAGAGGGTAACTAAGAAATTCATGAGAGGGGAAAATGAAGTACGAGAGGAAATTAGCAAATAATATAATGGAGGATAGCAAAAGCTTTTTTCAATATGTGAAGAGGAAGAAATTGGTTCTGTCTACAATTGGTCCATTAAGAATGGAAAAGGGTGGAATTATTACCGGAAACAAGGAGTTGGCTGAGGAATTTAACAAATACTTTGCATCTGTCTTCACCAAGGAGGATATAGGTTATGGACAGTTAGGGGGTAGTGGTCATGCGGTATCAAGAGACTTGGGGAACTTTCCTGGGGAAGTAGGGGATCTAATGGATATCCGGATCTAGAAGCAGGAGGTTGTGAGTAAATTGTTGGGACTGAGGGCTGATAAAACCCCAGGGCCTGATGGGCTGCATCCCAGGGTGCTTAAAGAAGTTGCTATGGAAATTGTGGAGGCACTGGTCGACATTTTCCAAAGTTCCATAGATTCGGGGGAGGTCCCTGAGGATTGGAGAGTGGCTGATGTGGTGCCGATTTTTAAGAAGGGAGGGAGGGAGAAAACGGGAAATTATAGACCGGTCAGCCTGATGTCAGTGGTGGGGAAGATACTGGAATCTATCATAAAAGGAGTAATAGCAGAACACTTAGGCAGAAATAATAGTATAAGGGCTAGTCAGCATGGATTCCTTAAGGGTAAGTCATGCTTGACTAACCTTCTGGAATTTTTCGAGGATGGGACAAAGAGGGTGGACTTGGGAGAGCCAGTGGATGTGGTGTATTTGGACTTCCAGAAGGCCTTTGATAAGGTACCGCACGGGAGACTAGTGGGCAAGATCAGGGAGCATGGAATTGGAGGTAAGGTGCTGACATGGATAGGAAATTGGTTAAGAAATAGGAAACAAAGGGTTGGAGTAAGCGGGTCTTTTTCAGGATGGCAGGATGTGATGAGTGGATTGCCGCAGGAATCGGTATTGGGTCCTCAGTTGTTTGTAATTTATGTAAATGATTTGGATGAGGGGATTATTAATAACATGAGCAAATTTGCAGATGACACTAAACGGGGTGGCGGTGTGGGGTGTGAGGAGGATGTCAGGAAAATGCAGAGGGACTTGGACAGGTTGGGGGTGTGGGCTGCTGAATGGAAGATGACGTTCAATGTGAGCAAATGTGAGGTTATCCATTTCGGGGGCAATAATAGGAAAGCTGAGTATTATTTAAATGGAGACAAGCTAGGGAGTGGGGAGGAGCAAATGGATCTGGGTGTACTTGTTCACCGGTCAC
This sequence comes from Narcine bancroftii, assembly GCF_036971445.1. Taxonomy (NCBI): domain Eukaryota; kingdom Metazoa; phylum Chordata; class Chondrichthyes; order Torpediniformes; family Narcinidae; genus Narcine; species Narcine bancroftii. The sequence goes on along the minus strand of NC_091482.1, from coordinate 73,030,518 downwards.
TGAAGGCTAACATGCACGTTCAGAAAGCTGTGAAAAGGGCAAATGGCATGTTGGCTTTCATAAAGAGGGGATTGGAGTATAGGAACAGAGACGCCCTTCTGCAGTTGTACAGGGCCCTGGTGAGACCCCACCTGGAGTATTGCACCCAGTACTGGTCTCCAATTTTGAGGAAGGACATACTAGCAATAGAGGATGTGCAGCGCAGATTTACAAGGTTAGTTCCAGCGATGGCGGGGTTGACATATGCTGAAAGGCTAGAAAAACTAGACTTGTATCCGATGGAGTTTAGAAGAATGAGGGGGGACATGATTGAGGTATACAAAATTATCAGGGGGATGGACAGGGTGAAGTCGGATTACATGTTCCCAGTGATGGGGAAGACGAGGACTAGAGGGCATAGTTTAAGAATACAGGGTAGGCCCTTTAGGACGGAGATGAGAAAACATTGTTTTACTCAGAGAAGTGTGAATCTGTGGAATGCTCTGCCATAGAGGGTGGTAGAGGCAGATTCGCTGATTATGTTCAAAAGAGAGTTAGATAAGACTCTTGTGGGCAAAGGAGTTCAGGGTTATGGGGATAAGGCTGGAAAGGGGTACTGATAGTAGTGATCAGCCATGATCTGTGAAATGGCGGTCACTGAAGGCTCGACAGGCAGAAGGGCCTACTCCTGCTCCTATTGTCTATTGAACCATTCTTCCAAGATCCCTCTGTTCCTCAATGCCCTCCCCTTCACTGCATACGTCTTGGTTATTCTTACCAAAATAAAGCCCCTCACACTTACCTATATTAAACTCCATCTGCCATCTTTCCAAACAGTCCAAATCCTTTTGTACTCCATGAAAACCCTCCTCACTCTCCACAACTCTTGAAAATAAGCCAAATGTATTACGTTATGTTAAGCTTCTCTTTGAAAATTTTAATTTCACATGCATTAAATGCGTACGTAAATTTCTCATTCAAAGATAATGAAAAATTAATACATAGTATTTTTTTTAATTCCCCCTGCCCAACAACCCAATAGAAAAGATAGATAACGTCTGGAAAGTATTTATAAAAAAATTACTAAAAAACTATCAAATAAAATCTAACAAATTTTCTTGATTTTAGGAGTCAGAAGGTTCAGGTTGGGCGATTACAACTTAATTCCTACAGTTTATAAATAGGATTCCCAAATCTTTCCAAAAATTTCAAATTTGTTACAGAAATTACATGTAATTATTTCAAGTGTCAAGGTACTTGGGGGGTTCTCGTTCAGGAAAACATAGTGAGTGGGTAACCACCAGGTTGGATCGGCAGGAAAAGAAAGCAAATTCTATGTTGGCCTTTGTTTCTAGGGTAGGGAGGTGTTGATAGGGCATGGGAGAGACCTCATTTGGAGAACTGCGAAGTTTATCTTAAAAAGGATGTGCTGTTGTTGGAGAGAGAGCAGAGATTTACCAGGATGATATATCTCCACTCTTCATTGGAGTATAGAAGAAGGAGAGGAGATTTCAGAAACCTTTCCAATGCTGAAAGGATTGGACAGTAGATGTGAATAATGTTTCCCTTGGATAAAAAGACATTGTCTTAGAATTGGAAGGTACCTATTTAAAGCAGATGAGAAATTTATTTCACCAGAAGGTCATGGAATTTGTTGCTGGATTGTTAAGAGAGTTTAAGTGGTGGGGGGGGGGGGGGGGGCGGAATTAATAAATGGTTAATGAGTCAGGGTATCAAGGGATCAGGGGAAAAAGCCATAACTTGGAATGAGAGGCGAGAACTGTTTAGATCAGGGGATAGCAGACACAGTGGCATGAATGGCCAACTTCTGTTCCTTGTGATTTGACACCATTTTAACTAATGTACCTTTTAGAATTTTAACATCCATCCATATGTCCTCTGTATTTTGGATGTGAAACAACGGCTGTGCAGGAGAAGCCAGTGAGTTGGTGAGACCAATTGCTCTTCAGACTGGAGGCCTGTGATGAGAGATGTGCCTCAGGGATAGGTGCTGGAACAATAATGTGGTGAATTGGATTAGCAAGTTGGCAGATGACACCAAGAACGGAGGAGTTGTGGACAGCCAGGAAATCTTGCAGAAGGATCTGGACCAGCTGGAGAAAGGGCAGATGGAATTTAATGCAGACAAGTGTGAGGTGTCACATTTTGAAGGGCAAACCAAGAAAAGATAGACACGGTGAACGGTCGGGCACTGAGGAGTGAGGTTGAACAGAGGGACATGGTAAACGGGTGTCATTCCATGCAAGTGCTGTCACAGGTGGATTTGGGCGGGAATTGAAGATACCCAAGTTAACTAAAATTGAAAATTGTAAATGGGGCAAAAAAAGGGATCTATTTCAGAAATGTTTGTGACAACAGAAAATGGCTAAACCAACTTTAGATTAAATGGGAGATTCTTCTTTTGAATTAACCCAAGAAGAACGGACTACTTACTATGTGTGAAGATGGTGGATTAAATTGATGAATGTGCGATATAATTGGGTGAATTATAATTTTTTTTTACATCAGTTGTATTTAACTCCAGGAAAAAAAGATAAGGATTTAGTCATTCAGACTAATGTTTTCATTGTGGGATTCAAATTAATACTTTTTTTTGTCTATCTGGTTGTGTGATAAAGTTAAGCCTTTGAGGATTTATTTGAAACTACTTTAAAGAAACTCTTTTTATGTTCGATCCACTGCTTTTTCTAATGCGGTATATTACAACTTGAACAACGGGATTAAGAATGGATAAACCTCAAATTGAGTTTATTCAGTTAGTATTAGCAGTGGCCAGTAAATGCATTGCGATGACGTGGAAAATTAGGTTTGGTGTTTTCATTCTGCCGCAACGAATTGATATGATTTTTCTCTCCCTCAGTCGAGGGAGTTTGGGGGGGGTTAATTATGGGGAGGGGGGATGGAATATAGTTTTTTTTGGGAGGTTGGTTTATTTTGTTTACTATGTATTTTATATGTTCATAAATAAAGTTTAAAAAAAGATACACAACCAGTGTTTCAGGCTTGTGCCTTTTAACAGGGCTACGAGTATCTGTACTCTATAAAGGTTCACTGCTTGATCAGATGAGCTTCTCCAGCATTTGTGTCCTTACAGAATTTGGTTGAGTTACTATATGTGGACATCAGGTCATTTTTTCACCCTTAAATTGTCCATCCACACAGACAGGAACTTCTTTTTCCCACAACTAGCCTCATTTGGTGAAGTGTGTGGAATATTAGCTGTAGAATATCTTCTTCTGGGAATTATGATGAAGAAACCACTTTGGCAGAAAGCTGGGAAAGAGAGTTAAAAAGCACATTCCAGACAGGGATCAATTCTCACCTCCTCTACTGAGCCATACATATCCAAATGCCTGCCTGATCTTCAAAACAATGGTGCAAATTGTTAGACCTGATCCAAAGGCTGCAATAAGCCCCCAGCACCACTCAGACCCTGAATGGCATTGTTTCTGCTTTGAAGTGAAGAATTTAAGACTGCTATGAAATTAAGACATTTGGGTAAATTGGAAACCAGAAATCAGGCAGGCAGAGAATGATTACTAACGTGAACTGTGAGCAACTCTTCCAGACTCCTGTTGATTTTTTTGTGTTCCCTAACCCTAACTGGTACATGAGATTAGATGTCCAACAAGAAGTCCTTTCCTTGTCTTTAGGAAGAGGATATGCAAAATGTAAAATACAGTGGCAGATAGAACAGTAACAGGTCATAACAAGCCCTGACCATCTGAAACAGGTCATGGGAATATAAATTTATTCAGTAATGTAGAAATGACTGCAAAAGCTGAGAAATTAGGAATTCATAAACTGAGGCAAAGATGGGATGGAGATTTGAACATAGAAAATGGACTGATCGTTATAAATGAGATAGACTGGTTCAATACAATTTTATTCACCAGACACCTCAAAAGAAAATACATGGAATCGGATTTGTTTCAAATGTTAACAAGTCATTTGTACTTTTCTGCATTTGACTTGGCAATGTCCTAAAGTTGGGCAGCTTGGTTGAAATAAGTATTTTTTTTAAAATTCCCACAGGATCCATGAGAAAGAAATGTTAAGGAATTAAATTTAAATTAGAACTGAATATTTACCAGGTGTAAATTGCTGCAAATTGTACAGCTAGAAAGTGCGTGGCCATATCTTGCAAACTGGCTGAGGTTCGGAACTGTTCACCACAAGAAAATAATGTATCGTTCACGAGATGAACATTCTATCTTTGGAGCCCACATTTCCTAAAGGTGGGTTGAAGTGAAGTTTTGAAATATTCACAATATTATGGTTAAATAAAACATCTGTTGAAGATCTCTGGTCCCTCATATGGGATGTGGAGAGGGTGGGTCTGGGTAGATCTCAATTTGTATTAATCAACCACATGTATCGGGATTTGAATTATATTCTTGTAAAATTAACAAGAATATAACTAACTCTTAAAAATTAATTAAAAAAAAACCCTGACCCACACAAATGCCCCTGTTCACCTTGCCATTTTGTAAAAGGTGATGGGGGGAAAATCCTGACACAAGGGACAGATTTGAACCTGGGTCACTGTCATTTTCTGTTAAACATGCCAAGATCAAAATTCGACTGACTGTCCTGTAACATAGTGCAATATTACACACACGTAAGGTAAGATGGTTACATCAGTAAAAATTAAATGAAATGCTTCTTACAGTCAAGAGCAAAAGAATTCCCTGCAGCCTCCAAACCAGCCCTTGCCCACAAATAACACCCCCCGCCCCCCTCCCCACCCCAATTCTGGGATCAAACCATCAGCAGCCTACACTTTGTTGGAATCTAGGGGTTAAAACATTATGAAAGAAATGATTAATTAATAAGTTGATATGTACTGCACGGTTCAGGGAAAAAGAGGAATGTGATTAAGTGGCAATCACAGCATGGAGCGAAGTTGGCTGAGCAAAATTGTCTGCTCCCAAATACAGGGAGAGGAAATTCATAAAACGATTTAGGAAGAAAGCTCCAACTGAAGGAGGTGGTGAGTAGCACAGGAGACACAGGCCAGACCAGAACAAAGAATGGCCTGCAAGAAACCAAGGAAATGGAAAACCAGTCTAGGAGGAAGATTAAGGCATGAGGAGGTGTTAAAGAGAACAGCAGAAATTGGCCAGACAGGAACAGAATGGTGATTAGAAATATCTGGTGATGAATTAATTTCTGATCAAAACAACAGGATAGTCTGGCCTGGAGGATTAAGATGGGAGCGCTACACCCCAGATATCTGCAAAACAGGAGATGACTTGTGATAACCCATATGCAAAAAGATCTAGCAAAGGAAGCCAACTTTTGTTCTGTATGATAAGGTTGATCTATATAAACTGAGCCAACTGGACAATAGGGGTCAGTCTTGGGGAATAGCTCACTGTGCAGGTGACCTATGAACTAACGACTGACCCAGAGCTCTGTTAAGTTTTATTCTTGTGCTGGGTAATAAATTGACTGTTGAACCGAATACCTTCTCCTATCACTTCATTCAAAGAACACGCTGGACTCAGACCACATACAGACTAAATTAAGAGTAAGGGAAAGCCAGAGTCCGACAACTTCAGAGCCAAACCTCAGGCACAAACATCCCAAAACCATCATCCCAAGACAAGAGCTAAAGTTGCAGGCACCGTAAACCACACACATTAAAACAACACATTTCTCTGGCTCAATACCCACGAACCACATGGAACACCAGTTTGCAAACTACCCACAAACAGGGGCTTCCACAAACACCGGATTCCTTTCACCCCAACAACTCAAAGAACCACCCCAGAAAAAGCAGCCACAGTAAAACCAGGCTTCCTACCTTCCACTGATGGCAGCATCACCTCATCTCTGCCTGAAAGCTGCAAGTGACGAGAGTGGGGAAACTCTCCTGTTTGAAACCCTGAGCTGGAATCAGGAGGACAATTAATTCAGGTGTGAAATATCTCAGTAAATTGTGGCTGGCCCTTTAAACAAGGCCCATCTCCGCCCTTCAAGAGAGCTGCAATTAAGGGAATAGCACCTTTTTAATTTGGAGTGGGAGTTAAAACAGTTTTCTCACCTGTGGCATTGAGATGTTTGAGGAGATGATACCTCTCGATAGGGGAGTGTTAGAGCTTTATGAGAGATTTGTTTGTTTGTGGGGCTTGTCTTATGATTTTTGGTTTGGAAGCCTTTTGTGGTCTATGACAGCTGAAAACTAAGCAAACTAGGGTTTTCTTTGATCCTGATGGTTGTGCAGCAGTTCAAACTTCTCAAATGCAGAATTTGAGCTGTTTGCTCTCCCAGTGCCCTAGAGCATTGGTTTGGGAATATTTATGCCACAGGTGGTGTTATGGTCCTGTTAAGTCCATGACTCTGGATCAAATCTGGCCCCGTCTGCAAGGGATTTGTGTGTTCACCCACTCTTCAGTGGAGGTGGCAGGTTAACAGGTGTTTGTGGGGGGGAAAATCGCAGGTGAATGAGGGGGAATGCACGGAGCTGGTGGGGTGAATAGGAGTGTGAGGCAGTTGTTGGCGAAGGAGAGTGTGTTGCAGGGATGTGTAGCTGAGGACTCACCATCCAATCTCAGACCAGAGTGAAACAGGATTCTTATCGTGCTCACAAATTCCTTCGTCACTCCTCAAACGATGATCAGTATTCTGACTCAAGCGTTTTCTGGCCTTGTGACGACAAGCGGGCCTAACGTTCCAATGGCAAATGAGGCAGGGAGGATGTTTCCTGTAATAGAGGTAGTAAAAGTTCCATTAGAGAGGAATACGTTGCCTTTAACTGATAACATGCGGTGGGGTCTCGGTACATTTGGTGATGTCTGGGATCTCTCTATCAATATAAAAAATGAAAATCAAGGCTGGGTCTCTCTGTGGGGGTGGGGGGGGGGTATCTAATATTTGCTTATGTCATAATCTAATTCATCCCAACTGGCAGTGCGGGCTTTGTTCCCCAAGGCATCCGTATTGGCTGTCCATGGACCATCTCTGTCCCAATGCAGTCCTCAGTGTCTCTTGCATTTAAATCAATGATGGCATCAGCACCTTTTGGCCAATTTTAGCTGTGTTTACTCAGTCAATCTGGCCAGTTTAGTTTTTCATTCAGTACTGGTGTCTGGGGTTAATGGGAGTAGTGGATGATTGATAATTCCTGAAATAATTCTTCATTCATCTTATTTTTTTTAAATTATTTAATTTCACATATGCATTAAAAACTAATTTTTTATTTGAAATAACATCAAATGAATGCATAGTGATTAAAAAAAATTAACCCCTTGTCTTGGGATGATGGTTTTGGGATGTTCGTGCCTGAGGTTTGTCTCTGAAGTGGACGCTGCTGATGGGTTGATCCCAGAATGGGGGGGGGGGGGGGGGGGGGGTGTTTGTGGGCAAGGGCTGGATTGGAGGAATTCTCTTGCTCTTGACTGCAAGAACCATTTCATTTAATTTTTCCTGATGTAAAGAAAAAAAGAAAAAAACATCTGGATAGTATTTATAAAAATTTACCAAACCTTTCAAATAAAATCTAACATCTTAAATTTCTTGATTTTAGGAGTCGGAAGGTTCATGTTGAGCTTCCAAGTTACTGCCACACATTTTACCCCAAGAACAATTACAGCACAGAAACAGGTCATTTGGCCCTTCTCGTCTGCTCTGAACTAAATACTCTCCTCTAGTACCACCTCTCTGCATTCCCCACCCCTCCAATTTTCTCTTAAATGACAAAATGGACCCTGCTTTCACTATTTCTCCCGGAAGCTCACTCCACTCAGCCACCATTGAGTCAAGAAGTTCCCCCTCACGTTACTTCAAAACTTTTGCCTCTTAACTCAAGACCTCTTGTTTCAATCTCTCCCACTTGCAATGGAATTGCCTATCCACATCAACTCTATCCATCCTTCTTGTAATTTTAAATACTCTACCAAATCCCCTCTCGGCTTTCGAGTTGACAGGAATGCACTCATGGATGGTTGGATGAATTCTCTTGGGGAACAGTTCATAGTGGCTCAAAAGTGCTTGATTAGATGCAAGGAGAGCTGCCACTGAATGTTGCATGTATTTGGTTCTGGGTTTCGAAGGTACCTCAGCTCTCTCTCTTTTGTACTCGGTCCAAAAGACATTGCTGATCTTATTTGGAATTAGACCAGTTTCAATGAAGCAATGCTGAAGATTTTTGCTGGGGGGGGGGGAATAAGCATTGCATTAAATTAAGCTGCGGCTGGTCATCCTTAAGTGTTGATCTGCAGTCCAAGTCTGGTGAGCTTTCTGGGATGGGCTAACGTTCCAGGCAACTCCTTCTTCACACAACAGGATTCAACATTTAATAGGACGGGGGGTGGGGGAATAATCTTGGGTTAAGTTCCATTTGTGTTTTAGTTCATAAAGCCCATTGGATTTTGACTTCTATCGGGAGCACAGTGGGATATGAACAACATTTCTTGTTGTTTTCAGAGTATATCTTTCCCCTGGTTTATAATTCTTTGTGTGAATCATTTTTTTACTCCTGTCCAAGTTAGTAACAGGAAACACTGTGGGAGTGGGACGCTGTTTCATCGCTGGTAAAGTCCAATAACTGGTGAAACATTGACATGATTGAAGCTCTCTGGAAGGCAGGTTTCCAATTACTGCAGGTAACTTTCAGTTCAAGATCTTTCACCCCATCTTCCTCACTCGTGCACAGTGTCATGGCCGTCAATGACGGAGGGAGGAAAGTTGGTTTAAAAATGAGCAAATTGTTTACGTCAGAGCCAAGTCTGAAACCACCTTTTATTGAACCAAGCGAGATGCAGGACTAGTCACGGTGGCTGCTGGGAAGCACATGCAGATAGCCTTGCCCACAAGGAATCTTTTGAGTCCTCATTCTCAACATAGGGTGGCAGTGTCCTAGGGTCTCCTTCTTTCGCCTCGTCTTCCTTAATCATCTGAAGCCTGATTTCTTTCCCCTCTCATTCAGCCTGCATTATTTTCTGCATCCTCTCCCTGTTACTCCCTTGCTTTATGTTCCCTTCATTTTCTCCCTCATCATTAATTTTAGCAAAGATGACTGGCTTGGTTTAGTCTGTAACATGTTTGAGTTTCAAGTGGAACATTTAACGTGGGATCAGTGCTGTTTTGAAATATTAGCAGAATAGAGGGCGACACCAGTCACTAATGGATAGAAGAGAAAAAGATCCCCCTCTCTCTGGTAAGGTCGTGGGCAAGAGACCTAAGAGAGGAACAAGTCTGAATAAACATCTTTCCTGATTAACTGTGTCCGGTGCATTGATTGAGTGGTGCTGTTGCAGCAGACCCCACTCTTATCCATAATTGATTGGAAACTAATCTATGGTCACTGGACCCAAAATGTTCACATACACGTTTTACCTCTCTAACTATTACAGCATCGAAATAGGCCAACTTGGCCCTTCGAGTCCACGCCGAACACTTTGTCCTACCTCATCCCATTGACCTACACTCACCCCTTGACCCTCCATTCTTTTCCTGTCCAAATACATATCCCACTTCTCCTTAAGTGCTAATATTGAGCCTGCCTCCTCCACTTCATCTGCAAGTCCATTCCACACACCCACCACTCTGAGTGAAAGTCCCCCCTCACATTTCCTCTAAACTTCTGCCCCTTTCTCTCAACCCACCTCAAATCTATACCCCAATAATTTTAAATACCTCAACCCAATCCAACCTCAACCTTTTATGCTCCGCAGAATAAAAATCTTGCTTAACCTTTCCCTATAACTTAGACCTGTGGTTTTCAAAATGCTCCCAAACTCAAATTCCACTTGAAGCAATCCCTACACCAGAAGTGCTCTGTGATTAGTCAGGGATTGATTCAGGTGCAATGAAAGGAACCACCTACATCCTACAGTACAGGATGGAGCGCCAGAATAGCGTACATAGTTGAAGAAATTAAATTCCAAGACTTTGCTCTGCAAAGTGTTTCAACTTCAAAAGTACAGCCCCTCATGCCCAATCCCGGGAATTTACTGGGACAGGGTCCAGTGGAAAAGGGACACTGTCCAAATGCCAGTGTCAAATGATGTCATTTCACGCCACCTCTAACCCTACTCATATCCTCGGCGTTTGCCGATGTCGGCCTGGTGGTAAAACCAGTGGAACAGAGACAGCAGAGAATCACCTGTTTCCAGTCGAAGGCAGAACACTCCGCTCCCCGGGGATGAGTTGTGTTCAGTGGAAAAGCAATCTTGTGTCCCAGTGGAAATGGGAGCAAGGGCTTCCTAACCTGAGACACTGCATGGCCAATGAACTGGGATTCCCGTGGAAAAAGGGTTTCAGACAGCTTTGTAAAATCTGCATGCAGTGCTTCAACCGAAATGAAGGCCAATGGGATGATGAGCTTCATTAAACTTTTCTACGTGGTCGTGCGTGAAAGTGAGGCCATTTTGGCAAGAAAGCGCAGAAAAATTAACCACGATCACAGGAGTGGCCTCCACGTGATACCTGGAGCAATATCTTCATGGAAACAAGCGACAACTTGACCAAATATCTAATCTCATTTATAAAAATAGCACTGGCCTTCGCGAAAAGATGTATCACGATCAACTGGATGTCCGATAGCACGCTGGGCTGTGGAAATGAACTGCTGTTACCTACGGGAAAAAAAAATCACATAAACGTGACCCTTTGGTAAAGGTCTGTCAACTGTACTTGGACCACATAGGGGCCCAGACACTAATATAAATGAACAATAAAAGGGGATGAATGTAACCATTATATAGACCAAAACCAAGTTTCCCCAACTGGACTCATCTACTTGTAATCTCTGAAAATGTGGATATGAAAACAAACTGCAATAGAGAGAGAAAAAATTCAAAGTGCAAAAGGAAGAGTCTTTAAATGGGTCCCTGAATGTGTGTTGAGTCTGGTGGTGAAGGGGAAGCAGCTGTTCCTGAACCCGGCTATACCTCTTTCCTGATGGGAGCAGTGAGAACAGAGCGGGTGATGTGGATCCTTGATTGCTGCTGCTCTCTGACAGCAGCGTTCCCTGCAAATGTTCTCAATGGTGGAGGGTTTTTACCTAAGATATCCTGGGTGGTGTCTTAACTTTTGCAGAGCTTTTTGCTCAGGGGTATTGGTGTCACAAGACAACTGATCAAACCTACTACAAACTGAACCTTTCACCCCTCACACCCGTAAACCCACTATTTTTCTTGCATCAATGTCCCTGTCTAAATGTTAAAGGTCCCTATTATTCCAGACTACACCATCCTGCCCGGCCATGCACTCCAGGCACCCGCAGCCTTCTGCACGTTCTCTTTCTACAAGTCCTTCAGCAGCCTTGTGTTTCCTCAGCACTGCCTGCTCCTCCACCAAGCTCTGCCTCAAATCCATTCACTCTATGAGCTTCCTGCATCACTCCAGAGAAAAGCCCAAGGTTTCTCTCTGGATATTGCATTTACTTCATTCTGATGGGCTGAATTCCTGCAGCTTCCCAATCAAACATCTGCAATTGCCTTTAAATTGTGCCCCTCTGCACAGATTTGTGCCACCTGCTTTTAAGCAGGTTAAATCCTATGGGCATTCTGACAGTATCCTTCCACTCTCTCTCTCTCTCTCTCTCTACCAGTGGATCTAAATCCTTCTGCCCAAATTGTTGCTTGGTCTGGGCTTCTGTCCTTTTGCCTGGATTCTCATCCTCTGCTATTTCAGTCTGAACCTTGCCGTCAGCCCGAGGAATAAAACCGAGGGGATATGGATTGGAATTCTTTCTGGCTAGAGCATCTCAAACACTGCTCTCATCCTCGTGTGTGCACAGCTAGAGACAAGAACAAATCTTGTCCTTAGTCACTGTGAAATCCATCTCCAGGATGCTGGCACTTTATTCCTGTGTGTTTTTTTTTGAACCTTGCTTAGTGCTAGTTTTTCCTTTTGATTTGAACATAACAATATATGTGAACGCACTTTCCAAATGGTTTTACAATGTAAACAATATTTTAAAGAAAAATCTGAAGACTTCACCATCTGAGATGCAGATTCTAATCTGTGGCTTCGGCGGGTCCGCGCCAAGGGGTATTTGGATTATTTTAAAGAGGACCGTCTTCCAATGTCTGCAGTGGAACTGGGAGAAAGAGGGTTGGGCTGTCGGTGTCATAGTTAATGACGTCTCATTACAGAACTGAAAGCTTACAGTCTGTGGTGAACTGATATTCTCGTCCCACTGACCAGCACCCCTTCCTGCTCATTCCCATCCATGGGGCCGGGACTCCCTCACCCTCACGGGTCCCCCTCACACTCGCAGTTCTCCGATCCCCTCAACCACACGGATCCCCTAAACCACGCGGGTTCCCACCCCCACCTTCAGCCTCGCAGGTGCCCTCAGCCTTCTGGGTCCACGTCCCGGTCCCCCCCTCCGCCCTCTGGGTCCCCGTACCTCCTCAACCTTCTGGGTCCCCGTCCCCTTCCCCCCTCAGCCTTCTGGGTCCCCACTTCCCCCTCAGCCTTCTGGGTCCCCGTCAGCCATCTGGGTCCCTGTCCTCTCTCAGCTTTTTGGGTCCCCGTCCCCCCTAACCTTTCTGGGTCCTGATCACCCTCACCCTTCTGGGTCCTGATCACCCTCACCCTTCTGGGTCCTGATCACCCTCACCCTTCTGGGTCCTGATCACCCTCACCCTTCTGGGTCCAGATCACCCTCACCCTTCTGGGTCCTGATCACCCTCACCCTTCTGGGTCCTGATCACCCTCACCCTTCTGGGTCCTGATCACCCTCACCCTTCTGTGTCCTGATCACCATTACCCTTCTGGGTCCTCATTCCCCTCACCCTTCTGGTTCCACGAGTACCTCAGCCTTGCGTGTCCCTCAACCTTCTGGATACCCGTCCCCCTCAGCCTCGCAGGATCCCCGCCCCCCACAGCCTTGCATGTCCCTCACTCCTCTTGCAGAAATCCCACACCCCTCTGGCGGGTCCCCCTCACCCTTCTGGGTCCTCTACCCCCCTCACCCTTCTGGGTCCCCGAACCCCTCACCCTTCTGGGTCCCCGACCCCCTCACCCTTCTGGGTCCCCGACCCCCTCACCCTCCTGGGTCCCCGACCCCCTCACCCTTCTGGGTCCCCGACCCCCTCACCCTTCTGGGTCCCCGTCCCTCTCCTCCCTCATCCTCGTGGGCCCCGAGCCCCCTCAGCCTCGCGGATCCCCCTCCCCCCCACAGCCTCACGGACCCCGACCCCCCCCCCTTAAGCCTCGCGGGTCCCCGACTACCACACACCCTAACGCCACCCCGACCCAAACTTCCTCACGGTACCCCGGCCCCACCTCACAACCATCCCCCTGCCCGTTCCCCTCCGAGCTCCGGCCGCTCCAGACCCAAAGGGCGACCCGTGGAAACTCCGTCCTCCCTGGTCTCGCTCCCAAAATGCCCCGATTCCCGCCCGTGAGGAACCGACACGAACCTCTCTCCCCCTCCCGCTCGCGACCAACTCCTCCAAAGGCGGGAAAGATCAACAACATGGCAGCCACCAGGGGTCGCTCTCGCGAGAGCTTGATCCACCCCTCCTCGGGATCTCCTCTCCACCACCCCGAGCCCCTGGATGGAGCCCCAGGGCTCGAGGTCCAGCCCTTTGGAGCCCCCTCTCTCCTGAGAACCTCGTCCCACTGGGGAAGGGTCCGAGAGCTGGCTCGGGCCTCCAGTCCATCTCCCCTTCAGGCTGCACATTTCCACACCAGGATCTGCCCCACATTCCCCCCCAAGATTCCAGTCCATCCCACCTCCACCACCTTGGCCCAAAGCTCATTCCACGTTCCCACCCCCCTCTGAGGGAAGAAAATCCCCCTTCAATCTCAATCCATGTCCTCCTCTTTGAATCTCTCCCACTCTCCTTGGAAACAGCCTGTCCCCATGGACACGATCCGTCCCCCCTCACAATTTTCAAATCTTCCTCAATCTTCGACGCTCCAGGGAATAAAGTCCCAGCCTGTCCAACCTTCCCCTGGAACTCAAACCCCGAAAGCCAGACCACCTTCTTGTCACTCTCCTCGACGCGCTGTCTCATTCCTATCCTTCCTCTCCTCCGGCCACCCAAACGGCACACAATGTTCCCAAGTTGGCCTCACCCATGCCTCGTCCAACTTCCTCGTGGCCTCCCACCTCCTGCACTCAATCCTCTCACTTCTGAAGGCCAAAATACCAGAAGCTTTCTTCACTCCCCCCCACCCCCCCCATCTCTACAAGGGACTCCACTTTTGGGCAGTTCTGTACCACAGTTCCTCAATCCCTTTGTTTGACAACACTCCTCAATGGTCTGCCATTTAACATTCAAACTCTTACGTTTTAAGAATCAATTGCAGAGATCCATGGATGTGGGAAGTCAGGAGGGTTAGGGACTGGGTGCAGGTCGATGAAACTGGCAGAATGATATTTCACCATGGACGAGAAGGGCCGAAGGGTCCCTTTTCTTTGCTGTGGGGTTTCTAGGGTAGAGTTCACACCATTCTCAGGAAGGAGGATGAGCAGACAGATGTCATGGTCCACGGGTAGGAAAGGTGATGAGATCCTGCCAGGAGAGATGAGGGAGTTAAGTGCACAACCAAGGGGTCTCTCTCTGTCAGTCTGTGTGTGTCTCTATCTCTCTGTGTCTCTCTCTCTCTCTGTCTGTGTCTCTCTGTCTGTGTCTCTGTCTGTCTGTGTCTCTCTCTCTGTCTGTGTCTCTCTCTCTATCTGTGTCTCTCTTTGTGTCACTCTGTGTCTCTCTGTGTGTGTCTCTGTGTCTGTGTGTCTCTCTGTGTCTGTGTGTCTCTCTCTGTCTGTGTGTGTCTGTCTGTATGTGTCTCTGTGTGTGTATGTCTGTGACTCTCTCTCTCTGTCTCTCTCTGTCTGTGTCTCTCTCTCTGTCTCTCTCTCGCTGTCAGTGTCTCTTTCTCTGTCTGTATGTGTCTCTCTGTGTGTCTGTGTCTGTATATCTGTCTCTCTTTGTCTATATATCTGTCTCTCTGTGTCTGTGTGTGAGTGTGTCTGTCTGTCTGGGTATGTGTGTGTGTCTCTCTCTGTCTGTGTCTCTGTATCTGTGTCTGTCTCTGTGTCTGTCTCTGTGTGTGTGTGTCTCTCTCTGTCTGTGTGTCTCTCTCTGTCTGTGTGTCTCTCTCTGTCTGTGTGTCTCTCTCTCGCTGTCAGTCTCTCTCTCTCTGTCTGTATGTGTCTCTCTGTGTGTCTGTGTCGGTATATCTGTCTCTCTGTGTCTATATATCTGTCTCTCTGTGTCTATATATCTGTCTCTCTGTGTGAGTGTGTCTGTCTGTCTGGGTATGTGTGTGTGTCTCTCTGTCTGTGTCTCTGTATCTGTCTCTGTGTCTGTCTCAGTGTGTGTGTGTGTCTCTCTGTGTCTGTGTCTCTCTCTGTGTCTGTGTGTCTGTGTGTGTGTGTGTCTGTGTGTGTGTGTGTTTCTCTGTCTGTGTCTCTCTGTCTGTGTCTCTCTGTCTGTTTCTCTGTGTCCATGTCTCTCTCTCTATCTCTCTCTCTCTGTCTGTGTCTCTCTCTGTGTGGGTCTGTGTGTGTGTGTCTCTCTCTCTCTCTGTGTGTCTCTCTCTCTGTCTGTTTGTGTGTCTTTCTCTCTCTGTGTGTGTCACTGTCTGTGTGTGTGTGTCTTTCTGTGTCGTGTGTGTGTTGTCTCTCTGTGTCGTGTGTGTGTGTGTCTCTCTCTGTCTCTATGTGTGTCTCTCTGTCTCTGTGTATCTCTCTCTCCATCTGTGTGTGTCTCTCTATCTGTCTGTGTGTGTCTGTGTGTGTATCCGTCTGTGTGTGTCTCTCTGTCTCTCTCTCGCTGTCAGAGTCTCTCTCTGTCTCTTCCTGTGTGTGTCTGTGTGTGTGTGTCTGTGTGTGTGTGTCTGTCTGTCTGGGTATGTGTGTCGCTCTCTATCAGTGTCTCTAATATTTGCTTATTCATTACCCACCATTATCCATCCCGACTGGTGGTGCGGGCTTTGTTCCCCAAGGCGTCCGTATTGGCTGTCCATGGACCATCTCTGCCCCAACGCATTCCTCGGTGTCACCTGCATTAAAATCAAGGTGGCATCAGCACCTTTTTAGGCACTTTTAGCCGTATTTCCTCAGTTGTTCTGGCCAGTTTTGTGTTTCGTTCACACATTCCTGCTGCCTGGGGTTCACGGCACTCGTGGAAAATCGCCAGTTCCTGAAACAATTCTTCATTTATCTTATTTGTAACATTTTTACATTTAATTTAACATATGCATTAAAAAACGTAAATTTCTTATTTGAAAATAAGATAAAATTAATGCATAGTGATTTAAAAAGTAACCCCTCTCACAGCTGCCCAATAGAAAACAATAAAGAGAGGAAACATCTAGATAGCATTCATAAAAATTGAGCAAAACTCTCAAATAAAATCTTGCTTTTCTTGGTTTTAGGAGTCAGAAAGTTCGTGTTGGGTGATTACAACTTAATTCCTACAATTGGTAAATACACATCCCAAATCTTCAAAAGAGAAATTCAAATTTGTTCCGTGAATTCAATGTAATTATTTCAAGTGGGATACAACGGCCTATTTCAGTGTGGCTATCGACCCATTCCCAAATACGCATCGGACTTCCAAGTTACTGCCACACATTTTAACCCGAAAACAATTACAGCACAGAAACAGGTCATTTGGCCCTTCTTGTCTGCACTGAACGAAATACTCTCCTCTTGTACCACCTCTCTGCATTCCCCTCCCCTCCAATTTTCCCTGAAATGACAAAATGGACCCTGCCGCCACTACTTTTCCCGGAAGCTCACTCCACTCAGCCACCACTCTGAGTAAAGAAGTTCCCCCTCATGTTACTTCCAAACTTTTACCTCCTGTTTCAATCCCTGCTCCCCGCAATGAAAAAAGTCTATCCACATCAACTCGTTCTATCCTCCTAGTAATTTTAAAGACTTCGATCAAATCCCCTCTCAACCATCTACAATCCAAAGAATAAAGACTTCATTTGCTCAATCTTTCTTTGTAATCTAGTTGCTGATATCCAGGTAACATTGACGTAAATCTTCTCTGCACCCTCTCTACTTTATTGATAGCTTTCCTCTCATTTGGTGACCAGAACTGCACACAGTACTCACAAAAGAGCCTCACCAATATCTTGTCTAGTCTCAACCTCACTGCCCGACTCCTGTATTCTATGTGATGGTTGATCAACGCCAGCTATTTGAACAGATTCTTTTCGAGGTACTCTCTGATTACCCTCCAATAATTAACCTATCACTGTCAGGCTCACTTGGTTGGCTTTTGAAGCCGTTTTTCAACAAAGGAACATTAGATTACATCCATTCCTCTGGCACCTCACCCGTGGATAAACAGGTTTTAAATATTTCTGTCAGAGCCCTGGCAATTTCTACACTTCTTTCCCTCAAGGCCAAGGGAATATCATGTCAGACGTCCATCCACCATCAGACAAAAATTAGCCGACACAAGATGAAGGCAGGACAGTAGTCCCACCTCTCCAGCACGAGTCATGGATCAAGTGAGCACTGACTGCAAGAAGTTTCTACATCCTCTTGGTGTCTGTGTGGATTTCCTCCCACACTCCACAGCTCAAGGGGGCCGTAAGTTCATTGGCGAATTGGGAAGCTCAAGACCATGGGGTGGAAGTGCACATTCTGGACCTGGGGGCATCAATTCAATTCAACTGCACGGATGAACCTTTGGGCACGACCTGATCTTTTTCTGGTTTCAAACTCATTATTTTTGAAAATTGTATGTGCACCTCTAATGCAACACGACTGCTGCAAAACAGGCTTCTTGATACATATCCATGACAAGAACTCGGGAGAATCTGATTTAGTTACTAGACTTTTGAACAGAACAGTGTCTGGACATTTTATCCCTAAACTGAAACTTTATAGACATACAGAACAAAAAGAGGGCAAAACAAGCTTGTGTCTCACCAATACCACAATTCACGGACACTTTTTAAGTTCTCAAGGGTGGCAGAAAACACAAAGAACAGACAAACTCCTTCCACACTGTCACTTTGAGAGCTTTGGACTCACCATGCTATAAATATTGCCAAGCCATCACTCTCTCTCCAAATCAATGACCCAAAGTCCTGGCTGAGCGATAGATTTGAGACATTTTACCCGCTATGTAGCAATCGGGCACAAGGAAAATTGCTGCTTCCATTGTGAAGTATTTAGGAATCTCAGACCACAAACAACCTTCACCCCGAAAAACAAGCAATTCTCCACAATAAAACTAGGTTTCCTTCCTGTCTGCAAGCATCTGCTCTCTTGAGTCTGAATGGCACAACTGGGGAAACCGTTTCAAATCCATGACCTGAAACAGCATATTCTCTTCCCCTAATTGGAGCTGTCTTGCAATTGGCCACCACTGCCCGAGCAAGAATGAACTGGGAGATCTCACACTTGCTCCTTCACAGGTGAGACCTCCCTGTTCATTGGAGCTCCATATTATCCATCTTGCTCAATTTTGTTAACCTTAATCAAGTCTCCTCTCATTCTCCAACACTCCCATGAAAAATAAAAATCATGTATCCTGTAGTTCGCGAGTCTGGACACCAGGTGGTGGTATTATACCTAGATCTCTCTCTCTCTCTCTCCCCCTCTCGCTTCATGCATGCAGTACTCGATGTGAACAGGCGGTGGCAGCACTTTACAGCTCTTGCAATCTGCAGCTTGGACAGGAGATGTCGGAGTTACAGAGACATGGCTGCGGGAAGGGCAGGATTGGGAAATCAATGTTCCCGGGTACACGTCCTATAGAAAAGACAGAAAGTTGGGAAGAGGAGGTGGGGTAGCTCTGTTGGTAAGAAATAAAATTCAGGCATTTGAAAGGAAAGACATTGAAACAGGTGGGTAGAGTCTGTTTTGATAGAATTAAGAAATTGTAAAGGCATGAGGACCATAATGGGGGTCATTTACAGGCCTCCGAAAAGTAGCTCAGATATTAAAGTATAAATCAGGAATTAAGAGTGGCATGTCAAAGTGGTAGCAATACGGTAGTTATGGGGGACTTCAACATGAAAGTGGACTGGGATAATCAGACGGGGGCAGGAACACAAGAGAGTGAGTTTATTGAATGTCTACGAGATACTTTCATCCATTGATTTAATTATAAATTTGGTTACTTTGTTCTTTATGTTAATTTTTTTCCCCAGTTTTATCCATATTTGAATCCAAATTCAGGTTGAAATCCCCTCCTATTAATATGTTCCCTTGCGTATCTGCTACCTTCAAAAAGATATCTTGCATAAACTTTTGATCTTCTTCGTTAGGTGAATATACATTGAGTAGATTCCAAAACTCCGAATATATCTGACATTTTATCATTACATATCTCCCTGCTGGATCTATTATTTCCTCTTCTATTTTAAATGGCACATTTTTACTAATTAATATAGCTACTCCTCTTGCTTTTGAATTATACGATGCTGCTGTTACGTGTCCTACCCAATACGAGATACTTTCTTGGAGCAGCTAGTGGAGGAACCTACCAGGGGGAAGTCAATTCTGGACTTGGTGCTGTGCAGCGACGCAGAGTTAATAAGTGACCTCGATGTAGGGGAGCCATTAGGGAATAGTGACCATGGTATGGTTATTTTTGAGCGGCAATTAGAAAGGGAAAAAGAAAGGAAGTCGGAAGCATCTGTACTGCAGTTAAATAAAGGGGATTATGCAGCTATGATGGAGGAGCTAGCCAAAATAAAATGGAAAGATACACTAGCTGGGAGGACAACTCGGGAAAAATGGCAGGTGCTTTTGGACATTTTCCACAGGATTCAGGACAAATTTATTCCAAAGTGGCGGAAAGGCTCTAGGAGATGCAAATGGCAGTCGTGGCTAACTAATGAAATCAAGTGCAATATCAAATCCAAAGGGAGTAAGTATAAGATAGAGAAGTGGAAGACTAGTGGGCAAGATCAGGGAGCATGGAATTGGAGGTAAGGTGCTGACATGGATAGGAAATTGGTTAAGAAATAGGAAACAAAGGGTTGGAGTAAGCCGGTCCTTTTCAGGATGGCAGGATGTGACGAGTAGAGTGCCGCAGGGATCGGTATTGGGTCCTCAGTTGTTTGTAATTTCTGTAAATGATTTGGATGAGGGAATTAATAACATGAGCAAATTTGCAGATGACACTAAACTGCGTGGCGGTGTGGGGTGTGAGGGTGATATCAGGAAAATGCAGAGGGACTTGGACAGGTTGGGGGTGTGGGCTGCTGAATGGAAGATGACGTTCAATGTGAGCAAATGTGAGGTTATCCATTTTGGGGGCAATAATAGGAAAGCTGAGTATTCTCTAAATGGAGACAAGCTAGGGAGTGGGGAGGAGCAAATGGATCTGGGTGTACTTGTTCACCGGTCACTGAAGGCTAACATGCAGGTTCAGAAAGCTGTGAAGAAGGCAAATAGCATGTTGGCTTTCATAAAGAGGGGATTGGAGCATAGGAACAGAGACGCCCTTCTGCAGTTGTGCAGGGCCCTGGTGAGACCCCACCTGGAGTATTGCGTCCAGTACTGGTCTCCAATTTTGAGGAAGGACATACTAGCTATAGTGGGTGTGCAGCGCAGATTTACAAGGTTAGTTCCAGCGATGGCGGGGTTGACATATGCTGAAAGGCTAGAAAAACTGAACTTATATCCGATGGAGTTTAGAAGGATGAGGGGGGACATGATTGAGGTATACAAAATTATCAGGGGGATGGACAGGGTGAAGTCGGATTACTTGTTCCCAGTGATGGGGGAGACGAGGACTAGAGGGCATAGTTTAAGAATACAGGGTAGGCCCTTTAGGACGGAGATGAGAAAACATTTTTTTACCCAGAGAAGTGTGAATCTGTGGAATGCTCTGCCACAGAGGGTGGAAGAGGCAGATTCGCTGATTATGTTCAAAAGAGCGTTAGATAAGACTCTAGTGGGCAAAGGAGTAAAGGGTTATGGGGATAAGGCTGGAATGGGGTACTGATAGTAGTGATCAGCCATGATCTGTAAAATGGCGGTCACTGAAGGCTCGACAGGCCGAAGGGCCTACTCCTGCTCCTATTGTCTATTGAACCATTCCTCCAAGGTCCCTCTGTTCCTCAATGCCCTCCCCTTCACTGCATACGTCTTGGTTATTCTTACCAAAATAAAGTACCTCACACTTACCTACATTAAACTCCATCTGCCATCTTTCCAAACAGTCCAAATCCTTTTGTAGTCCATGAAAACCCTCCTCACTCTCCACAAATCTTGAAAATAAGCAAAATGTATTACGTTATGTTAAGCTTCTCTTTGAAAATTTTAATTTCACATGCATTAAATGCGTACATAAATTTCTCATTCAAAGATAATGAAAAATTAATACATAGTATTTTTTTTTAAATTCCCCCTGCCCAACAACCCAATAGAAAAGAAAGATAACATCTGGAAAGTATTTATAAAAAAATTACTAAAAAACTATCAAATAAAATCTAACAAATTTTCTTGATTTTAGGAGTCAGAAGGTTCAGGTTGGGCGATTACAACTTAATTCCTACAGTTTATAAATAGGATTCCCAAATCTTTCCAAAAATTTCAAATTTGTTACGTAAATTACATGTAATTATTTCAAGTGTCAAGGGACTTGGGGGGGTTCTCGTTCAGGAAAACATAGTGAGTTGGTAACCACCAGGTTGGATCGGCAGGAAAAGAAAGCAAATTCTATGTTGGCCTTTGTTTCAAGGGTAGGGAGGTGTTGATGGGGCATGGGAGAGACCTCATTTGGAGAACTGCGAAGTTTATCTTAAAAAGGATGTGCTGATGTTGGAGAGAGAGCAGAGATTTACCAGGATGATATATCTCCACTCTTCATTGGAGTATAGAAGAAGGAGAGGAGATCTCAGAAACCTTTCCAATGCTGAAAGGATTGGACAGTAGATGTGAATAATGTTTCCCTTGGATAAAAAGACATTGTCTTAGAATTAGAAGATACCTATTTAAAGCAGATGAGAAATTTATTTCACCAGAAGGTCATGGAATTTGTTGCTGGACTGTTGAGGGAGTTTAAGTGGGGGGGGGGGGTGGCGGAATTAATAGATGTTTAATGAGTCAGGGTATCAAGGGATCAGGGGAAAAAGCCAGAACTTGGAATGAGAGGCGAGAACAGTTTAGATCAGGGGATAGCAGACACAGTGGGCTGAATGGCCAACTTCTGTTCCTTGTAATTTGACACCATTTTAACTAATGTATATTTGAGAATTTTAACATCCATCCATATATCCTCTGTGGAGGCCTGTGACGAGAGCTGTGCCTCAGGGATAGGTGCTGGAACAATAATGTGGTGAATTGGATTAGCAAGTTTGCAGGTGACACCAAGAACGGTGGAGTTGTGGACAGCCAGGAAAGCTTGCAGAAGGATCTGGACCAGCTGGAGAAAGGGCAGATGGAATTTAATGCAGATAAGTGTGAGGTGTCACATTTTGAAGGGCAAACCAAGAAAAGATAGACACGGTGAACGGTCGGGCACTGAGGAGTGAGGTTGAACAGAGCGACATGGTAAACGGGTGTCATTCCATGCAAGTGCTGTCACAGGTGGATTTGGGCGGGAATTGAAGATACCCAAGTTAACTAAAATTGAAAATTGTAAATGGGGCAAAAAAGGGATCTATTTCAGAAATGTTTGTGACAACAGAAAATGGCTAAACCAACTTTAGATTAAATGGGAGATTCTTCTTTAGAATTAACCCAAGAAGAACGGACTACTTACTATGTGTGAAGATGGTGGATTAAATTGATGAATGTGCGATATAATTGGGTGAATTATAATTTTTTTTACATCATTTGTATTTAACTTTAGTCATTCAGATTTATGTTTTCATTGTGGGATTCAAATTAATACCTTTTTTTGTCTGTCTGGTGGTGTGATAAAGTTAAGCCTTTGAGGATTTATTTGAAAGGTTAACACAATTCCATTACACCTCCTTCCCATGGAGAAATTTTTAGACTTCTGAAAGGTTAAAATTTTAAACTGCAATCTCTGATTTGTTCTTAATAGATTTCACAGCCATAATCAATAGAATAAAAACAAATGTAGCAGAAACCTCTAAATCCAACATCTAAATAAGCAATCCTCAATGACACTGGCCCTTAATATCATTATAGTGTCTTATACTTCAGTCCTATTCTTGCAAAATTAAACTCCAGTTGAATCATCATCTATTCTTATTTTTAATCTTACTCAAAAATTATGATCAATACTTAATCCCATAGCAGCACAAACACATTCTTCTACATGTTGCAGAGCTAATACAAGGGACAAAAATGATTTTCCAGCAGCAGAATAATTCTTTTGAGTGTTTATTCAATGTCTGAGAATCATAAGCCAGAGGATTTTTAACATCATCAGACATATTTATTTTTAATACAGCACCGGCTGCATCCATCAAATCCCGGGATGAAGCGGTTGTAAAAGTAGTCCATACCCGCAAACTCCTGCAGCTCCTTGAGGCTGTCCGGACATGGTAACTCCCTGAGAGCGGAGACCTTTGCAGCGGTGGGCGTGGCTCCTTCGGCCGTGATGGTATGGCCCAGGAACTGCATGGACTCTTTCCCAAACTAGCACTTGGCCAGGTTGATGGCAAGGCTGAAATCGGCCAGCCGGGAGAAAAGGGCACAAAGGTGGGCCTTGTGTTGCGCCTGGCCCTTGCTGGCGACGAGAATGTCGTCCTAATAAATAAAGCCAAAATCCAAGTCCCTGCCCACAGAGTCCATGAGGCGCTTGAAGGTCTGAGCGGGACCCTTGAGCCTGAATGGCATGCGCAGGAATTCGAACAAGCCAAAGGGGGAGATGATTGCTGTCTTTGGTATGTCCTCAGGGTTCACCGGGATCTGGTAATATCCACGCATCAGGTGTAAGGTAAAACATCATGAGATGGGAATGTGTAGGGAGTTACCCTGTACAGGGCAGTAACAAGAAGGGGAGGTGTCCTTGTACTCCTGTTAGGTAAAACATCATGAGATGGGACCGGAGAAGGAGTCACCCAGTACTAAGGAGTAACAGAATGCATCCTTGTACTTACAAGATAAGAGAGACATTGATGGATTGAGAGGCAGGAAGCTAGCAGGGAAAGGATAGCAACAGTTTTAGTCATTGGACAAGTAATGATATGATGATGTTCTAAACATGTATCCAAGGGTATAAAAAATCACCATTTTGCTGATAACGGCAGAATGCATTCTCCGACTAACTTGTTAGTCGCAAGTGTTACAATCCGGTAATAAAGAACAAAGAACCCTGATTTCGACTCAGCCTGGTGTTTGTCTCACTCATTCATGAACAAAGCAGACCTAACAATTTGGTGACCCCGACGTGATGGGTGAGTGAACACTGGACGACGGTTTCTGTTTTTTCTGACAATCATCTCAGCCGGCTGATAAAAAGGTCCAGAGAAGCCTGTTTTAACAAAATTCTCTTTTTTTTAAAATCTTTATGATTGTCAGTAAGAACTGGAGATCGGACAAATTAGACGACCACAATTGAAGGTCGCATGCCAGGATTGTAACACGTAAGTGATTACAGACAAGATAAAAGTCCTTAAGGTGTTTGAATGACATTTATTAAGTGCTTCGCAAGAAACTACTAGAGTTTAAAAGTCTTTATTGTGTCGTTGCAAAGTCCAATAGAGTGAGAAGGTGGTCTATAAACAATTGAGGACCTGAGTTTTCTGCCCTAAACTGGTTATTAAGAGGAGAAATCTCCCACGTGAAGGTTGGGCTTTGAAAGAAAACAAAGGTTCAGGCTTATTGGCCTCAATTGTATCTGAGAGACTGACTTATAAATGTCCGGTAGGTATGATAATGTCTGTACACTTGAGAAGTTAAGAATTTATTTCCCCAATTCGCCGTGGTGGAATACCACAGCAGACACTAGAGACCTTGAGACAACAAAAAAAAGTACTCAGGGACGCCTGCCTGGTGAACAAGAACGACGACAGAAGGCTGCGACAGCTGTGTCCGGATCAGGTAGGAGATATTAATGAAAAAGTTGACAAACTCCTAAGAGACACCCAGTTTATTCGAAATACTTTTGATAAGTTAAATGAGGGTATTCCCAACATCACCAAGGAGATAAAGTTACGTAAATTCATAGATTGGTACGGGGAAACAGGACAAAAGTATAGCCCAAATATTTGGTTTTCTAGTTGTAATTTAACTTTCAGACCCCTTTGGGAAAACAGAGAGTGGAAAACGAGCAATCAGAGTATACAGGACAGTCTGAAGTCAATTGGAGGACAAGACTTAGAGACTGTTCTTTTAAAAGATATTAGTCATCCAGCTTGCAAGGAGACATTTTTAAAAGCAATTTTCGTTGACATAGATCCCCTAAACGGACAAAAACCTAAATTAAAACAGGCATTAGAAAGCGGTCCCGCAGCTATGGCTGTACAGTTGCCTGCTAAGACTTTTGACCAAGTTATTAAGGAAATTAATCAGGAATTAGAGGAGCGAAATACCAGTAATGCGGCATTGGAAAAACAAAAAATGCTCCGAAAATGTGTAGACCGCTGGAGGAAGAGGGGTTGGTTACCCGGGGGCACTGAGATGTTCCTGACAGGTGAGGAAAAAAAAATTTTAAAACGTAGAGGCTTAGATAAGCTGGAAGAAACAAAACACAGAAGGGAAAGGAAAAGTGCCTGTTTCCAGTTTCCAGCCACGAAGTGTCCGGGTTTGCTCTCTCCCTCCCTCCTTTCACCCTCCCCCCTCTCTCTTCTCTCCCCCTCTCTCTCTTCTCCCCCCCCCCTCCTCTCTCACCCACTCCCCCTCCCAATCCCAATCTGTGGTGGTGCTGCCCTGAAATCCCCAGGTTGGGCAGGGCAGAGAAATACAATTTGGTTTTAATTTTGTGCCCACAATTCCAGCTCCGCATCAAATGGGATCCTGTTTTATCCTCTCTCCCTCCCTTTTTCCCGCACCCACACCATTGCGGGATCAGGGCAGACATTGTGGGCTGACGTGTAGCTCACTCGAGGTGGGAGGGAAGGAAGGAGTGATAGTTCCCAGTGGTGGGAGACCCAATCTGATCCAGACCAGTGATCACAGGATGAGAACCTTTTAAAACCTTTGAAACGAAAGTGTTAATCTGAAGACTTTTCTCCCAGTGGGGCCAGTGCAAGGCATTTTCTCTCTCTATCTCTTGTGCTCTGTGTATCTGCCTCTCTATCTCTTTCTCTCGCTATGCTCTCTCTCTCTCTCTCTCTCTCTCTCTGGCACCCCAGATGGGACACTGGAGTCACGTCCCTTATATTCAGATATTGAGACACTGGGGTGTGACAAGAACCACGGGAATAGGGACACATCAGACGAGGTACAGGCCCCTTTAATAAAAATAGAAGGGGGAGTAATAGATGTAGAGACCCCTCTGGAGTCCAAGAAAATAGAAAAGGAGTTAGAGATACAGAAATGGAACATGAAAAAGGTTCAGGATAACATTAAAAACTTAAACAGAGATATTAATGTGCTGGGGCAGATCAGTGAGGATCAAAAAGAATTAATGGTAGGTGTATTGAAGGAAGTGGAAAAGATAACTACAACACTGTCAGGAGAAATTAAAGCTGAAGGAATGGTAATAGGAGTAAAGGACGAAAAGTGTAGTACAGATGAGGAAACGAGATACGATCCACCATGGGAGGAAAGTAGAAGGAAAAGACTCGGGAGGGAGAAAAATAGACATGCCTACCTGGACATAGTTAGAACAAAAGAGAAAGATGTGAAACAACTAAACTATGGCCGAAAAGATTATCTTAGAGATGAACGTGACCAATATACCTTTGACCCTGAGACATTGGAAACTGATAGGGACAGTGACAGTGACAAAGAAGAGTCAGAACAAGGTGGGATAAATAAATGCATGCCAAGAGTAAAGAAGGAGCAGAAATCCCCAAAATTGAGATATCAATGCCCATTACTGATCACGGGACGGGGAACTCAAAAATATGTACCCTGGTCACGAATGGACTTAGAGAGTTTAATGAAAAAACTACCTCCGTTGAGTAATGGGGCTAGTCCATGGATTTCTTGTTTTGAGCGAGAAACCTGCCAAGAACAATTAGCACTCGCAGATGTCAGAACTATCATGATAAAATTAAAGGCAGAAGGGGCCCTGAAGCAAATAGAGAAAATTGTAAGAAGCAGTAAATTGGGGGATGAAATAGAATTTAACCCACTTTGGAATAAATTTTGGGAAGCACTTAGAGAAACATTTCCTACACCCTATAGTTTGGATGCCTTGGTAACCCTTCAACTAAAGGAAGGAGAGACTGCAGACGAGTATTTCACTCGAGCATGGGACTTATGGGAAACAGGGACTGGAGAAAGACCGGACCACAGCCCCTTAGGAAGGGCTCACTTTCGTAATGGGATAATAAACGGACTACCTGCTACGGTTCAAGCAAAATTAAGGGACATTGTGGGATTAGAGACAATGTCAGAGGATTTGTGGAAAAGACACCTGACACATGCAATCAAACGACATCGTCAATCAGAGCATGCTAAGTCAGAAAGTGCGTCCCAGAAGGAGGTGGACAAGACAACCGATAAATTGGTGAGAGCCATAGAACATATAGGGGTTAAATTAGCGGCCCAACAGATAGTCCCACAGGTCATGGGGCCAGTGATAAATCCGGGACCCCAAGTAAGAAATGGTTGGGAAAGACAGCTAGGTACAATGTATAGAGGGGAACATGCAGTATGCTGGTACTGCCAAAATCCTGGACACTACCAGCGGAACTGTCCGGAGGCTGGGAGAGCAAGGGGAAAAAGATTACCCTCTATGAGAGGCTATCGGGGAAGAGGAGGAAACTTAAGAGGACAAGCAAGGGGTAGGGGTGGACATATTGATGGGCCCCAGAGAATCGGGGGGTGGCAGAGTGATCAACAAGTCCAGGCACCTCAGTGTAATGACTATATTGAGGAAGGTGCTGAATTTGATTATTGAAGGTGCCCTGGAGAATCAAAAATCACGCCTCCCTGGGAGCCACCAAAAATTTGGGGGACGGTAAATGGAGAAAAAATTGAATTTATGGTTGACACAGGGGCAGCAGTTACAACAGTGATTAAAAAACCCCCAGGGAGCACATTTTCGGGCAAAACATTATCTACAATAGGATTCTCCGGGATAAGGGAAACACAGCCCTATACAGATAACATCGACATGACATTTGGACGACAAAGGGTTAAAACGCCTGTCCTGGTTGTGCCAAGTTGCCCCATTAATTTATTAGCAAGGGACATTCTTACCAAACTAGGAATAACCATACAATGTTCTGAGAAGGGCCTTCGGTTAACATACCCAGGGGATACAATAAGAAGGGGAGGACAGTTTATAGTAATGACCCCATCTAACGCTTCAGAAGTATTTTCTGGAGTCGGCTACTGTATGATGAACCAGGCCCAGGGCTGATTAAACAGTTTTTTGAGTGGAGGGCCAGTATTCCTCGGTATGGGGATTACCATTATCCACTAGATCCTATGCATGTTACATTAAACTACACCATCCACCCGGACCAGGAATATGAGGAGAGGTGGGACTCTCTAAAAGAAGGGAAGACAGAAACGATACATTGTCCATTTATCTTTGTAGGTAAGGAGGGAATAGCTGCTATGGTTGTCATGACAGAAGAACAAATGGAGTGGTTCTGCTTAGGAGTAGAAAGTGTGCCTCATGTGACCTTGGGTATTGACAAAGATCATCACGCTCGACAGCTGGGTCCGATGGTAAAGGAAGCGATAGGGTGTGAATACAGGCAGACAGAAATCCCGGGATATTCCACCTCGGAGGGAGGAAAACTTGTCAGACTGAATATTGAAGCATGGGACCAGGTAGTGAATGAGAAAGTAGAAAGAGACCGAGCCATAGAAGGAGAAAATATTGATCACAGAGACTCAGACAAATATCTTTCTAATCTGAGTCCACATATATGGACAACGGGGCCCTATGATGTGGGAGTAATAAAAGGAGAGGTATTTCTAGAATTGGCCAACCCCGGGCAGAAACCAATATGGAGAAAACAATACCGCTTGTCGCCCAGTCAGGAGGAGGGTATTAAAGGAACGATAGAAGGGTTAATGGAGTCAGGGGTTTTAAGGGCGGCACCTGACAGTATGTGGAACACGCCCATCATGCCTGTTCCCAAACAGGGTAGAAAAGACTGGAGGTACACGACCTCCGGGAAATTAACTTGGCTACCAAGACCATCGGGAGACCAGTCCCAGACCCATATGTAGCACTTAGGGCTCTGAGTCCGGAGCACGAATACTATACTGTCATTGATCTGGCAAACGCATTCTTCTGCTTGAATTTAGCTGAGGAATGGCAAGACTGGTTAACTTTCACTTACCAAGCACATCGGTACACATACACTAGATTACCTCAGGGTTATAAGGACAGTCCAGGACTGTTCAATCAGGCCCTTAGCGAAATCCTAATGAAATTAAAGCTCCCGGAAGATGTTACACTGATTCAGTATGTAGACGACCTACTATTAGCAGGGAAAACGACACATGGGTGCCTGACAGGGCAGCCAAACAGGTTACTGGTTATCATGAACATATACAGGGGATGATTTTGAGGTCCCATAACAAAAAAATGAATCTGAAACTAAGGAGACTTGTAGCAGATTGAATGACTACACAGATGAGTTTTGTGGAGGAAGAGTGCTGTACAACTGGCTCCCTGCTAACTGGGATGGTCGGTGTGCTCTAGTAACCCTTAATGCGCCAGTGCTGATTGTCAAAATGCAGGAGGGAGACGAGGATTCCCTAGAATTGCGCCACACAGAGAGTTGGCTGTGGAGAAAAAGGAGGAGTGTTGGACTCTTGGGGCCGGGAGGAAGGAACCCTGATGGGGTATGGATTGATGCCATTGGCCAAGCCCGGAATATTCCGGACGAATTTAAATTAGCCGATGAGATTGCAGCTGGGTTTGAAAGCTTTCCTGTTTTTAGTGCAATTTTTCCCATCACTGTAAATAAGAATGTTAATAGGATCAACCTTATTCACTATAATGTCCAGCGCCTTGCAAATTTGACCAGGGACGTTGTTGAGGCAATACATCAACAACTGTCAGAAACTTCCCTTATGACACTTCAGAATAGGATAGCGATTGATATGGTCCTGGCAGAGAAAGGTGGAGTGTGTGCTATGTTTGGAGATCTATGCTGCACTTCTATCTCTAATAACACAGGGCCAGATGGATCACTCACTAAGGGGTTAACGAAACTTAGGGCATTGGCGAAAGAATTAAAAGCCCAGTCTGGAGTCTCCAATCCTGTTTTATCCTGGTTACAGGGAGTGTTTGGGAGATGGAGCACATTGTTAGGACAACTTTTGCTGGGTTTGTTCATTTCTGTATCAATTTTTATCACTTGTGGCTGTTGTTGTATTCCATGCATTCGAACGCTGGTCACGAGGACCATAGAGACAGCCCTTGCTGACCGTGATGAACTGCCTCCGAAATATCAAGCTGTGCAGGCTGTGGAGCAAGACTATCTCACATTACAGGAGACGGAGAAAGTTGCTGAGATCGATCTGGAGTCTGAAGGGGAATGTGATGGGAAGGAGGGATTGTGAATTAGATTGTTACACATATAATTTTAACCTTGCTTGTAACCCAAATATTATAACATTGATTGTAACACAAACATTATTAATCAGATTGTAGAACAAGTATTATGAATTAGATTGTAGACCATATGTTAACTTGGGAATTTACTAATGTACGGGGGGTTAGCTAGTTTTTTGCTTGGGGGCAAATGGGATGAAACTTGTAAACGGGCAATGGGATCGGGGTGACGGATGGGGGGTGTACGCAAAGGAGGGTTGGGGGAACCCTCGCCCACCAGCCGAACTACCCTGTGAACAGAACCCGTATAGAGCTTGGCAATAATAGGCGAAATAATGTAACGCGGTGGTAGCATAGTCAGGGCGAGATTGTCCTCTAAAGAGGACAAAGGAGGGATTATAAGGTAAAACATCATGAGATGGGAATGTGTA
The DNA here is from genome assembly GCF_036971445.1 of Narcine bancroftii. NCBI lineage: Eukaryota > Metazoa > Chordata > Chondrichthyes > Torpediniformes > Narcinidae > Narcine > Narcine bancroftii. Next base: position 72,999,575 of record NC_091482.1, on the reverse strand, counting down.
GGGAGTTACCCTGTACAGGGCAGTAACAAGAAGGGGAGGTGTCCTTGTACTCCTGTTAGGTAAAACATCATGAGATGGGACCGGAGAAGGAGTCACCCAGTACTAAGGAGTAACAGAATGCATCCTTGTACTTACAAGATAAGAGAGACATTGATGGATTGAGAGGCAGGAAGCTAGCAGGGAAAGGATAGCAACAGTTTTAGTCATTGGACAAGTAATGATATGATGATGTTCTAAACATGTATCCAAGGGTATAAAAAATCACCATTTTGCTGATAACGGCAGAATGCATTCTCCGACTAACTTGTTAGTCGCAAGTGTTACAATCCGGTAATAAAGAACAAAGAACCCTGATTTCGACTCAGCCTGGTGTTTGTCTCACTCATTCATGAACAAAGCAGACCTAACACAGGTCAACCATGGAGAAAACCCTCGCACCATGCAGGTTGGCCGCAAAGTCTTGGATGTGAGGGATGGGATAACGGTCAGGAACTGTTACCTCATTGAGCCGTCGATAGTCTCCGCAGGGACGCCAGCCACCGGAGGCTTTCAGGACCAGGTGGAGCGGCGAGGCCCATGGGTTTTCAGACCGCCGAATGATCCCCAGGTCCAACAGGTGCCAAAACTCCTCCTTCGCCTCCTTGAGATTGTCAGGCAGGAGCCGGCGAGCCTTGGCGTGAACCAGTGGGCCCTGAGTGGGGATGTGGTGGAACTGCCCGTGGTGCGGTGAGGCAGCGGAGAACTATGGCTTGATGAGTGTCGTGAACTCTTCCGGGATTCACTGGAACGAGTCTCTGGGTGTGCTAATCGTGGCCATCTGTGGTTGCTCCGAGCAGGAGGCGTCGAGGCGAACGGCCTGGAAGGTACGGCGTCCACCAGGCGCCTACCCCGAATATCTACCAGAAGCCCATGTGCGAGGAGGAAGTCTGCACCCAGGATGGCAGTTGGAAAGGACAAGACGGTGAACCTCCATGTGAAATTTCATTGGCTGATCTGGAAGTGGACTGTCTTGTCTCCATACATCTGGATTGCTGTTGCATTGGCTGCACGGAGGGGAGGACCACAAGGTCAGTTCCTGGACTCGACGGTCGTGGCCAGGATGACATTGATCTGGGCTCCAGATCAACGAGGAACTGCCAGCTGCTAACTGAGTCCCGCAGATAGAGGAGGCTGTGTTCTTCGCCAGCCCCCGCAGCCATTAACCCTGGCCGGCCTGGTCATTTCCCTGGAATGAGCCAGACTGATGACACTTCCGAGCCTTGGCTCCCCAGCGCTGGTGGTAGGAGCAGAGGCATGGAGCGGATGCTGTGGCCTTGGTTATGCTCTTGGGCACCCCTGCAGGAGCCAAATGCTCTACTGCAGCGCTCGGGGCAGGCTTGGCGTGGTCATGTCTGTGCCTCGAGACCTACTGGACCACTGAGCCCTCTGGGAATAGTGCGTGCCATAGCTCCTGGGCCTTCTTGGGGACCTTCCTCACGTCAGTGAAGCTCTCCTGGACCAGCAGCAGCTGGACATCTCCGGGCATATGGTCGAGGAAAATGCACTCGAAGAGTGGGGAGTTGGTGTGCTCACCCATGAGCGTGAGCATCTCGTCCATCAGCTCCATTGGGGACCTGTCCCTCAGGGCGCCGAGGTGTAGCATCTGAGCGGCATGCTGGTGTCTGTATAGTCCGAGGGATCCAGTAAGCACTTGCTTTACGGTCTCGTATTTGTCTTCGGCGGGTGGGTGCTGAGCAAGGTGCAGCACGTGTCTGCCGATGGCCAGGTCCAGGGCAGCGACCACATGATAGAATTTGGTTGTGTCGGACGAGGTCTGGCAGAGGTGAAACTGAGCCTCCGCGTGGCTGACGCAGGTCTCCAGCTCCTGAACCCAGAATTCATGGAGTTTCGCGGCTAAGGCGCTGATCACCCCAGGCTCACTCATGATGGGTTCAAAGACGTTTGATCCAATCAGGGTCACCAATTGTTGCATCAGCTACAGTGCTCCTGAAAGAACACACACAACCAGACAGTTTGAGCTCAGTGAGCAGACTAGTTTATTGCAGGCTGCTAAGCTGTACTTATACTCCCATCCTGGACCTGGCTGAAAACCATGCTGGAGGGCGCTGACGTCACCTGGGCATCACGTGGTCCCCCAGCTCGGGGCTTCTGAGCCCCGTGCTGGGAGGAAGGGAACACATCCAATGGCGCCATTTTGGCCGGCTGTCCCACCGCGTGGCTTACAAGCGGGGCTGGTTCGCCTGCCTGGTGGTGAGCCGCCACACATCACACATTCTGGGTGATTTGCAGACAATGCAATTTGGTTTTTTTAATACTTTATTTCTCAATTTTTCACCAAAATAATAATTGTATTACATTCAACTGTAAATTATTTTTAAAAATTAAACATGTGGTATTATCCTCCCATCCCCCTCAACCCACCCTCCCAACATCCCCCCCACTCCTAAAAAAATAAATAAACTGGAGAATGCCAAGAACATAAAGCATTCCTGGAGAAATATCTATTGGGATGTCTGGGAATGGACCAAGCGTTTGGCCTTCACGTCCAAAGGCAGGCTGTGTGCTCGTAGAAAGTCTGCGCCGAGAAGTGATGTGTCCACAGTGGCTCGAATGAAATTCCACTAGAAATTTTCTCTGCCGAGTTGTTTTTGGACATTGTGCGTGACAAAGGTCTTGATGGCAGTCTTTTTTGTCGCCCAGAGGGTGGGACCTTGTGGGTATATTCGTCTCTTCAGGGCGATTGGTGGGATGACACTGAGTTCAGCACCCGTGCCGGCCACTAGCCTTGTCAGTAATGTTCAAGAGGCTATTGGTGAGGTCAGCCACCTTGTCCATGAGCGGCGGCTGGCCTGGGCATTTTCTGAAAATGAGCAGGGCTGGCTGCATCTTCACGCTCGAGCCCATCGATGTTGCTGATAAAGACACCAGCTAACGTTCAGTGCCTCTGCTAATTTGGTGGGGGGCGGTTGTGCTCGGTTCGGGTGGGATCAGTTCTGCTGCCCCACATGAGGATGAGTCAATCGGTTCATGGCGGACTCATTTTCATGTTTCATGTGCACAGCGCATCAGCTCTGGCCGTGACCTTACGTGGGTCTGAGAAATCTTCGTCCGTCAACGGCAGTTGTATGTCATCTGGCATCTGTTCCAAGAAAGCCTACTCAGACATGAGGCATGACTTGTGGCCCTCTGCTCGTGCGACCATCTCATCCATCAGGGCACATGGTGTTCTGTCTCCTTAGCTGTGCAGGTGCATCAGCCTGGCAGCGCACTGTCGTCTGAACAGGCCGAAAGCCCTCAAGAGGAGTTTGTTGAGGGCTGGGTATTTCCTTCCTCCGGGGATCGTGTATCAGGTCGTCCACACTGGCCGCGGTCTCTTGGTCCAGGGAACTGACGACATGGTAGAACGTTGTCGAGTCAGACGTGATCTGCCGGAGGTGAAATCGTGCTTCCGCTTGCCTGAACCAAGTGCGTGGGCGAAGCGTCCAGAGGTTGGCAATTTCATAGCCACTGCGTTGACTGCTGCAGCATCCATGGTGTGGAGTCCAGAATCGTCTGGACTCGTCGGGGTCACCAATTGTAGCGGTAGCTACAAGGAGAAATGAAATAAGGAGATGACTTTGTTAGTCGCTTGCACTTCCAACAGTTTATATTGGAAAATTCCCATGCTGCACCTTATCAGGTGGCCCGTAAGTGCCGCCCACACAGGGGCGGTGATGTAACGACGCAGCCAAGTGCATCTGCATGGCCCGTTTGAGCTGGGGAGAAGATGCGCCCAGCAGTAACATCTTGACACGGCTACACTGCTGCTGCGGCCGTAACAGTGCAGAGCCGATTCGACTGCGTCTCGATGTGTGCCGCTACAGCTATACATTTCCGAGCAACTGCTGAAGCAATTGACACAAATTCAATGTGATAAATATTTCAATTTAATTTTGGCCTCATAACCTTAATCTTTCTTTGGCTTGGCTTCGCGGACGAAGATTTATGGAGGGGTAATGTCCACGTCAGCTGCAGGCTCGTTTGTGGCTGACAAGTCCGATGCAGGACAGGCAGACACGGTTGTAGCGGTCGCAAGGGAAAATTGGTGGGTTGGGGTTGGGTGTTGGGTTTTTCCTCCTTTGTCTTTTGTCAGTGAGGTGGGCTCTGCGGTCTTCTTCAAAGGAGGTTGCTGCCGGCCAAACTGAGAGGCGCCAAGATGCACGGTTTGAGGCGATATCGGCCCACTGGCGGTGGTCAATGTGGAAGGCACCAAGAGATTTCTTTAGGCAGTCCTTGTACCTCTTCTTTGGTGCACCTCTGTCTCGGTGGCCAGTGGAGAGCTCGCCATATAACACCATCTTGGGAAGGCGATGGTCCTCCATTCTGGAGACGTGACCTACCCAGCACAGTTGGATCTTCAGCAGCGTCGGCCTCTGCCATATCGAGTACTTCGATGTTGGAGATGAAGTCGCTCCAATGAATGTTGAGGATGGAGCAGAGACAACGCTGGTGGAAGCGTGATGCCGGTAGAGGACCCATGATTCGGAGCCAAACAGGAGTGTGGGTATGACAATGGCTCTGTATACGCTAATCTTTGTGAGGTTTTTCAGTTCGTTGATTTTCCAAACTCTTTTGTGTAGTCTTCCAAAGGCGCTATTTGCCTTGGCGAGTCTGTTGTCTATCTCGTTGTCGATCCTTGCATCCGATGAAATGGTGCAGCTGAGATAGGTAAACTGCTTGATCATTTTGAGTTTTGTGTGCCCGATGGAGAAGTGGGGGGGCTGGTAGTCATGGTGGGGAGCTGGCTGATGGAGGACCTCAGTTTTCTTCAGGCTGACTTCCAGGCCAAACATTTTGGCAGTTTCCGCAAAACAGGACGTCAAGCGCTGAAGAGCTGGCTCTGAATGGGCAACTAAAGCGGCATCGTCTGCAAAGAGTAGTTCACGGACAAGTTGCTCTTGTGTCTTGGTGTGAGCTTAATATTACTCGGTAAAAATAACATGAAGCCCTGGAAAATTACGTACCCCAATCCAAAATTGTCTAACTTTAGGACATTGCCAAGTTGAATGCAAAAATGTTCCAATCTCAGGTTCACATCGAAAACATTAATCCGATACGGCAGGATTTAATCTATTTGATTTTTGTGGAGTCAAATAGAACTGATGTAAAAAATGATATTGAACCAACCTATATCTTAGTCAGATTATTTACACAAATCCATCCAATCCTTTTCGCTTATTTGAGAATTTAAATCTATTTCCCGTCTTCATCTAGATTTATTCACTCCAGTTTTTGGGGCCTTAGATTGAAGCAAGTTATACATTACTGAAATAAATTTATTTCCAGCAGGATAACAAATCAGTAATTCTAATTCACTTTGATTAGGTAACATCAAAGTAAGACCTATTTTTAAAGATAAAAAAGCTTTAACTTGGTAATAACAAGATAATTCTTTCAAAGATTTCAATCTCACATCCTCAAAACTAATTTTCTTAATACCCTTCCATCTCCAAATCCTCCAGAATTGGTTGTCTATTGAAAAAGGAAAATGCCTATTTCAATATTAAACCTTTCATGCGAATTTCATTATCAACTCAATCAAATGTTTCAAAATAGATGATTCCCCACTTCCAAATAAAGCTTAGGATTCCATTTGTAAATAAAATCTTGGGGATCCGTATTCCCTATTGCATTAAATTCAACAGAAACCCAAGCTGGAATATCATCTAAATTATACAATATATTTATAAATCTTAATTGAGCTGCTTTTCAAAATTCTTAAAATGAGGAAGACACAAACCACACCCCCCCCCCCCCCCCCACCAACTCATATTTCCAAGTCAATTTTTCCAAAGAAACCCTGGGCATTTTATCTTTACATAATTTCCGAACCGCCATATTTAAATCCTGACAATGCAATTCTCCAAAACACCACAACCATTCCTTAATTGGGCAACACTTCTCCTAAATATTGGCAACATTTATGCTGGCATTGCTCGGACACCCTAATCAGAGTGACCCACAGTCGCCAGGAGTGGGTGCTGCCACGCGAGCCATCATTCAAGTAAATGGCTCGCGAGACTATCTTGTGACTTGAAGTCAAGCTGGTGTAAATACGATCAATAACTCTCTCTCTGTTTTGTGCAAAGAATCTTGCATATAAGAACGAAAGAGAGTTGGAGTGTGGTTTGGTGAAACTCTGTGTCCTTCATTAATTCTCTGAGTCAACTCAAAGTGGGAGTTCGATTCCTCATCCACGTGTGCAGCCCAGACAGTTTGGGCACAGTTACACCAGGTGTACACATTGCCCAAAGCCTTTGGGATCAGCATTGTGGTGCACACAATAATCACGTCAAATAGGATGGAGTGATTAAACACCTTCAATGACCAAAAACCTGAGCATTACTGATACACGACTGGGCCAGGTTCCATGAACAGAAGCAAGAGGGGGCTAGTCCGGGAAATCCAGGGTGGAGCTAAGGGAGAGGTTGGAGAAGGTCAGGAAGATATGGACTGGCCAGTCCATACATCTATATCAAAGCCTTTCACCACTTCTTTGAGATAAAACCCAACGAGGTGATGTGGCGACACAGAGCACATACTGTACTTTATGACATACATAGTTCATAGTGTCCATCACAAGTTCAGCCTGTCGGGTGGTCTTGTGATCCTCTGTGGCTTCCGAGGCACTGGGCCCTCCCAATTTTGTGCCAGCTCCCCTTCTCGCTTCAGTCTGTGTACGGACCTGAATCATTAACTGACCATCTCTCTCCATGGACACTGCCTAACCTGCTGAGTTCCTCCAGCTTCATTCTTTATTCCTCGTTCTGGTGGTCCTTCACCTAAAGGCAGAATAGGCTCACGGGGAGAAACAGCCTCCTGCTCCTACTTTGTTCTGTGTTGGGGAAAACCTATTCTAAATCCTCGTTCACTCCTTGAGGTGATCGGTCCTTGGCATCTGTTGGCCCTTGTACAGAACAAAGGCCACTCTTCTGCCTCTCACCCTGAAAGGACTCAGTTCAACCTTGTGCCATTTGGGGGATTAGCATTGGGGGAGTGGGTTTGTTGGGGGATCAGGGATAAGTTAAAGGTTATCTGCCCTCTCATTTCAACTGAATCCACACAGACCTGCATCATTCTGTGTCATATTAAGCCCTGACCACACAAATCCCCCCATTCACTTTCCAATTTGATGAAGGGTGCAGAATATTAGCTGGATCTTGTTCTGATAATTCTGATGAAGACATCATCACACAGATTTTGCCAGGAAGCTAGGAGAGAGAGTGACCAAGGACATTTCAGACAGGAATCAATTCTCAATTCCTCGACTGAGTCTCATATCCTAATGCCTGCCTCATCTCTAAAACAATAGTGCGAATTGACTACAGCTGGAGCCAGTTTCAGCTGCATTCTACGTCAAGAATCAGTCTGCAGAAGCAGAAACAGCCCTATGGAATGTTCTTTCAGATGGCAGCCTGAAAGGGACAGCTGCAGGAGAGGCGCCTCAGAGCGCACTCCAGTTCCTGTCAGCGCAGGACATCAGGGCAGGTGCGGCTGGCACAGGATGTTGGGGCAGGGGAGGCTGTCAGGCAGCAGTGATGGGTGGTGTCGGGCGCGGTGATGGGGGCTCTCGGGTGAGGTGAATGGGGCTGTCGGACGCAGGAAGGATGGGTTGTCGGGCACGAGGAGGGGGGCTGTGAGGCGCGGGGATTTGGGTCCCTGGCTGATTATCATCAGGCGGCTGCATTCAGGGTCCTCGGGGGAATTGCTCAGACACGGAGATCATACCTCCCGAAGGAAGATTGGTAAGTACTCCTCCGAGCCGCATCAGGCTCTTTCACATGGCCTCCTTACAGCCGCATTCAGATAGAATATGTGACTTTACATCGGGGGTATTCTGGCCACCTGAAGGAGGCTCATCAGGCCTGATCCAAAGGCTGCAATAAGCCTTCAGCACCACTCAGTCCCAGAATGGCAGTTTCTGCTTTGAACTGTTAGCCACCATTGTCAACTTCAAGAATTAAAAATTCCTATGAAATTAGACATTTACATGTGTAAATTGGAAACCAGAAATCAGACAGGCAAAGAATGATTACCAATGTGTACTGTGAGCAACCCTTCCAGATTTCTGTTGAAATTTTGTAGACCAGAAGGATGTTCTTAATTATAATGGGCACATGAGATTAAATTGCCAACAACAAATCCTTTCTATGTCTTGAGGAAGAGGATGTGCAAAATGTAAAGCAGAAGCTGTACTAATACCTTCCAAGAAATGTTATCCAATTTGTTGGCAGGAAAATGTCTTAAAAGCTCTACCATGTGAGTGTGTTCTTTAACTGCCGTTCAAACATTGATAGTGAGGTGAGTCTGTTCACCCACCACTGGTACCCCTCATTCCTGCTGGCATGACTCAATAAAGACTGTGTTTTAGAGTTTGTGGTTTGTTACTGTACCTTTTTGTACCTTGACAGGAAATCGACTTCAACAAGGGTGAGAAAAAAAAACACTCAAACCCCTTACATGGTGACAGATTTGAACCTGGGTAACTGTCACGAAGAACATTCTTCCAAACATGCCAAGATCAAAATTCAATTGATTGTCATGGTATAAAGTGCAATATTACACAAAATTCACTTCATTCAGTCATAAAGCAGACAGAGTCACATCAGCAGGAAGTTAGACATAGTGTTCCTTGCAGTTAAGAGGAAAAGAGAATTCCCTGAGTCCCCTACAGCCCCCAAACACAGCCCTTGCCCACAAACACCCAGCCCCCTGCCCCCAAAATCCAGCGCAAACCATCAAATGCAGTTGCCTTGTTTAGAAAAGGTAATGGGGAGAATCTTGGGAATTATAGACCAGTTAGGATCTATGAGCATTTGCAGAAGTACAGACTTCTCAAGGTCAGTCAGCATGGCTTTGTGATGGGAAGGTCATGCCTCATGAGTCTAAATGAGTTTTATTTGAGTGGGGTAACAAAGGAAATGAATGAGGGTCGTGTGGTAGATGTGGTCTACATGGATTTTATCAAGAATTTGACGAGACTCATTAGAAAGCAATTTGGCAAAGGATCAGGGTAACTTTGGCTGTGGATAAAAAATTGTCTTGTTGGAAGAAAGCAGAGAGGAGTGGAGTGCCACATGGATCTGTTCTGGGACCCCTGCTCTTGATGATTTTTATAAATGACCTGGATGAAGAGGCAGAAGATGGGTCAGTATGTCTGCAGATGATGTGAAGGTTGGAGGAGTTGTGGATGATGCTGAAGGTTGTCGAAGGATAAGGATTTCAATCCAGGTAAGTGTGAGGTGATGCATTTTGGAAGGACAAACCAGAAGGCTGGGTACAAGGTTACCAGTCGGTTACATGAGTGAGGATAAACAGAGGGACTTTGGGGTTCAAATCCAAACATCCCTCAAGGTTGCCGCTCAGGTTGATAAGATAGTTATGAAGGCCAATGGGATGATGAGCTTCATTAAACTTTTCTACGTTGTCGTGCGTGAAAGTGAGGCCATTTTGGCAAGAAAGCGCAGAAAAATTAACCACGATCACAGCAGTGACCTCCACGTGAGACCTGACAATCTCTTCATTGAAACAAGCGACAACTTGACCAAATATCTAATCTCATTTATAAAAATAGCACTGGCCTTCGCGAAGAGATGTATCACGATAAACTGGATGTCCGATAGCACGTTGGGCTGTGGAAACGAAGTGCAGTTACCTACGGGAAAAAAAAATCACATAAACGTGACCCTTTGGTAAAGGTCTGTCAGCTGTACCTGGACCACATAGGGGCCCAGACACTAATACAAATGAACAATAAAAGGGGATGAAAGTAACCATTATATAGACCAAAACCAAGTTTCCCCAACTGGACTCATCGACTTGTAATCTCTGAAAATGTGGATATGAAAACAAACTGCAACAGAGAGAAAAAAATTCAAAGTGCAAAAGGGAGAGTCTTTAAATGAGTCCCTGAATGTGTGTTGAGTCTCGTGGTGAAGGGGTAGCAGCTGTTCCTGAACCTGGCTATACCTCTTCCCTGATGGGAGCAGTGAGAACAGAGCGGGTGATGTGGATCCTTGATTGCTGCTGCTCTCTGACAGCAGCGTTCCCTGCAAATGTTCTCAATGGTGGAGGGTTCTGGGCGGTGTCCGTACTTTTGCAGAGCTTTTTGCTCAGGGGTATTGGTGTCACAAGACAATAGCTCAAACCTTCTACAAACTGAACCGTTCTCCCCTCACACCCGTAACCCACTATTTTTCTTGCATCAATGTGCCTGTCTAAATGTTAAAGGTCCCTATTATTCCAGACTCCACTATCCTGCCCGGCCATGCGCTCCAGGCATCCGCAGCCTTGTGGGTCCCCGTCCCCACTCAGCCTTCGGGGTCCCCGTCTCCCCTCAGCATTCTGGGTCCCTGTCCCCGTCCCCCCTTAGCCTTCTTGGTCCCAGACCCGTCCCCCCTCAGCCTTTTGGGTCCCCGTCCCCCCTCAGCCTTCTGGGTCCCCGTCCCCACTCAGCCTTCTGGGTCCAAGTCCCCCCTGAGCCTTCTGGGTCCCCATCCCCCCTCAGCCTTCTTGGTCCCCGTCCCCCCTCAGCCTTCTGGGTCCCAGTCCCCGTCCCACCTCAGCCTTATGGGTCCCCGTCCCCCGTCAGCATTCTGGGACCCCGTCCCCGTCCTCCTCAGCCTTCTGGGTCCCCGCCCCCCTCAGCCTTCTGAGTCCCCGTCCCCCTCAGCCTTCTGAGTCGCCGTCCCCCCTCAGCCTTCTGGGTCCCCGTCCCACCTCAGCCTTCTGGGTCCCCGTCCCCCCTCAGCCTTCTGGGTCCCCGTCCCCCCTCAGCCTTCTGGGTCCCCGTCCCCCCTCAGCCTTCTGGGTCCCCGTCCCCCCTCAGCCTTCTGGGTCCCCATCCCCCCTCAGCCTTCTTGGTCCCCGTCCCCCCTCAGCCTTCTGGGTCCCCGTCCCCGTCCCACCTCAGCCTTATGGGTCCCCGTCCCCCGTCAGCATTCTGGGACCCCGTCCCCGTCCTCCTCAGCCTTCTGGGTCCCCGCCCCCCTCAGCCTTCTGAGTCCCCGTCCCCCTCAGCCTTCTGAGTCGCCGTCCCCCCTCAGCCTTCTGGGTCCCCGTCCCACCTCAGCCTTCTGGGTCCCCGTCCCCCCTCAGCCTTCTGGGTCCCCGTCCCCCCTCAGCCTTCTGGGTCCCCGTCCCCCCTCAGCCTTCTGGGTCCCCATCCCCCCTCAGCCTTCTGGGTCCCCGACCCCCCTCAGCCTTGATGAGCTTCATTAAACTTTTCTACGTTGTCAAATAGAACTGATGTAAAAAATTATATTGAACCAACCTATATCTTAGTCATATTATTTACACAAATCCATCCAATCCTTTTCGCTTATTTGAGAATTTAAATCTATTTCCCATCTTCATCTAGATTTATTCACTCCAGTTTTGGAGGTCTTAGATTGAAGCAAGTTATACATTACTGAAATAAATTTATTTCCAGTAGGATAACAAATCAGTAATTCTAATTCACTTTGATTAGGTAACATCAAAGTAAGACCTATTTTTACAGATAAAAAAGCTTTAACTTGGTAATAACAAGATAATTCTTTCAAAGATTTCAATCTCACATCCTCAAAACTAATTTTCTTAATACCCTTCCATCTCCAAATCTTCCAGGATTGGTTGTCTATTGAAGAAGGAAAATGCCTATTTCAATATTAAACCTTTCATGCCAATTTCATTATCAACTCAATCAAATGTTTCAAAATAGATGATTCCCCACTTCCAAATAAAGCTTAGGATTCCATTTGTAAATAAAATCTTGGGGATTCGTATTCCCTATTGCATTAAATTCAACAGAAACCCAAGCTGGAATATCATCTAAATTATTCAATATATTTATAAATCTCAATTGAGCTGCTTTTCAAAATTCTTAAAATGAGGAAGACACAAACCACACCCACCCCCCCCCCTCCCCCCCCCACCAACTCATATTTCCAAGTCAATTTTTCCAAAGAAACCCTGGGCATTTTATCTTTACATAATTTCCGAACCGCCATATTTAAATCCTGACAATGCAATTTGTTGAGCTCCTTGTTTATAAACTAACGGTTGAAATACATCTGACATAAAATTCTTTCCCTGATCTGATTTCATTTCTTGAGGCAAACCAAACCAATTGAAAAAATTTTTCTCGAGCCCCAGACACAGTGTTTGCTTTAATGATCCCAAGTGGTATGGCTTCTGTACACCTGGAAACATCCAAGCTAACTCATCAAGAATACAGGTACAATATTTTACCTCAGTAATTTAATTTACTAAGACATTTTTATATACGAGAAATATTAAATTAATATTAAAGGTTAACACAACTCCGTGACATTTCTGAATAGTCAAGGTATTAAAGGTGAGTGGGAGAATGGATCAGTTCATGATGGAATGGACACAATGGGCCAAATGGCCTACTTCTGCTCCTGTATCTTATTGTATCATATTTTACAAAGCACAGATGTTTTTTTCAACCCCAATTTGAAAATCACAGTTTTGGCTTTTGAAATGAAAATTGCACACATTTTTGCACAGTAAAGATGTCGGTTTTGACCCAAAAACAGGACCTATTTTGAAAAATACAACTTTTGTCCCTTTTTAGCAAAGCACTCCATACTTTCCTTCAAAACACAACCTTCAGTTTTTGTTTATTAGAACCTCCACTTCTCCCAGAACAACCATTGTACACAAATTCTCCAAAACACCACAACCATTCCTTAATTGGGCAACACTTCTCCTAAATATTGGTAACATTTATGCTGGCATTGCTCGGACGCCCTAATCAGAGTGACCCACAGTCGCCAGGAGTGGGTGCTGCCACGCGAGCCATCATTCAAGTAAATGGCTCGCGAGACTATCTTGTGACTTGAAGTCAAGCTGGTGTAAATACGATCAATAACTCTCTCTCTGTTTTGTGCAAAGAATCTTGCATATAAGAACGAAGAGAGTTGGAGTGTGGTTTGGTGAAACTCTGTGTCCTTCATTAATTCTCTGAGTCACCTCAAAGTGGGAGTTCGATTCCTCATCCACGTGTGCAGCCCAGACAGTTTGGGCACAGTTACACCAGGTGTACACATTGCCCAAAGCCTTTGGGATCAGCATTGTGGTGCACACAATAATCACGTCAAATAGGATGGAGTGATTAAACACCTTCAATGACCAAAAACCTGAGCATTACTGATACACGACTGGGCCAGGTTCCATGAACAGAAGCAAGAGGGGGCAAGTCCGGGAAATCCAGGATGGAGCTAAGGGAGAGGTTGGAGAAGGTCAGGTAGATATGGACTGGCCAGTCCATACATCTATATCAAAGCCTTTCACCACTTCTTTGAGATAAAACCCAACGAGGTGATCTGGCGACACAGAGCACGTACTGTACTTTATGACATACATAGTTCATAGTGTCCATCACAAGTTCAGCCTGTCGGGTGGTCTTGTGATCCTCTGTGGCTTCCGAGGCACTGGGCCCTCCCAATTTTGTGCCAGCTCCCCTTCTCGCTTCAGTCTGTGTACGGACCTGAATCATTAACTGACCATCTCTCTCCATGGACACTGCCTAACCTGCTGAGTTCCTCCAGCTTCATTCTTTATTCCTCATTCTGGTGGTCCTTCACCTAAAGGCAGAATAGGCTCACGGGGAGAAACAGCCTCCTGCTCCTACTTTGTTCTGTGTTGGGGAAAACCTATTCTAAATCCTCGTTCACTCCTTGAGGTGATCGGTCCTTGGCATCTGTTGGCCCTTGTACAGAACAAAGGCCACTCTTCTGCCTCTCACCCTGAAAGGACTCAGTTCAACCTTGTGCCATTTGGGGGATTAGCATTGGGGGAGTGGGTTTGTTGGGGGATCAGGGATAAGTTAAAGGTTATCTGCCCTCTCATTTCAACTGAATCCACACAGACCTGCATCATTCTGTGTCATATTAAGCCCTGACCACACAACTCCCCCCATTCACTTTCCAATTTGATGAAGGGTGCAGAATATTAGCTGGATCTTGTTCTGATAATTCTGATGAAGACATCATCACACAGATTTTGCCAGGAAGCTAGGAGAGTGACCAAGGACATTTCAGACAGGAATCAATTCTCAACTCCACGACTGAGTCTCATATCCTAATGCCTGCCTCATCTCTAAAACAATAGTGCGAATTGACTACAGCTGGAGCCAGTTTCAGCTGCATTCTACGTCAAGAATCAGTCTGCAGAAGCAGAAACAGCCCTATGGAATGTTCTTTCAGATGGCAGCCTGAAAGGGAAAGCTTCAGGAGAGGCGCCTCAGAGCGCACTCCAGTTCCTGTCAGCGCAGGACATCAGCGCAGGTGCGGCTGGCACAGGATGTTGGGGCAGGGGAGGCATGGGTGGTGTCGGGAGCAGTGATGGGGGCTCTCGGGTGAGGTGAATGGGGCTGTCGGACGCGGGAAGGGTGGGTTGTCGGGCATGAGGAGAGGGGCTGTCAGGCGTGGGGATTTGGGTCCCTGGCTGATTATCATCAGGCGGCTGCATTCAGGTTCCTCGGGGGAATTGCTCAGACACGGAGATCATACCTCCCGAAGGAAGATTGGTAAGTACTCCTCCGAGCCGCATCTGCTCTTTCACATGGCCTCCTTACAGCCGCATTCGGGCAGAATATGTGACTTTACATCGGGGGTATTCTGGCCACCTGAAGGAGGCTCATCAGGCCTGATCCAAAGGCTGCAAGAAGCCTTCAGCACCACTCAGTCCCAGAATGGCTGTTTCTGCTTTGAACTGTTAGACACCATTGTCAACTTCAAGAATTAAAAATGACTATGAAATTAGACATTACATGTGTAAATTGGAAACCAGAAATCAGACAGGCAGAGAATGATTACCAATGTGTGCTGTGAGCAACCCTTCCAGATTTCTGTTGAAATTTTGTAGACCAGAAGGATGTTCTTAATTATAATGGGCACATGAGATTAAATTGCCAACAACATATCCTTTCTGTGTCTTGAGGAAGAGGATGTGCAAAATGTAAAGCAGAAGCTGTACTAATACCTTCCAAGAAATGTTATCCAATTTGTTGGCAGGAAAATGTCTTAAAAGCTCTACCATGTGAGTGTGTTCTTTAACTGCCGTTCAAACATTGATAGTGAGGTGAGTCTGTTCACCCACCACTGGTACCCCTCATTCCTGCTGGCATGACTCAATAAAGACTGTGTTTTAGAGTTTGTGGTTTGTTACTGTATCTTTTTGTACCTTGACAGGAAATCGACTTCAACAAGGGTGAGAAAAAAAAAACACTCAAACCCCTTACATGGTGACAGATTTGAACCTGGGTCACTGTCACTAAGAACATTCTTCCAAACATGCCAAGATCAAAATTCAATTGATTGTCATGGTATAAAGTGCAATATTACACAAAATTCACTTCATTCAGTCATAAAACAGACAGAGTCACATCAGCAGGAAGTTAGACATAGTGTTCCTTGCAGTTAAGAGGAGAAGAGAATTCCGAGTCACCTACAGCCCCCAAACCCAGCCCTTGCCCACAAACACCCAGCCCCCTGCCCCCAAAATCCAGCGCAAACCATCAAATGCAGTCGCCTTGTTTAGAAAAGGTAATGGGGAGAATCTTGGGAATTATAGACCAGTATAGGATCTATGAGCATTTGCAGAAGTACAGACTTCTCAAGGTCAGTCAGCATGGCTTTGTGATGGGAAGGTCATGCCTCATGAGTCTAAATGAGTTTTATTTGAGTGGGGTAACAAAGGAAATGAATGAGGGTCGTGTGGTAGATGTGGTCTACATGGATTTTAGCAAGAATTTGACGAGACTCATCAGAAAGCAATTTGGCAAAGGATCGGGGTAACTTTGGCTGTGGATAAAAAATTGTCTTGTTGGAAGAAAGCAGAGAGGAGTGGAGTGCCACAAGGATCTGTTCTGGGACCCCTGCTCTTGATGATTTTTACAAATGACCTGGATGAAGAGGCAGAAGATGGGTCAGTATGTCTGCAGATGATGTGAAGGTTGGAGGAGTTGTGGATGAAGCTGAAGG
Source organism: Narcine bancroftii (assembly GCF_036971445.1). Taxonomy (NCBI): domain Eukaryota; kingdom Metazoa; phylum Chordata; class Chondrichthyes; order Torpediniformes; family Narcinidae; genus Narcine; species Narcine bancroftii. Next base: position 72,983,544 of record NC_091482.1, on the reverse strand, counting down.
TTGTCGAAGGATAAGGAGTTCAATCCAGGTAAGTGTGAGGTGATGCATTTTGGGAGGACAAACCAGAAGGCTGGGTACAAGGTTACCAGTCGGTTACATGAGTGAGGCTAAACAGAGGGACTTTGGGGTTCAAATCCAAACATCCCTCAAGGTTGCCACTCAGGTTGATAGGATAGTTATGAAGGCCAATGGGATGATGAGCTTCATTAAACTTTTCTACGTTGTCGTGCGTGAAAGTGAGGCCATTTTGGCAAGAAAGCGCAGAAAAATTAACCACGATCACAGCAGTGACCTCCACGTGAGACCTGGAGCAATCTCTTCATTGAAACAAGCGACAACTTGACCAAATATCTAATCTCATTGATAAAAATAGCACTGGCCTTCGCGAAGAGATGTATCATGGTCAACTGGATGTCCGATAGCACGCTGGGCTGTGGAAATGAACTGCAGTTACCTATGGAAAAAAAAAAAAATCACATAAACGTGACCCTTTGGTAAAGGTCTGTCAGCTGTACCTGGACCACATAGGGGCCCAGACACTAATATAAATGAACAATAAAAGGAGTTAAAAGTAACCATGATATAGACCAAAACCAAGTTTCCCCAACTGGACTCATCTACTTGAAGTCTCTGAAAATGTGGAAATGAAAACAAACTGCAATAGAGAGAGAAAAAATTCAAAGTGCAAAAGGGAGAGTCATTAAATGAGTCCCTGAATGTGTGTTGAGTCTCGTGGTGAAGGAGTAGCAGCTGTTCCTGAACCTGGCTATACCTCTTTCCTGATGGGAGCAGTGAGAACAGAGCGGGTGATGTGGATCCTTGATTGCTGCTGCTCTCTGACAGCAGCGTTCCCTGCAAATGTTCTCAATGGTGGAGGGTTTTTACCTGAGATGTCCAGGGCGGTGTCCAAGACAATAGCTCAAGCCTTCTACAAACTGAACCTTTCCCCCCTCACACCCGTAAAACACTATTTTTCTCGCATCAATGTGCCTGTCTAATTGTTAAAGGGCCCTATTATTCCAGACTCCACTATCCTGCCCGGCCATGCGCTCCAGGCATCTGCAGCCTTGTGGGTCCCTGTTCCCGTCCCCACTCAGCCTTCTGGGACCCAGACCCGTCCCACCTCAGCATACTGGGTCCCCTTCCCCCCCTTAGCCTTCAGGGTCACAGACCCGTCCCCCCTCAGCCTTTTGGGTCCCCGTCCCCCCTGAGCCTTCTGGGTCCCCGTCCCCCCTGAGCCTTCTGGGTCCCCGTCCCCCCTGAGCCTTCTGGGTCCCCGTCCCCCCTGAGCCTTCTGGGTCCCCGTCCCCCCTGAGCCTTCTGGGTCCCCGTCCCCCCGAGCCTTCTGGGTCCCCATCCCCCCTCAGCCTTCTGGGTCCCCATCCCCCCTCAGCCTTCTGTGTCCCCGTCCCCCCTCAGCCTTCTGGGTTCCCGTCCCCCCTCAGCCTTCTGGGTCCCCGTCCCTCCTCAGCCTTCAGGGTCCCCGTCCCCCCTCAGCCTTCAGGGTCCCCGTCCCTCCTCAGTCTTCTGGGTCCCCGTCCCCGTCCCCCCTCAGCCTTCTGGCTCCCCGTCCCTCCCTCAGCCTTCTGGGTCCCCGTCCCCCCTCAGCCTTCAGGGTCCCCGTCCCCCCTCAGCCTTCTGGATCCCCGTCCCCTCTCAGCCTTCTGGGTCCCCGTCCACGTCCCTCCTCAGCCTTCTGGGTCCCCGTCCACGTCCCTCCTCAGCCTTCTGGGTCCCCGTCCCCCCTCAGCCATCTGGGTCCCAGTCCCCATCCCTCCTCAGCCTTCTGGGTGCCCGTCCCTCCTCAGCCTTCTGGGTCCCCATCCCCCCTCAGCCTTCTGGGTCCCGGTCCCCCCTCAGCCTTCTGGGTCCCCATCCCACCTCATCCTTCTGGGTCCCCATCCCACCTCAGCCTTCTGGGTCGCCGTCCTCCCTCAGCCTTTTGGGTCCCCGTCCCCCCTCAGCCGTCTGGGTCCCCGTCCTCCCTCAGCCTTCTGGATCCCCGTCCCTGCTCAGCCTTCTGGGTCCCCGTCCCTGCTCAGCCTTGTGGGTCCCCGTCCCCCCTCAGCCTTCTGGGTCCCCGTCCCCCCTCAGCCTTCTGGGTCCCCGTCCCCCCTCAGCCTTCTGGGTCCCCATCCCCCCTCAGCCTTCTGGGTCCCCGTCGCCCCTCAGCCTTATGGGTCCCCGTCCCCCCTCAGCCTTCTGTGTCCCAGTCCCCCCTCAGCCTTCTGGGTCCCGGTCCCCGTCCCCCCTCAGCCTTCTGGGTCCCGGTCCCCGTCCACCCTCAGCCTTCTGGGTCCCTGTCCCCGTTCCTCCTCAGCCTTGTGGGTCCCGGTCCCCGTCACACCTCAGCCTTCTGGGTCCCCGTCCCCCATCAGCCTTCTGGGTCGCCGTCCCCCCTCAGCCTTCTGGGTCCCCGTCCCCCCTCAGCCTTCTGGGTCCCCGTCCCCCCTCAGCCGTCTGGTTCCCCGTCCCCCCTCAGCCTTCTGGGTCCCCGTCCCTGTCCCTGCTCAGCCTTCTGGGTCCCTGTCCCTGCTCAGCCTTCTGAGTCCATGTCCCCACTCAGCCTTCTGGGTCCCCGTCCCCCCTCAGCCTTCTGGGTCCCCGTCGCCCCTCAGCCTAATGGGTCCCCGTCCCCCCTCAGCCTTCTGTGTCCCAGTCCCCCCTCAGCCTTCTGGGTCCCGGTCCCCGTCCCCCCTCAGCCTTCTGGGTCCCGGTCCCCGTCCACACTCAGCCTTCTGGGTCCCGGTCCCCGTTCCTCCTCAGCCTTGTGGGTCCCGGTCCCCGTCACCCCTCAGCCTTCTGGGTCCCCGTCCCCCATCAGCCTTCTGGGTCGCCGTCCCCCCTCAGCCTTCTGGGTCCCCGTCCCCCCTCAGCCGTCTGGTTCCCCGTCCCCCCTCAGCCTTCTGGGTCCCCGTCCCTGTCCCTGCTCAGCCTTCTGGGTCCCTGTCCCTGCTCAGCCTTCTGGGTCCCCGTCCCCCCTGAGCCTTCTGGGTCCCCGTCCCCCCTCAGCCTTCTGGGACCCGTCCCCCCTCAGACTTCTGGGTCCCCGTCCCCGCTGAGCCTTCTGGATCCCCGTCCCCCCTCAGCCTTCTGGGTCCCCCCCTCAGCCTTCTGGGTCCCCGTCCCCCAACAGCCTTCTGAGTCCATGTCCCCCCTCAGCCTTCTGGGTCCCCGTCCCCCCTCAGCCTTCTGGGTCCACGCCCCCCTCAGCCTTCTGGGTTCCCGTCCCCCCTCAGGCTTCTGGGTCCCCGTCCCCACTCAGCCTTCTGGGTCCCCGTCACCCCTCAGCCTTCTGGGTCCCGGTCCCCGTCCCCCCTCAGCCTTCTGGGTCCCGGTCCCCGTCCCCCCTCAGCCTTCTGTGTCCCGGTCCCCGTCCCCCCTCAGCCTTGTGGGTCCCCGTCCCCCCTCAGCCTTGTGGGTCCCCGTCCCCCCTCAGCCTTGTGGGTCCCCGTCCCCCCTCAGCCTTGTGGGTCCCCGTCCCCCGTCAGCCTTGTGGGTCCCCGTCCCCCCTCAGCCTTGTGGGTCCCCGTCCCCCCTCAACCTTCTGGGTCCCGGTCCCCCCTCAGCCTTGTGGGTCCCCGTCCCCCCTCAGCCTTCTGGGTCCCGGTCCCCGTCCCCCCTCAGCCTTCTGGGTCCCCGTCCCCCCTCAGCCTTCTGGGTCCCCGTCCCCCCTCAGCCTCGCGGGCCCCGCCCCCCCCACCTCAGGCTCGCGGCCACCGCCCCCCCCACCTCAGGCTCGCGGGCCCCGACCCCCTCTCAGGCTCGCGGGCCCCGATCCCCCCTTCAGCCTCGCGGCCCCCGCCCCCCCACCTCAGGCTCGCGGCCCCCGACCCCCCTTCAGCCTCGCCGCCCCCGACCCCCCCACCTCAGGCCCGAGGCCCCCGCCCCCCCCACCTCAGGCTCTCGGGCCCCGACCCCCCCCCCCCTCAGCCTCGCGGGTCCCCGACTACCACACACCCTAATGTCACCCCGCCACAAACTCCCTCAGGGTTCCCCGGCCCCACCTCACAACCATCTCCCCGCCCGTTCCCCTCCGAGCTCCGGCCGCCCCAAACCCAAAGGGCGACCCGTGGAAACTCCCTCCTCCCTGGTCTCGCTCCCAAAATGCCCCGATTCCCGCCCGTGAAGCACCGACACGAACCTCTCCTGCTCGCGACCAACTGCTCCAAAGGCGGGAAAGATCAACAACATGGCGGCCCCCAGCGGTCGCTCTCGCGAGAGCTTGGGCCACCCCTCCACGGGATCTCTTCGCCAGCCCAGTCCCACTGGGGAAGGGGCCGAGAGCTGCCTCGGGCCTCCAGTCCATCTCCCGTTCAGGCTGCACATTTCCACACCAGGACCTGCCCCACATTCCCCCCCAAGATTCCAGTCCATCCCACCTCCACCACCTTGGCCCAAAGCTCATTCCACGCTCCCACCCCCCTCTGAGGGAAGAAAATCCCCCTTCAATCTCAATCCATGTCCTCCTCTTTGAATCTCTCTCACTCTCCTTGGAAACAGCCTGTCCCCATGGACACGATCCGTCCCCCCTCACAATTTTCAAATCTTCCTCAATCTTCTACGCTCCAGGGAATAAAGTCCCAGCCTGTCCAACCTTCCCCTGGAACTCAAACCCCGAAAGCCAGACCACCTTCTTGTCCCTCTCCTCGACGCGCTGTCTCATTCCTATCCTTCCTCTCCTCCGGCCACCCAAACGGCACACAATGTTCCCAAGTTAGCCTCGCCCAGGCCTTGTCCAACTTCCTCGTGGCCTCCCACCTCCTGCACTCAATCCTCTCATTTCTGAAGGCCTAAATACCAGAAGCTTTCTTCACTCCCCCCCACCCCCCCCATCTCTACATGGGACTCCACTTTCAGGCAGTTCTGTACCACAGTTCCTCAATCCCTTTCTTTGACAACATTCCTCAATGGTCTGCCATTTAACATTCAAACTCTTACGTTTTAAGAATCAATTGCAGAGATCCATGGATGTGGGAAGTCAGGAGGGTTAGGGACTGGGTGCAGGTCGATGAGACTGGCAGAATGATATTTCACCATGGATGAGAAGGGCCGAAGGGTCCCTTTTCTTTGCTGTGGGGTTTCTAGGGTAGAGTTCACACCATTCTCAGGAAGGAGGATGAGCAGACAGATGTCATGGTCCACGGGTAGGAAAGGTGATGAGATCCTGCCAGGAGAGATGAGGGAGTTAAGTGCGAAGGTGAAGGGCACAACCAAGGGGTCTCTGTCTGTCTGTGTGCGTGTGTCACTACGTCTGTGTGTTTCTCTCTATGTCTCTGTGTGTCTCTCTGTGTCTGTGTGTGATTCTCTGTGTCTGTGTGTGATTCTCTGTGTCTGTGTGTGATTCTCTGTGTCTGTGTGTCTCTCTCTCTGTCTGTCTATCGGTCTGTGTGTGTATCTGTGACTGTGTGATTCTCTGTGTCTGTGTGTCTCTCTGTGTCTGTGTGTGTCTCTCTGTGTCTGTGTGTGTCTCTCTGTGTCTGTGTGTCTCTGTGTCTGAGTGTCTCTCTGTCTGTGTTTCTCTCTGTGTCTGTGTCTCTCTCTGTGTCTATCTCTCTCTGCGTCTCTCTGTGTGTATCTCACTCTGTGTGTGTGTCTCTGTGTCTGTTTGTGTGTCTCTGTCTGTGTGTGTCTCTCTCTCCCTGTGTCACAATGTGTGTCTCTCTGTGTCTGTATGTGTGTGTCTCTCTCTCTCTGTCTGTGTCTCTTTCTGTGTCTCTGTATCTGTGTGTGTCCGTGTGTGTGTCTCTCTGTCTGTGTCTCTCTCTCTCTGTTTGTGTGTGTCTCTCTCTCTCTGTCGCTGTCTGTGTGTCTCTCTGTCTGTGTCTCTGTGTGTGTCTCTATATCTGTGTGTCTATGTCTCTGTGTGTGTCTCTCTCTATCTATGTCTGTGTGTATGTATCTGTGTGTGTGTGTCTGTCTCTCTGTGTCGTGTGTTTGTCTCTGTCTCTGGCTGTGTGTGTGTGTCTGTCTCTTTGTGTCGTGTGTGTGTCTCTCTCTGTCTCTATGTGTGCCTCTCTGTCTCTTTCTGTGTGCGTGTCTCTCTCTCTGTCTGTGTGTGTGTCTCTCTATCTGTCTGTCTGTGTCTGTCTGTGTGTGTCTCTGTCTGTGTGTGTCTCTGTCTGTGTGTGTCTCTGTCTGTGTGTGTCTCTGTCTGTCTCTCTCTCGCTGTCAGTGTTTCTCTCTCTGTCTCAGTCTGTGTGTGTTTCTCTGTGTGTCTGTGTGTGTGTATCTGTCTCTCTGTGTCTGTGTGTGTGTGTCTGTCTGTCTGGGTATGTGTGTGTCGCTCTCTCTCGGTGTCTCTAATATATGCTTATTCATTACCCACCATTATCCATCCCTACTGGTGTTGCGGGCTTTGTTCCCCAAGGCGTCCGTATTGGCTGCCCGTAGACCATCTCCGCCCCAATGCATTCCTCGTTGTCACCTGCATTAAAATCAAGATGACATCAGCACCTTTTTGGACACTTTTAGCTGTGATTCCTCAGTTCTTCTGGCCAGTTTTGTGTTTCGTTCACACATTCCTGCTTCCTGGGGTTCACGGCACTCGTGGAAGATCGCCAGTTCCTGAAACAATTCTTCATTCATCTTATTTGAAACATTTTTACATTTAATTTAACATATGCATTAAAAAAACTTAAATTTCTTATTTGAAAATAAGATAAAATTAATGCATAGTGATTTAAAAAGTAACCCCTCCCACAGCTGCCCAATAGAAAACAATAAAGAGAGAAAACATCTAGATAGTATTTATAAAAATTGACCAAAACTCTCAAATAAAATCATGGTTTTCTTGGTTTTAGGAGTCAGAAAGTTCGTGTTGGGTGGTTAAAACTTAATTCCGACAATTGGTAAATACACATCCCAAATCTTCAAAAGAGAAATTCAAATTTGTTCCGTGAATTCGATGCAATTATTTCAAGTGGGAATCAACGGCCTATTTCAGTGTGGCCATCGACCCATTCCCAAATACGCATCGGACTTCCAAGTTACTGCCACACATTTTAACCCTATAACAATTACAGCACAGAAACAGGTCACTTGGCCCTTCTTGTCTGCACTGAACTAAATACTCTCCTCTCGTACCACCTCTCTGCATTCCCCTCCCCTCCAATTTTCCCTGAAATGACAAAATGGACCCTGCCGCCACTATTTCTCCCGGAAGCTCACTCCACTCAGCCACCACTCTGAGTAAAGAAGTTCCCCCTCATGTTACTTCCAAACTTTTACCTCCTGATTCAATCTCTGCTCCCGCAATGAAAAAAGTCTATCCACATCAATTTGTTCTATCCTCCTAGTAATTTTAAAGACCTCGATCAAATCCCCTCTCAACCATCTACAATCCATAGAATAAAGACTTCATTTGCTGAATCTTTCTTTGTAATCTAGTTGCTGATATCCAGGTAACATTGACTTAAATCTTCTCTGCACCCTCTCTACTTTGTTGATAGCTTTCCTCTCATTTGGTGACCAGAACTGCACACAGTACTCTCAACAGGGCCTCACCAATATCTTGTCTAGTCTCAACCTCACTGCCCGACTCCCGTATTCTAAGCTATGGTTGATCAAGGCCAGCTATTTGAACAGATTCTTTTCGAGGTACTCTCTGATTACCCTCCAATAATTTACCTATTTTGTCCGGCTCACCTGGTTGGCTTTTGAAGCCGTTTTTAAACAAAGGAACATTAGATTACCTCCATTCCTCTGGCACCTCACCCGTGGATAAACAGGTTTTAAATATTTCTGTCAGAGCCCTTGCAATTTCTACTCTTCTTTCCCTCAAGGCCAAGGGAATATCATGTCAGACCTCCATCCACCATCAGACAAAAATCAGCCATCACAAGGTGAAGGCAGGACAGTAGTCCCACCTCTCCAGCACGAGTCACCCCAGGATCAAGTCAGCACTGACTGCAAGAAGTTTCTACATCCTCTTGGTGTCTGTGTGGATTTCCTCCCACACTCCACAGCTCAAGGGGGCCGTAAGTTCATTGGCGATTTGGGAAGCTCAAGACCATGGGGTGGAAGTGCACATTCTGGACCTGGGGGCATCAATTCAATTCAACAGCACGGATGAACCTTTGGGCACGACCTGATCTTTTTCTGGTTTCAAACTCATTATTTTTGAAAATTGTATGTGCACCTCTAATGCAACACGACTGCTGCAAAACAGGCTTCTTGATGCATATCCATGACAAGAACTCGGGAGAATCTGATTTGGTTACTAGACTTTTGAACAGAACAGTGTCTGGACATTTTATCCCTAAACTGAAACTTTATAGACATACAGAACAAAATGAGGGCAAAACAAGCTTGTGTCTCACCAATACCACAATTCACGGACACTTTTTAAGTTCTCAAGGGTGGCAGAAAACACAAAGAACAGACAAACTCCTTCCACACTGTCACTTTGAGAGCTTTGGACTCACCATGCTATAAATATTGCCAAGCCATCACTCTCTCTCCAAATCAATGACCCAAAGTCCTGGCTGAGCGATAGATTTGAGACATTTTACCCGCGATGTAGCAATCAGGCACAAGGAAAAGTGCTGCTTCCATTGTAAAGTATTTAGGAATCTCAGACCACAAACAACCTTCACCCCGAAAAACAAGCAATTCTCCACAATAAAACTAGGTTTCCTTCCTGTCTGCAAGCATCTGCTCTCTTGAGTCTGAATGGCACAACTGGGGAAACCGTTTCAAACCCATGACCTGAAACAGCATATTCTCTTCCCCTAATTGGAGCTGTCTTGAATTGGCCACCACTGCCCGAGCAAGAATGAACTGGGAGATCTCACACTTGCTCCTTCACAGGTGAGACCTCCCTGTTCATTGGAGCTCCATATTATCCATCTTGCTCTATTTTGTTAACCTTAATCAAGTCTCCTCTCATTCTCCAACACTCCCATGAAAAATAAAAATAATGTATCCTGTAGTTCGCGAGTCCGGACACCAGGTGGTGGTATTATACCTAGATCTCTCTCTCTCTCTCTCTCTCTCTCCCTCTCGCTTCATGCATGCAGTACTCGGTGTGAACAGGCGGTGGCAGCACTTTACAGCCCTTGCAATCTGCAGCTTGGACAGGAGATGGTTGCTTTGTATCTCGTGGGCTCTTGCACCAAGATTGAAGATTTGGAGATTTCCCATTGATTGGCAGAGAATATACACGACATCACATCCAACCCTTAGATTCCCTTTTTCCTGTGGACACGACCGAATTCCCACAAATGGTTTGGGAAATCAATGTTCCCGGGTACACGTCCTATAGAAAAGACAGAAACTTGGGAAGATGGGGTGGGGTAGCTCTGTTGGTAAGAAATGAAATTCAGGCGTTTGAAAGGAAAGACATTGAAACAGGTGGGTAGAGTCTGTTTGGATAGAATTAAGAAATTGTAAAGGCGTGAGGAGCATAATGGGGGTCATTTACAGGCCTCCGAAAAGTAGCTCAGATATCGGTGGCAGTATAAATCAGGAATTAAGAGTGGCATGTCAAAGTGGTAGCAATACGGTAGTTATGGGGGACTTCAACATGAAGGTGGACTGGGATAATCAGACGGGGGCAGGAACACAAGACAGTGAGTTTATTGAATGTCTACGAGATACTTTCTTGGAGCAGCTAGTGGAGGAACCTACCAGGGGGAAGTCGATTCTGGACTTGGTGCTGTGCAGCGACGCAGAGTTAATAAGTGACCTTGATGTAGGGGAGCCATAGGGAATAGTGACCATGGTATGGTTACTTTTGAGCTGCAATTAGAAAGGGAAAAGGAAAGGAAGTCGGAAGCATCTGTACTGCAGTTAAATAAAGGGGATTATGCAGCTATGAGGGAGGAGCTAGCCAAAATAAAATGGAAAGTTACACTAGCTGGGAGGACAACTGGGGAAAATGGCAGGTATTTTTGGACATTTTTTACAGGATTCAAGACAAATTTATTCCAAAGTGGAGGAAAGGCTCTAGGAGATGCAAATGGCAGCCGTGGCTAACTAATGAAATCAAGTGCACTATCAAATCCAAAGGGAGTAAGTATAAGAGAGCGAAGCGGAGTGGGAAGCTAGAGGATTGGGAAACCTTCAAAGAGCATCAGAGGGTAACTAAGAAAGTCATAAGAGAGGGGAAAATGAAGTACGAGAGGAAATTAGCAAATAATATAATGGAGGATAGCAAAAGCTTTTTTAAATATGTGAAGAGGAAGAAATTGGTTCGGTTTAAAATTGGTCCATTAAGAATGGAAAAGGCTGGAATTATTACCGGAAACAAGGAGTTGGCTGAGGAATTTAACAAATACTTTGCATCTGTCTTCACCAAGGAGGATATAAGTCAAGAGACTTGGGGATCTTTACTGGGGTAGTAGGGGATCTAATGGATATCCGGATCTAGAAGCAGGAGGTTGTGAGTAAATTGTTGGGACTGAGGGCTGATAAATCCCCAGGGCCTGATGGGCTGCATCCCAGAAGTTGCTATGGAAATTGTGGAGGCACTGGTCGACATTTTCCAAAGTTCCATAGATTCGGGGGAGGTCCCTGAGGATTGGAGAGTGGCTGATGTGGTGCCGATTTTTAAGAAGGGAGGGAGGGAGAAAACGGGAAATTATAGACTGGTCAGCCTGAATTCAGTGGTGGGGAAGATATTGGAATCTATCATAAAAGGAGTAATAGCAGAACACTTAGGCAGAAATAATAGTATAAGGGCTAGTCAGCATGGATTCCTTAAGGGTAAGTCATGCTTGACTAACCTTCTGGAATTTTTCGAGGATGTGACAAAGTGGGTGGACTTGGGAGAGCCAGTGGATGTGGTGTATTTGGACTTCCAGAAGGCCTTTAATAAGGTACCACACGGGAGACTAGTGGGCAAGATCAGGGAGCATGGTATTGGAGGTAAGGTGCTGACATGGATAGGAAATTGGTTAAGAAATAGGAAATAAAGGGTTGGAGTAAGCGGGTCTTTTTCAGGATGGCAGCATGTGACGAGTGGAGTGCCGCAGGGATCGGTATTGGGTCCTCAGTTGTTTGTAATTTATGTAAATGATTTGGATGAGCGGATTATTAATAACATGAGCAGATTTGCAGATGACACTAAACTGGGTGGCGGTGTGGGGTGTGAGGAGGATGTCAGGAAAATGCAGAGGGACTTGGACTGGTTGGGGGTGTGGGCTGCTGAATGGAAGATGACGTTCAATGTGAGCAAATGTGAGGTTATCCATTTTGGGGGCAATAATAGGAAAGGTGAGTATTATTTAAATGGAGACAGGCTAGGGAATGGGAAGGAGCAAATGGATCTGGGTGTACTTGTTCACCGGTCACTGAAGGCTAACATGCACGTTCAGAAAGCTGTGAAGAAGGAAAATGGCATGTTGGCTTTCATAAAGAGGGGATTGGAGTATAGGAACAGAGACGCCCTTCTGCAGTTCTGCAGGGCCCTGGTGAGACCCCACCTGGAGTATTGTGTCCAGTTCTGGTCTCCAATTTTGAGGAAGGACATACTAGCTATAGAGGATGTGCAGAGCAGATTTACAAGGTTAGTTCCAGGGATGGCGGGGTTGACATATGCTGAAAGGCTAGAAAATTGGACTTGTATCCGATGGAGTTTAGAAGGATGAGGGGGGACATGATTGAGGTATACAAAATTATCAGGGGCACAGACAGGGTGAAGTCGGATTACTTGTTCCCAGTGATGGGGGAGACGAGGACTAGAGGGCATAGTTTAAGAATACAGGGTAGGTCCTTTAGGACGGAGATGAGAAAACATTTTTTTACCCAGAGAGGTGTGAATCTGTGGAATGCTCTGCCACAGAGGGTGGTAGAGGCAGATTCGCTAATTATGTTCAAAAGAGAGTTAGAAAAGACTCTAGTGGGCAAAGGAGTTAAGGGTTATGGGGATAAGGCTGGAAAGGGGTACTGATAGTAGTGATCAGCCATGATCTGTAAAATGGCGGTGCTGGCTCGACAGGCCGAAGGGCCTACTCCAACTCTTATTGTCTATTGAACCATTCCTCCAAGATCCCTCTGTTACTCAATGCCCTCCCCTTCACTGCATACGTTTTGGCTATTCTTCCCAACATAAAGCACCTCACACTTACCTACATTAAACTCCATCTGCCATCTTTCCAAACAGTCCAAATCCTTTTGTAATCCATGAAAACCCTCCTCACTCTCCACAACTTGAAAATAAGCAAAATGTATAACGTTATGTTAAGCTTTTCTTTGAAAATTTTAATTTCACATGCATTAAATGCGTACGTAAATTTCTCATTCAAAGATAATGAAAAATTAATACATAGCATTTTTTTTATTCCCCCTGCCCAACAACCCAATAGAAAAGAAAGATAACATCTGGAAAGTATTTATAAAAAAATTACTAAAAAACTATCAAATAAAATCTAACAAATTTTCTTGATTTTAGGAGTCAGAAGGTTCAGGTTGGGCGATTACAACTTAATTCCTACAGTTTATAAATAGGATTCCCAAATCTTTCCAAAAATTTCAAATTTGTTACGTAAATTACATGTAATTATTTCAAGTGTCAAGGGACTTGGGAGGGTTCTCGTTCAGGAAAACATAGTGAGTTGGTAACCACCAGGTTGGATCGGCAGGAAAAGAAAGCAAATTCTATGTTGGCCTTTGTTTCAAGGGTAGGGAGGTGTTGATGGGGCATGGGAGAGACCTCATTTGGAGAACTGCGAAGTCTATCTTAAAAAGGATGCGCTGATGTTGGAGAGAGAGCAGAGATTTACCAGGATGATATATCTCCACTCTTCATTGGAGTATAGAAGAAGGAGAGGAGATTTCAGAAACATTTCCAACGCTGAAAGGATTGGACAGTAGATGTGAATAATGTTTCCCTTGGATAAAAAGACATTGTCTTAGAATTGGAAGGTACCTATTTAAAGCAGATGAGAAATTTATTTCACCAGAAGGTCATGGAATTTGTTGCTGGATTGTTGAGAGAGTTTAAGTGGTGGGGGGGGGGGGGCGGAATTAATAGATGTTTAATGAGTCAGGGTATCAAGGGATCAGGGGAAAAAGCCGTAACTTGGAATGAGAGGCGAGAACTGTTTAGATCAGGGGATAGCAGACACAGTGGGCTGAATGGCCAACTTCTGTTCCTTGTGATTTGACACCATTTTAACTAATGTACCTTTGAGAATTTTAACATCCATCCATATGTCCTCTGTATTTTGGATGTGAAACAACGGCTGTGCAGGAGAAGCCAGTGAGTTGGTGAGACCAATTGCTCTTCAGACTGGAGGCCTGTGATGAGAGATGTGCCTCAGGGATAGGTGCTGGAACAATAATGTGGTGAATTGGATTAACAAGTTGGCAGGTGACACCAAGAACGGAGGAGTTGTGGACAGCCAGGAAATCTTGCAGAAGGATCTGGACCAGCTGGAGAAAGGGCAGATGGAATTTAATGCAGACAAGTGTGAGGTGTCACATTTTGAAGGGCAAACCAAGAAAAGATAGACACGGTGAACGGTCGGGCACTGAGGAGTGAGGTTGAACAGAGGGACATGGTAAACGGGTGTCATTCCATGTAAGTGCTGTCACAGGTGGATTTGGGCGAGAATTGAAGATACCCAAGTTAACTAAAATTGAAAATTGTAAATGGGGCAAAAAAAGGGATCTATTTCAGAAATGATTGTGACAACAGAAAATGGCTAAACCAACTTTAGATTAAATGAGAGATTCTTCTTTAGAATTAACCCAAGAAGAACGGACTACTTACTATGTGTGAAGATGGTGGATTAAATTGATGAATGTGTGATATAATTGGGTGAATTATAATTTTTTTTTACATCAGTTGTATTTAACTCCAGGAAAAAAAGATAAGGATTTAGTAATTCAGACTAATGTTTTCATTGTGGGATTCAAATTAATACTTTTTTTTGTCTGTCTGGTTGTGTGATAAAGTTAAGCCTTTGAGGATTTATTTGAAACTACTTTAAAGAAACTCTTTTTATGTTCGATCCACTGCTTTTTCTAATGCGGTATATTACAACTTGATCAACGGGATTAAGAATGGATAAACCTCAAATTGAGGTTATTCAGTTAGTATTAGCAGTGGCCAGTAAATGCATTGCGATGACGTGGAAAATTAGGTTTGGTGTTTTCATTCTGCCGCAACGAATTGATATGATTTTTCTCTCCCTCAGTCGAGGGAGTTTGGGGGGGGTAATTATGGGGAGGGGGGATGGAATATAGTTTTTTTTGGGAGGTTGGTTTATTTTGTTTACTATGTATTTTATATGTTCATAAATAAAGTTTAAAAAAAGATACACAACCAGTGTTTCAGGCTTGTGCCTTTTAACAGGGCTACGAGTATCTGTACTCTATAAAGGTTCACTGCTTGATCAGATGAGCTTCTACAGCATTTGTGTCCTTACAGAATTTGGTTGAGTTACTATATGTGGACATCAGGTCATTTTTTCACCCTTAAACTGTCCATCCAAACAGACAGGAACTTCTTTTTCCCACAACTAGCCTCATTTGGTGAAGTGTGTGGAATATTAGCTGTAGAATATCTTCTTCTGGGAATTATGATGAAGAAACCATCACACAGACTTTGCCAGAAAGCTGGGAAAGAGAGTTAAAAAGCACATTCCAGACAGGGATCAATTCTCACCTCCTCTACTGAGCCATACATATCCAAATGCCTGCCTGATCTTCAAAACAATGGTGCAAATTGTTAGACCTGATCCAAAGGCTGCAATAAGCCCCCAGCACCACTCAGACCCTGAATGGTATTGTTTCTGCTTTGAAGTGAAGAATTTAAGACTGCTATGAAATTAAGACATTTGGGTAAATTGGAAACCAGAAATCAGGCAGGGAGAGAATGATTACTAACGTGAACTGTGAGCAACTCTCCCAGACTCCTGTTGATTTTTTTGTGTTCCCTCACCCTAACTGGTACATGAGATTAGATGACCAACAAGAAGTCCTTTCCTTGTCTTTAGGAAGAGGATATGCAAAATGTAAAATACAGTGGCAGATAGAACAGTAACAGGACATAACAAGCCCTGACCATCTGAAACAGGTCATGGGAATATCAATTTATTCAGTAATGTAGAAATGACTGCAAAAGCTGAGAAATTAGGAATTCATAAACTGAGGCAAAGATGGGATGGAGATTTGAACATAGAAAATGGACTGATCGTTATAAATGAGATAGACTGGTTCAATACAATTTTATTCACCAGACACCTCAAAAGAAAATACATGGAATCGGATTTGTTTCAAATGTTACCAAGTCATTTGTACTTTTCTGCATTTGACTTGGCAATGTCCTAAAGTTGGGCAGCTTGGTTGAAATAAGTATTTTTTTAAAAATTCCCACAGGATCCATGAGAAAGAGATGTTAAGGAATTAAATTTAAATTAGAACTGAATATTTACCAGGTTTAAATTGCTGCAAATTGTACAGCTAGAAAGTGCGTGGCCATATCTTGCAAACTGGCTGAGGTTCGGAACTGTTCACCACAAGAAAATAATGTATCGTTCACGAGATGAACATTCTATCTTTGGAGCCCACATTTCCTAAAGGTGGGTTGAAGTGAGGTTTTGAAATATTCACAATATTATGGTTAAATAAAACATCTGTTGAAGATCTCTGGTCCCTCATATGGGATGTGGAGAGGGTGGGTCTGGGTAGATCTCAATTTGTATTAATCAACCACATGTATCGGGATTTGAATTATATTCTTGTAAAATTAACAAGAATATAACTAACTCTTAAAAATTAATTAAAAAAAAAACCCTGACCCACACAAATGCCCCTGTTCACCTTGCCATTTTGTAAAAGGTGATGGGGGGAAAATCCTGACACAAGGGACAGATTTGAACCTGGGTCACTGTCATTTTCTGTTAAACATGCCAAGATCAAAATTCGACTGACTGTCCTGTAACATAGTGCAATATTACACACACGTAAGGTAAGATGGTTACATCAGTAAAAATTAAATGAAATGCTTCTTACAGTCAAGAGCAAAAGAATTCCCTGCAGCCTCCAAACCAGCCCTTGCCCACAAATAACACCCCCGCCCCCCTCCCCACCCCAATTCTGGGATCAAACCATCAGCAGCCTACACTTTGTTGGAATCTAGGGGTTCAAACATTATGAAAGAAATGATTAATTAATAAGTTGATATGTACTGCATGGTTCAGGGAAAAAGAGGAATGTGATTAAGTGGCAATCACAGCATGGAGCGAAGTTGGCTGAGCAAAATTGTCTGCTCCCAAATACAGGGAGAGGAAATTCATAAAATGATTTAGGAGGAAAGCTCCAACTGAAGGAGGTGGTGAGTAGCACAGGAGACACAGGCCAGACCAGAACAAAGAATGGCCTGCAAGAAACCAAGGGAATGGAAAACCAGTCTAGGAGGAAGATTAAGGCATGAGGAGGTGTTAAAGAGAACAGCAGAAATTGGCCAGACAGGAACAGAATGGTGATTAGAAATATCTGGTGATGAATTAATTTCTGATCAAAACAACAGGATAGTCTGGCCTGGAGGATTAAGATGGGAGCGCTACACCCCAGATATCTGCAAAACAGGAGATGACTTGTGATAACCCTTATGCAAAAAGATCTAGCAAAGGAAGCCAACTTTTGTTCTGTATGATAAGGTTGATCTATATAAACTGAGCCAACTGGACAATAGGGGTCAGTCTTGGGGAATAGCTCACTGTGCAGGTGACCTATGAACTAACGACTGACCCAGAGCTCTGTTAAGTTTTATTCTTGTGCTGGGTAATAAATTGACTGTTGAACCGAATACCTTCTCCTATCACTTCATTCAAAGAACACGCTGGACTCAGACCACATACAGACTAAATTAAGAGTAAGGGAAAGCCAGAGTCCGACAACTTCAGAGCCAAACCTCAGGCACAAACATCCCAAAACCATCATCCCAAGACAAGAGCTAAAGTTGCAGGCACCGTAAACCACACACATTAAAACAACACATTTCTCTGGCTCAATACCCACGAACCACATGGAACACCAGTTTGCAAACGACCCACAAACACCGGATTCCTTTCACCCCAACAACTCAAAGAACCACCCCAGAAAAAGCAGCCACAGTAAAACCAGGCTTCCTACCTTCCTCTGATGGCAGCATCACCTCATCTCTGCCTGAAACCTGCAAGTGACTAGAGTGGGGCTGTTTTAAACCCTGAGCTGGAATCAGGAGGACAATTAATTCAGGTGTGAAATATCTCAGTAAATTGTGGCTGGCCCTTTAAACAAGGCCCATCTCCGCCCTTCAAGAGAGCTGCAATTAAGGGAATAGCACCTTTTTAATTTGGAGTGGGAGTTAAAACAGTTTTCTCACCTGTGGCATTGAGATGTTTGAGGAGATGATACCTCTAGATAGGGGAGTGTTAGAGCTTTATGAGAGATTTGTTTGTTTGTGGGGCTTGTCTTTTGAATTTTGGTTTGGAAGCCTTTTGTGGTCTATGACAGCTGAAAACTAAGCAAACTAGGGTTTTCTTTGATCCTGATGGTTGTGCAGCAGTTCAAACTTCTCAAATGCAGAATTTGAGCTGTTTGCTCTCCCAGTGCCCTAGAGCATTGGTTTGGGAATATTTATGCCACAGGTGGTGTTATGGTCCTGTTAAGTCAATGACTCTGGATCAAATCTGGCCCCGTCTGTAAGGGGTTTGTGTGTTCACCCACTCTTCAGTGGAGGTGGCAGGTTAACAGGGGTTTGTGGGGGGGAAAATCGCAGGTGAATGAGGGGGAATGCACAGAGCTGGTGGGGTGAATAGGAGTGTGAGGCAGTTGTTGGCGAAGGAGAGTGTGTTGAAGGGATGTGTAGCTAAGGACTCACCATCCAATCTCAGACCAGAGTGAAACAGGATTCTTATCGTGCTCACAAATTCCTTCGTCACTCCTCAAACGATGATCAGTATTCTGACTCAAGCGTTTTCTGGCCTTGTGACGACAAGCGGGCCTAACGTTCCAATGGCAAATGAGGCAGGGAGGATGTTTCCTGTAATAGAGGTAGTAAAAGTTCCATTAGAGAGGAATACGTTGCCTTTAACTGATAACATGCGGTGGGGTCTCGGTACATTTGGTGATGTCTGGGATCTCTCTATCAATATAAAAAATGAAAATCAAGGCTGGGTCTCTCTGTGGGGGGGGGGGGGGGGGGGGTATCTAATATTTGCTTGTCATAATCTAATTCATCCCAACTGGCAGTGCGGGCTTTGTTCCCCAAGGCATCCGTATTGGCTGTCCATGGACCATCTCTGTCCCAATGCAGTCCTCAGTGTCTCTTGCATTTAAATCAATGATGGCATCAGCACCTTTTGGCCAATTTTAGCTGTGTTTACTCAGTCAATCTGGCCAGTTTAGTTTTTCATTCAGTACTGGTGTCTGGGGTTAATGGGAGTAGTGGATGATTGATAATTCCTGAAATAATTCTTCATTCATCTTATTTTTTTTTTAAATTATTTAATTTCACATATGCATTAAAAACTAATTTTTTATTTAAAATAACATCAAATGAATGCATAGTGATTTAAAAAATTAACCCCTTGTCTTGGGATGATGGTTTTGGGATGTTTGTGCCTGAGGTTTGTCTCTGAAGTGGACGCTGCTGATGGGTTGATCCCAGAATGGGGGGGGGGGGGGGTGTTTGTGGGCAAGGGCTGGATTGGAGGAATTCTCTTGCTCTTGACTGCAAGAACCATTTCATTTAATTTTTCCTGATGTAAAGAAAAAAAGAAAAAACATCTGGATAGTATTTATAAAAATTTACCAAACCTTTCAAATAAAATCTAACATCTTAAATTTCTTGATTTTAGGAGTCGGAAGGTTCATGTTGAGCTTCCAAGTTACTGCCACACATTTTACCCCTAGAACAATTACAGCACAGAAACAGGTCATTTGGCCTTTCTCGTCTGCTCTGAACTAAATACTCTCCTCCAGTACCACCTCTCTGCATTCCCCACCCCTCCAATTTTCTCTTAAATGACAAAATGGACCCTGCTGCCACTATTTCTCCCGGAAGCTCACTCCACTCAGCCACCATTGAGTCAAGAAGTTCCCCCTCACGTTACTTCAAAACTTTTGCCTCTTAACTCAAGACCTCTTGTTTCAATCTCTCCCACTTGCAATGGAATTGCCTATCCGCATCAACTCTATCCATCCTTCTTGTAATTTTAAATACTCTACCAAATCCCCTCTCGGCTTTCGAGTTGACAGGAATGCACTCATGGATGGTTGGATGAATTCTCTTGGGGAACAGTTCATAGTGGCTCAAAAGTGCTTGATTAGATGCAAGGAGAGCTGCCACTGAATGTTGCATGTATTTGGTTCTGGGTTTCGAAGGTACCTCAGCTCTCTCTCTTTTGTACTCGGTCCAAAAGACATTGCTGATCTTATTTGGAATTAGACCAGTTTCAATGAAGCAATGCTGAAGATTTTTGCTGGGGGGGGGGGGAATAAGCATTGCATTAAATTAAGCTGCGGCTGGTCATCCTTAAGTGTTGATCTGCAGTCCAAGTCTGGTGAGCTTTCTGGGATGGGCTAACGTTCCAGGCAACTCCTTCTTCACACAACAGGATTCAACATTTAATAGGACGGGGGGTGGGGGAATAATCTTGGGTTAAGTTCCATTTGTGTTTTAGTTCATAAAGCCCATTGGATTTTGACTTCTATCGGGAGCACAGTGGGATATGAACAACATTTCTTGTTGTTTTCAGAGTATATCTTTCCCCTGGTTTATAATTCTTTGTGTGAATCATTTTTTTACTCCTGTCCAAGTTAGTAACAGGAAACACTGTGGGAGTGGGACGCTGTTTCATCGCTGGTAAAGTCCAACAACTGGTGAAACATTGACATGATTGAAGCTCTCTGGAAGGCAGGTTTCCAATTACTGCAGGTAACTTTCAGTTCAAGATCTTTCACCCCATCTTCCTCACTCGTGCACAGTGTCACGGCCGTCAATGACGGAGGGAGGAAAGTTGGTTTAAAAATGAGCAAATTGTTTACGTCAGAGCCAAGTCTGAAACCACCTTTTATTGAACCAAGCGAGATGCAGGACTAGTCACGGTGGCTGCTGGGAAGCACATGCAGATAGCCTTGCCCACAAGGAATCTTTTGAGTCCTCATTCTCAACATAGGGTGGCAGTGTCCTAGGGTCTCCTTCTTTCGCCTCGTCTTCCTTAATCATCTGAAGCCTGATTTCTTTCCCCTCTCATTCAGCCTGCATTATTTTCTGCATCCTCTCCCTGTTACTCCCTTGCTTTATGTTCCCTTCATTTTCTCCCTCATCATTAATTTTAGCAAAGATGACTGGCTTGGTTTAGTCTGTAACATGTTTGAGTTTCAAGTGGAACATTTAACGTGGGATCAGTGCTGTTTTGAAATATTAGCAGAATAGAGGGCGACACCAGTCACTAATGGATAGAAGAGAAAAAGATCCCCCTCTCTCTGGTAAGGTCGTGGGCAAGAGACCTAAGAGAGGAACAAGTCTGAATAAACATCTTTCCTGATTAACTGTGTCCGGTGCATTGATTGAGTGGTGCTGTTGCAGCAGACCCCACTCTTATCCATAATTGATTGGAAACTAATCTATGGTCACTGGACCCAAAATGTTCACATACACGTTTTACCTCTCTAACTATTACAGCATCGAAATAGGCCAACTTGGCCCTTCGAGTCCACGCCGAACACTTTGTCCTACCTCATCCCATTGACCTACACTCACCCCTTGACCCTCCATTCTTTTCCTGTCCAAATACATATCCCACTTCTCCTTAAGTGCTAATATTGAGCCTGCCTCCTCCACTTCATCTGCAAGTCCATTCCACACACCCACCACTCTGAGTGAAAGTCCCCCCTCACATTTCCTCTAAACTTCTGCCCCTTTCTCTCAACCCACCTCAAATCTATACCCCAATAATTTTAAATACCTCAACCCAATCCAACCTCAACCTTTTATGCTCCGCAGAATAAAAATCTTGCTTAACCTTTCCCTATAACTTAGACCTGTGGTTTTCAAAATGCTCCCAAACTCAAATTCCACTTGAAGCAATCCCTACACCAGAAGTGCTCTGTGATTAGTCAGGGATTGATTCAGGTGCAATGAAAGGAACCACCTACATCCTACAGTACAGGATGGAGCGCCAGAATAGCGTACATAGTTGAAGAAATTAAATTCCAAGACTTTGCTCTGCAAAGTGTTTCAACTTCAAAAGTACAGCCCCTCATGCCCAATCCCGGGAATTTACTGGGACAGGGTCCAGTGGAAAAGGGACACTGTCCAAATGCCAGTGTCAAATGATGTCATTTCACGCCACCTCTAACCCTACTCATATCCTCGGCGTTTGCCGATGTCGGCCTGGTGGTAAAACCAGTGGAACAGAGACAGCAGAGAATCACCTGTTTCCAGTCGAAGGCAGAACACTCCGCTCCCCGGGGATGAGTTGTGTTCAGTGGAAAAGCAATCTTGTGTCCCAGTGGAAATGGGAGCAAGGGCTTCCTAACCTGAGACACTGCATGGCCAATGAACTGGGATTCCCGTGGAAAAAGGGTTTCAGACAGCTTTGTAAAATCTGCATGCAGTGCTTCAACCGAAATGAAGGCCAATGGGATGATGAGCTTCATTAAACTTTTCTACGTGGTCGTGCGTGAAAGTGAGGCCATTTTGGCAAGAAAGCGCAGAAAAATTAACCACGATCACAGGAGTGGCCTCCACGTGATACCTGGAGCAATATCTTCATGGAAACAAGCGACAACTTGACCAAATATCTAATCTCATTTATAAAAATAGCACTGGCCTTCGCGAAAAGATGTATCACGATCAACTGGATGTCCGATAGCACGCTGGGCTGTGGAAATGAACTGCTGTTACCTACGGGAAAAAAAAATCACATAAACGTGACCCTTTGGTAAAGGTCTGTCAACTGTACTTGGACCACATAGGGGCCCAGACACTAATATAAATGAACAATAAAAGGGGATGAATGTAACCATTATATAGACCAAAACCAAGTTTCCCCAACTGGACTCATCTACTTGTAATCTCTGAAAATGTGGATATGAAAACAAACTGCAATAGAGAGAGAAAAAATTCAAAGTGCAAAAGGAAGAGTCTTTAAATGGGTCCCTGAATGTGTGTTGAGTCTGGTGGTGAAGGGGAAGCAGCTGTTCCTGAACCCGGCTATACCTCTTTCCTGATGGGAGCAGTGAGAACAGAGCGGGTGATGTGGATCCTTGATTGCTGCTGCTCTCTGACAGCAGCGTTCCCTGCAAATGTTCTCAATGGTGGAGGGTTTTTACCTAAGATATCCTGGGTGGTGTCTTAACTTTTGCAGAGCTTTTTGCTCAGGGGTATTGGTGTCACAAGACAACTGATCAAACCTACTACAAACTGAACCTTTCACCCCTCACACCCGTAAACCCACTATTTTTCTTGCATCAATGTGCCTGTCTAAATGTTAAAGGTCCCTATTATTCCAGACTACACCATCCTGCCCGGCCATGCACTCCAGGCACCCGCAGCCTTCTGCACGTTCTCTTTCTACAAGTCCTTCAGCAGCCTTGTGTTTCCTCAGCACTGCCTGCTCCTCCACCAAGCTCTGCCTCAAATCCATTCACTCTATGAGCTTCCTGCATCACTCCAGAGAAAAGCCCAAGGTTTCTCTCTGGATATTGCATTTACTTCATTCTGATGGGCTGAATTCCTGCAGCTTCCCAATCAAACATCTGCAATCGCCTTTAAATTGTGCCCCTCTGCACAGATTTGTGCCACCTGCTTTTAAGCAGGTTAAATCCTATGGGCATTCTGACAGTATCCTTCCACTCTCTCTCTCTCTCTCTCTCTCTACCAGTGGATCTAAATCCTTCTGCCCAAATTGTTGCTTGGTCTGGGCTTCTGTCCTTTTGCCTGGATTCTCATCCTCTGCTATTTCAGTCTGAACCTTGCCGTCAGCCCGAGGAATAAAACCGAGGGGATATGGATTGGAATTCTTTCTGGCTAGAGCATCTCAAACACTGCTCTCATCCTCGTGTGTGCACAGCTAGAGACAAGAACAAATCTTGTCCTTAGTCACTGTGAAATCCATCTCCAGGATGCTGGCACTTTATTCCTGTGTGTTTTTTTTTGAACCTTGCTTAGTGCTAGTTTTTCCTTTTGATTTGAACATAACAATATATGTGAACGCACTTTCCAAATGGTTTTACAATGTAAACAATATTTTAAAGAAAAATCTGAAGACTTCACCATCTGAGATGCAGATTCTAATCTGTGGCTTCGGCGGGTCCGCGCCAAGGGGTATTTGGATTATTTTAAAGAGGACCGTCTTCCAATGTCTGCAGTGGAACTGGGAGAAAGAGGGTTGGGCTGTCGGTGTCATAGTTAATGACGTCTCATTACAGAACTGAAATCTTACAATCTGTGGTGAACTGATATACTAGTCCCACTGACCAGCACCCCTTCCTGCTCATTCCCATCCATGGGGCCGGGACTCCCTCACCCTCACGGGTCCCCCTCACACTCGCAGTTCTCCGATCCCCTCAACCACACGGATCCCCTAAACCACGCGGGTTCCCACCCCCACCTTCAGCCTCGCAGGTGCCCTCAGCCTTCTGGGTCCACGTCCCGGTCCCCCCCTCCGCCCTCTGGGTCCCCGTACCTCCTCAACCTTCTGGGTCCCCGTCCCCTTCCCCCCTCAGCCTTCTGGGTCCCCACTTCCCCCTCAGCCTTCTGGGTCCCCGTCAGCCATCTGGGTCCCTGTCCTCTCTCAGCTTTTTGGGTCCCCGTCCCCCCTAACCTTTCTGGGTCCTGATCACCCTCACCCTTCTGGGTCCTGATCACCCTCACCCTTCTGGGTCCTGATCACCCTCACCCTTCTGGGTCCAGATCACCCACACCCTTCTGGGTCCTGATCACCCTCACCCTTCTGGGTCCTGATCACCCTCACCCTTCTGGGTCCTGACCACCCTCACCCTTCTGTGTCCTGATCACCATTACCCTTCTGGGTCCTCATTCCCCTCACCCTTCTGGTTCCACGAGTACCTCAGCCTTGCGTGTCCCTCAACCTTCTGGATACCCGTCCCCCTCAGCCTCGCAGGATCCCCGCCCCCCACAGCCTTGCATGTCCCTCACTCCTCTTGCAGATATCCCACACCCCTCTGGCGGGTCCCCCTCACCCTTCTGGGTCCTCTACCCCCCTCACCCTTCTGGGTCCCCGAACCCCTTACCCTTCTGGGTCCCCGACCCCCTCACCCTTCTGGGTCCCCGACCCCCTCACCCTTCTGGGTCCCCGACCCCCTCACCCTTCTGGGTCCCCGACCCCCTCACCCTTCTGGGTCCCCGTCCCTCTCCCCCCTCTGCCTCGCGGGCCCCGAGCCCCCTCATCCTCGCGGGCCCCGAGCCCCCTCAGCCTCGCGGATCCCCCTCCCCCCCACAGCCTCACGGACCCCGACCCCCCCCCCCCTTAAGCCTCGCGGGTCCCCGACTACCACACACCCTAACGCCACCCCGACCCAAACTTCCTCACGGTACCCCGGCCCCACCTCACAACCATCCCCCTGCCCGTTCCCCTCCGAGCTCCGGCCGCTCCAGACCCAAAGGGCGACCCGTGGAAACTCCGTCCTCCCTGGTCTCGCTCCCAAAATGCCCCGATTCCCGCCCGTGAGGAACCGACACGAACCTCTCTCCCCCTCCCGCTCGCGACCAACTCCTCCAAAGGCGGGAAAGATCAACAACATGGCAGCCACCAGGGGTCGCTCTCGCGAGAGCTTGATCCACCCCTCCTCGGGATCTCCTCTCCACCACCCCGAGCCCCTGGATGGAGCCCCAGGGCTCGAGGTCCAGCCCTTTGGAGCCCCCTCTCTCCTGAGAACCTCGTCCCACTGGGGAAGGGTCCGAGAGCTGGCTCGGGCCTCCAGTCCATCTCCCCTTCAGGCTGCACATTTCCACACCAGGATCTGCCCCACATTCCCCCCCAAGATTCCAGTCCATCCCACCTCCACCACCTTGGCCCAAAGCTCATTCCACGTTCCCACCCCCCTCTGAGGGAAGAAAATCCCCCTTCAATCTCAATCCATGTCCTCCTCTTTGAATCTCTCCCACTCTCCTTGGAAACAGCCTGTCCCCATGGACACGATCCGTCCCCCCTCACAATTTTCAAATCTTCCTCAATCTTCGACGCTCCAGGGAATAAAGTCCCAGCCTGTCCAACCTTCCCCTGGAACTCAAACCCCGAAAGCCAGACCACCTTCTTGTCACTCTCCTCGACGCGCTGTCTCATTCCTATCCTTCCTCTCCTCCGGCCACCCAAACGGCACACAATGTTCCCAAGTTGGCCTCACCCATGCCTCGTCCAACTTCCTCGTGGCCTCCCACCTCCTGCACTCAATCCTCTCACTTCTGAAGGCCAAAATACCAGAAGCTTTCTTCACTCCCCCCCACCCCCCCCATCTCTACAAGGGACTCCACTTTTGGGCAGTTCTGTACCACAGTTCCTCAATCCCTTTGTTTGACAACACTCCTCAATGGTCTGCCATTTAACATTCAAACTCTTACGTTTTAAGAATCAATTGCAGAGATCCATGGATGTGGGAAGTCAGGAGGGTTAGGGACTGGGTGCAGGTCGATGAAACTGGCAGAATGATATTTCACCATGGACGAGAAGGGCCGAAGGGTCCCTTTTCTTTGCTGTGGGGTTTCTAGGGTAGAGTTCACACCATTCTCAGGAAGGAGGATGAGCAGACAGATGTCATGGTCCACGGGTAGGAAAGGTGATGAGATCCTGCCAGGAGAGATGAGGGAGTTAAGTGCACAACCAAGGGGTCTCTCTCTGTCAGTCTGTGTGTGTCTCTATCTCTCTGTGTCTCTCTCTCTCTCTGTCTGTGTCTCTCTGTCTGTGTCTCTGTCTGTCTGTGTCTCTCTCTCTGTCTGTGTCTCTCTCTCTGTCTGTGTCTCTCTCTCTATCTGTGTCTCTCTTTGTGTCACTCTGTGTCTCTCTGTGTGTGTCTCTGTGTCTGTGTGTCTCTCTCTGTCTGTGTGTCTCTCTCTGTCTGTGTGTGTCTGTCTGTGTGTGTCTCTGTGTGTGTATGTCTGTGACTCTCTCTCTCTGTCTCTCTCTGTCTGTGTCTCTCTCTGTCTCTCTCTCGCTGTCAGTGTCTCTTTCTCTGTCTGTATGTGTCTCTCTGTGTGTCTGTGTCTGTATATCTGTCTCTCTTTGTCTATATATCTGTCTCTCTGTGTCTGTGTGTGAGTGTGTCTGTCTGTCTGGGTATGTGTGTGTGTCTCTCTCTGTCTGTGTCTCTGTATCTGTGTCTGTCTCTGTGTCTGTCTCTGTGTGTGTGTGTCTCTCTCTGTCTGTGTGTCTCTCTCTGTCTGTGTGTCTCTCTCTGTCTGTGTGTCTCTCTCTCGCTGTCAGTCTCTCTCTCTCTGTCTGTATGTGTCTCTCTGTGTGTCTGTGTCGGTATATCTGTCTCTCTGTGTCTATATATCTGTCTCTCTGTGTCTCTGTGTGAGTGTGTCTGTCTGTCTGGGTATGTGTGTGTGTCTCTCTGTCTGTGTCTCTGTATCTGTCTCTGTGTCTGTCTCAGTGTGTGTGTGTGTCTCTCTGTGTCTGTGTCTCTCTCTGTGTCTGTGTGTCTGTGTGTGTGTGTGTCTGTGTGTGTGTGTGTTTCTCTGTCTGTGTCTCTCTGTCTGTGTCTCTCTGTCTGTTTCTCTGTGTCCATGTCTCTCTCTCTATCTCTCTCTCTCTGTCTGTGTCTCTCTCTGTGTGGGTCTGTGTGTGTGTGTCTCTCTCTCTCTCTCTGTGTGTCTCTCTCTCTGTCTGTTTGTGTGTCTTTCTCTCTCTGTGTGTGTCACTGTCTGTGTGTGTGTGTCTTTCTGTCTCTCCCTCTGTGTCTCAATGTGTGACTCTCTCTGTGTCTGTATGTGTGTGTGTCTCTCTCTCGTGTGTGTGTGTGTGTGTGTCTCTCTGTGTCGTGTGTGTGTGTTGTCTCTGTGTCGTGTGTGTGTGTGTCTCTCTCTGTCTCTATGTGTGTCTCTCTGTCTCTGTGTATCTCTCTCTCCATCTGTGTGTGTCTCTCTATCTGTCTGTGTGTGTCTGTGTGTGTATCCGTCTGTGTGTGTCTCTCTGTCTCTCTCTCGCTGTCAGAGTCTCTCTCTGTCTCTTCCTGTGTGTGTCTGTGTGTGTGTGTCTGTGTGTGTGTGTCTGTCTGTCTGGGTATGTGTGTCGCTCTCTATCAGTGTCTCTAATATTTGCTTATTCATTACCCACCATTATCCATCCCGACTGGTGGTGCGGGCTTTGTTCCCCAAGGCGTCCGTATTGGCTGTCCATGGACCATCTCTGCCCCAACGCATTCCTCGGTGTCACCTGCATTAAAATCAAGGTGGCATCAGCACCTTTTTGGGCACTTTTAGCCGTATTTCCTCAGTTGTTCTGGCCAGTTTTGTGTTTCGTTCACACATTCCTGCTGCCTGGGGTTCACGGCACTCGTGGAAAATCGCCAGTTCCTGAAACAATTCTTCATTTATCTTATTTGTAACATTTTTACATTTAATTTAACATATGCATTAAAAAACGTAAATTTCTTATTTGAAAATAAGATAAAATTAATGCATAGTGATTTAAAAAGTAACCCCTCTCACAGCTGCCCAATAGAAAACAATAAAGAGAGGAAACATCTAGATAGCATTCATAAAAATTGAGCAAAACTCTCAAATAAAATCTTGCTTTTCTTGGTTTTAGGAGTCAGAAAGTTCGTGTTGGGTGATTACAACTTAATTCCTACAATTGGTAAATACACATCCCAAATCTTCAAAAGAGAAATTCAAATTTGTTCCGTGAATTCAATGTAATTATTTCAAGTGGGATACAACGGCCTATTTCAGTGTGGCTATCGACCCATTCCCAAATACGCATCGGACTTCCAAGTTACTGCCACACATTTTAACCCGAAAACAATTACAGCACAGAAACAGGTCATTTGGCCCTTCTTGTCTGCACTGAACGAAATACTCTCCTCTTGTACCACCTCTCTGCATTCCCCTCCCCTCCAATTTTCCCTGAAATGACAAAATGGACCCTGCCGCCACTACTTTTCCCGGAAGCTCACTCCACTCAGCCACCACTCTGAGTAAAGAAGTTCCCCCTCATGTTACTTCCAAACTTTTACCTCCTGTTTCAATCCCTGCTCCCCGCAATGAAAAAAGTCTATCCACATCAACTCGTTCTATCCTCCTAGTAATTTTAAAGACTTCGATCAAATCCCCTCTCAACCATCTACAATCCAAAGAATAAAGACTTCATTTGCTCAATCTTTCTTTGTAATCTAGTTGCTGATATCCAGGTAACATTGACGTAAATCTTCTCTGCACCCTCTCTACTTTATTGATAGCTTTCCTCTCATTTGGTGACCAGAACTGCACACAGTACTCACAAAAGAGCCTCACCAATATCTTGTCTAGTCTCAACCTCACTGCCCGACTCCTGTATTCTATGTGATGGTTGATCAACGCCAGCTATTTGAACAGATTCTTTTCGAGGTACTCTCTGATTACCCTCCAATAATTAACCTATCACTGTCAGGCTCACTTGGTTGGCTTTTGAAGCCGTTTTTCAACAAAGGAACATTAGATTACATCCATTCCTCTGGCACCTCACCCGTGGATAAACAGGTTTTAAATATTTCTGTCAGAGCCCTGGCAATTTCTACACTTCTTTCCCTCAAGGCCAAGGGAATATCATGTCAGACGTCCATCCACCATCAGACAAAAATTAGCCGACACAAGATGAAGGCAGGACAGTAGTCCCACCTCTCCAGCACGAGTCATGGATCAAGTGAGCACTGACTGCAAGAAGTTTCTACATCCTCTTGGTGTCTGTGTGGATTTCCTCCCACACTCCACAGCTCAAGGGGGCCGTAAGTTCATTGGCGAATTGGGAAGCTCAAGACCATGGGGTGGAAGTGCACATTCTGGACCTGGGGGCATCAATTCAATTCAACTGCACGGATGAACCTTTGGGCACGACCTGATCTTTTTCTGGTTTCAAACTCATTATTTTTGAAAATTGTATGTGCACCTCTAATGCAACACGACTGCTGCAAAACAGGCTTCTTGATACATATCCATGACAAGAACTCGGGAGAATCTGATTTAGTTACTAGACTTTTGAACAGAACAGTGTCTGGACATTTTATCCCTAAACTGAAACTTTATAGACATACAGAACAAAAAGAGGGCAAAACAAGCTTGTGTCTCACCAATACCACAATTCACGGACACTTTTTAAGTTCTCAAGGGTGGCAGAAAACACAAAGAACAGACAAACTCCTTCCACACTGTCACTTTGAGAGCTTTGGACTCACCATGCTATAAATATTGCCAAGCCATCACTCTCTCTCCAAATCAATGACCCAAAGTCCTGGCTGAGCGATAGATTTGAGACATTTTACCCGCTATGTAGCAATCGGGCACAAGGAAAATTGCTGCTTCCATTGTGAAGTATTTAGGAATCTCAGACCACAAACAACCTTCACCCCGAAAAACAAGCAATTCTCCACAATAAAACTAGGTTTCCTTCCTGTCTGCAAGCATCTGCTCTCTTGAGTCTGAATGGCACAACTGGGGAAACCGTTTCAAATCCATGACCTGAAACAGCATATTCTCTTCCCCTAATTGGAGCTGTCTTGCAATTGGCCACCACTGCCCGAGCAAGAATGAACTGGGAGATCTCACACTTGCTCCTTCACAGGTGAGACCTCCCTGTTCATTGGAGCTCCATATTATCCATCTTGCTCAATTTTGTTAACCTTAATCAAGTCTCCTCTCATTCTCCAACACTCCCATGAAAAATAAAAATCAGGTATCCTGTAGTTCGCGAGTCTGGACACCAGGTGGTGGTATTATACCTAGATCTCTCTCTCTCTCTCTCCCCCTCTCGCTTCATGCATGCAGTACTCGGTGTGAACAGGCGGTGGCAGCACTTTACAGCCCTTGCAATCTGCAGCTTGGACAGGAGATGTCGGAGTTACGGAGACATGGCTGCGGGAAGGGCAGGATTGGGAAATCAATGTTCCCGGGTACACGTCCTATAGAAAAGACAGAAAGTTGGGAAGAGGAGGTGGGTTAGCTCTGTTGGTAAGAAATAAAATTCAGGCATTTGAAAGGAAAGACATTGAAACAGGTGGGTAGAGTCTGTTTTGATAGAATTAAGAAATTGTAAAGGCATGAGGACCATAATGGGGGTCATTTACAGGCCTCCGAAAAGTAGCTCAGATATTAAAGTATAAATCAGGAATTAAGAGTGGCATGTCAAAGTGGTAGCAATACGGTAGTTATGGGGGACTTCAACATGAAAGTGGACTGGGATAATCAGACGAGGGCAGGAACACAAGAGAGTGAGTTTATTGAATGTCTACGAGATACTTTCATCCATTGATTTAATTATAAATTTGGTTACTTTGTTCTTTATGTTAATTTTTTTCCCCAGTTTTATCCATATTTGAATCCAAATTCAGGTTGAAATCCCCTCCTATTAATATGTTCCCTTGCGTATCTGCTACCTTCAAAAAGATATCTTGCATAAACTTTTGATCTTCTTCGTTAGGTGAATATACATTGAGTAGATTCCAAAACTCCGAATATATCTGACATTTTATCATTACATATCTCCCTGCTGGATCTATTATTTCCTCTT
The DNA here is from genome assembly GCF_036971445.1 of Narcine bancroftii. Lineage (NCBI taxonomy): Eukaryota > Metazoa > Chordata > Chondrichthyes > Torpediniformes > Narcinidae > Narcine > Narcine bancroftii. The sequence goes on along the minus strand of NC_091482.1, from coordinate 72,952,879 downwards.
CTATTTTAAATGGCACATTTTTACTAATTAATATAGCTACTCCTCTTGCTTTTGAATTATACGATGCTGCTGTTACGTGTCCTACCCAATACGAGATACTTTCTTGGAGCAGCTAGTGGAGGAACCTACCAGGGGGAAGTCAATTCTGGACTTGGTGCTGTGCAGCGACGCAGAGTTAATAAGTGACCTCGATGTAGGGGAGCCATTAGGGAATAGTGACCATGGTATGGTTATTTTTGAGCGGCAATTAGAAAGGGAAAAAGAAAGGAAGTCGGAAGCATCTGTACTGCAGTTAAATAAAGGGGATTATGCAGCTATGATGGAGGAGCTAGCCAAAATAAAATGGAAAGATACACTAGCTGGGAGGACAACTCGGGAAAAATGGCAGGTGCTTTTGGACATTTTCCACAGGATTCAGGACAAATTTATTCCAAAGTGGCGGAAAGGCTCTAGGAGATGCAAATGGCAGTCGTGGCTAACTAATGAAATCAAGTGCAATATCAAATCCAAAGGGAGTAAGTATAAGATAGAGAAGTGGAAGACTAGTGGGCAAGATCAGGGAGCATGGAATTGGAGGTAAGGTGCTGACATGGATAGGAAATTGGTTAAGAAATAGGAAACAAAGGGTTGGAGTAAGCCGGTCCTTTTCAGGATGGCAGGATGTGACGAGTAGAGTGCCGCAGGGATCGGTATTGGGTCCTCAGTTGTTTGTAATTTCTGTAAATGATTTGGATGAGGGAATTAATAACATGAGCAAATTTGCAGATGACACTAAACTGCGTGGCGGTGTGGGGTGTGAGGGTGATATCAGGAAAATGCAGAGGGACTTGGACAGGTTGGGGGTGTGGGCTGCTGAATGGAAGATGACGTTCAATGTGAGCAAATGTGAGGTTATCCATTTCGGGGGCAATAATAGGAAAGCTGAGTATTATTTAAATGGAGACAAGCTAGGGAGTGGGGAGGAGCAAATGGATCTGGGTGTACTTGTTCACCGGTCACTGAAGGCTAACATGCACGTTCAGAAAGCTGTGAAATGGGCAAATGGCATGTTGGCTTTCATAAAGAGGGGATTGGAGTATAGGAACAGAGACGCCCTTCTGCAGTTGTACAGGGCCCTGGTGAGACCCCACCTGGAGTATTGCACCCAGTACAGGTCTCCAATTTTGTGGAAGGACATACTAGCTATAGAGGATGTGCAGCGCAGATTTACAAGGTTAGTTCCAGCGATGGCGGGGTTGACATATGCTGAAAGGCTAGAAAAACTAGACTTGTATCCGCTGGAGTTTAGAAGGATGAGGGGGGACATGATTGAGGTATACAAAATTATCAGGGGGATGGACAGGGTGAAGTCGGATTACTTGTTCCCAGTGATGGGGGAGACGAGGACTAGAGGGCATAGTTTAAGAATACAGGGTAGGCCCTTTAGGACGGAGATGAGAAAACATTGTTTTACTCAGAGAAGTGTGAATCTGTGGAATGCTCTGCCACAGAGGGTGGTAGAGGCAGATTCGCTGATTATGTTCAAAAGAGAGTTAGATAAGACTCTTGTGGGCAAAGGAGTTCAGGGTTATGGGGATAAGGCTGGAAAGGGGTACTGATAGTAGTGATCAGCCATGATCTGTGAAATGGCGGTCACTGAAGGCTCGACAGGCAGAAGGGCCTACTCCTGCTCCTATTGTCTATTGAACCATTCTTCCAAGATCCCTCTGTTCCTCAATGCCCTCCCCTTCACTGCATACGTCTTGGTTATTCTTACCAAAATAAAGCCCCTCACACTTACCTACATTAAACTCCATCTGCCATCTTTCCAAACAGTCCAAATCCTTTTGTACTCCATGAAAACCCTCCTCACTCTCCACAACTCTTGAAAATAAGCCAAATGTATTACGTTATGTTAAGCTTCTCTTTGAAAATTTTAATTTCACATGCATTAAATGCGTACGTAAATTTCTCATTCAAAGATAATGAAAAATTAATACATGGTATTTTTTTTAATTCCCCCTGCCCAACAACCCAATAGAAAAGATAGATAACATCTGGAAAGTATTTATAAAAAAATTACTAAAAAACTATCAAATAAAATCTCACAAATTTTCTTGATTTTTGGAGTCAGAAGGTTCAGGTTGGGCGATTACAACTTAATTCCTACAGTTTATAAATAGGATTCCCAAATCTTTCCAAAAATTTCAAATTTGTTACAGAAATTACATGTAATTATTTCAAGTGTCAAGGGACTTGGGGGGTTCTCGTTCAGGAAAACATAGTGAGTGGGTAACCACCAGGTTGGATCGGCAGGAAAAGAAAGCAAATTCTATGTTGGCCTTTGTTTCTAGGGTAGGGAGGTGTTGATGGGGCATGGGAGAGACCTCATTTGGAGAACTGCGAAGTTTATCTTAAAAAGGATGTGCTGATGTTGGAGAGAGAGCAGAGATTTACCAGGATGATATATCTCCACTCTTCATTGGAGTATAGAAGAAGGAGAGGAGATTTCAGAAACCTTTCCAATGCTGAAAGGATTGGACAGTAGATGTGAATAATGTTTCCCTTGGATAAAAAGACATTGTCTTAGAATTGGAAGGTACCTATTTAAAGCAGATGAGAAATTTATTTCACCAGAAGGTCATGGAATTTGTTGCTGGATTGTTGAGAGAGTTTAAGTGGTGGGGGGGGGGGGGGCGGAATTAATAGATGTTTAATGAGTCAGGGTATCAAGGGATCAGGGGAAAAAGCCATAACTTGGAATGAGAGGCGAGAACTGTTTAGATCAGGGGATAGCAGACACAGTGGGCTGAATGGCCAACTTCTGTTCCTTGTGATTTGACACCATTTTAACTAATGTACCTTTGAGAATTTTAACATCCATCCATATGTCCTCTGTATTTTGGATGTGAAACAACGGCTGTGCAGGAGAAGCCAGTGAGTTGGTGAGACCAATTGCTCTTCAGACTGGAGGCCTGTGATGAGAGATGTGCCTCAGGGATAGGTGCTGGAACAATAATGTGGTGAATTGGATTAGCAAGTTGGCAGGTGACACCAAGAACGGAGGAGTTGTGGACAGCCAGAAATATTGCAGAAGGTTCTGGACCAGCTGGAGAAAGGGCAGATGGAATTTAATGCAGACAAGTGTGAGGTGTCACATTTTGAAGGGCAAACCAAGAAAAGATAGACACGGTGAACGGTCGGGCACTGAGGAGTGAGGTTGAACAGAGGGACATGGTAAACGGGTGAAATTCCATGCAAGTGCTGTCACAGATGGATTTGGGCGGGAATTGAAGATACCCAAGTTAACTAAAATTGAAAATTGTAAATGGGGCAAAAAAAGGGATCTATTTCAGAAATGTTTGTGACAACAGAAAATGGCTAAACCAACGTTAGATTAAATGGGAGATTCTTCTTTAGAATTAACCCAAGAAGAACGGACTACTTACTATGTGTGAAGATGGTGGATTAAATTGATGAATGTGCGATATAATTGGGTGAATTATAATTTTTTTTTTTTTTTTTACATCAGTTGTATTTAACTCCAGGAAAAAAAAGATAAGGATTTAGTAATTCAGACTAATGTTTTCATTGTGGGATTCAAATTAATACTTTTTTTTGTCTGTCTGGTTGTGTGATAAAGTTAAGCCTTTGAGGATTTATTTGAAACTACTTTAAAGAAACTCTTTTTATGTTCGATCCACTGCTTTTTCTAATGCGGTATATTACAACTTGAACAACGGGATTAAGAATGGATAAACCTCAAATTGAGTTTATTCAGTTAGTATTAGCAGTGGCCAGTAAATGCATTGTGATGACGTGGAAAATTAGGTTTGGTGTTTTCATTCTGCCGCAACGAATTGATATGATTTTTCTCTCCCTCAGTCAAGGGAGTTTGGGGGGGGGGGTAATTATGGGTTGGGGGGATGGAATATAGTTTTTTTTGGGAGGTTGGTTTATTTTGTTTACTATGTATTTTATATGTTCATAAATAAAGTTTAAAAAAAGATACACAACCAGTGTTTCAGGCTTGAGCCTTTTAACAGGGCTACGAATATCTGCACTCTATAAAGGTTCACTGCTTGATCAGATGAGCTTCTCCAGCATTTGAGTCCTTACAGAATTTGGTTGAGTTACTATATGTGGACATCAGGTCATTTTTTCACCCTTAAACTGTCCATCCACACAGACAGGAACTTCTTTTTCACACAACTACCCCCATTTGGTGAAGTGTGTGGAATATTAGCTGTAGAATATCTTGTTCTGGGAATTATGATGAAGAAACCATCACACAGACTTTGCCAGAAAGCTGGGAAAGAGAGTTAAAAAGCACATTCCAGACAGGGATCAATTCTCACCTCCTCTACTGAGCCATACATATCCAAATGCCTGCCTGATCTGCAAAACAATGGTGCAAATTGTTAGACCTGATCCAAAGGCTGCAATAAGCCCCCAGCACCACTCAGACCCTGAATGGCATTGTTTCTGCTTTGAAGTGAAGAATTTAAGACTGCTATGAAATTCAGACATTTGGGTAAATTGGAAACCAGAAATCAGGCAGGCAGAGAATGATTACTAACGAGAACTGTGAGCAACTCTTCCAGACTCCTGTTGATTTTTTTCTGTTCCCTCACCCAAACTGGTACATGAGATTAGATGACCAACAAGAAGTCCTTTCCTTGTCTCTAGGAAGAGGATATGCAAAATGTAAAATACAGTGGCAGATAGAACAGTAACAGGTCATAACAAGCCCTGACCATCTGAAACAGGTCATGGGAATATAAATTTATTCAGTAATGTAGAAATGACTGCAAAAGCTGAGAAATTAGGAATTCATAAACTGAGGCAAAGATGGGATGGAAATTTGAACATAGAAAATGGACTGATCGTTATAAATGAGATAGACTGGTTCAATACAATTTTATTCACCAGACACCTCAAAAGAAAATACATGGAATCGGATTTGTTTCAAATGTTAACAAGTCATTTGTACTTTTCTGCATTTGACTTGGCAATGTCCTAAAGTTGGGCAGCTTGGTTGAAATAAGTATTTTTTTTAAAATTCCCACAGGATCCATGAGAAAGAGATGTTAAGGAATTAAATTTAAATTAAAACTGAATATTTACCAGGTTTAAATTGCTGCAAATTGTACAGCTAGAAAGTGCGTGGCCATATCTTGCAAACTGGCTGAGGTTCGGAACTGTTCACCACAGGAAAATAATGTATCGTTCACGAGATGAACATTCTATCTTTGGAGCCCACATTTCCTAAAGGTGGGTTGAAGTGAAGTTTTGAAATATTCACAATATTATGGTTAAATAAAACATCTGTTGAAGATCTCTGGTCCCTCATATGGGATGTGGAGAGGGTGGGTCTGGGTAGATCTCAATTTGTATTAATCAACCACATGTATCGGGATTTGAATTATATTCTTGTAAAATTAACAAGAATATAACTAACTCTTAAAAATTAATTTAAAAAAAAACCCTGACCCACACAAATGCCCCTGTTCACCTTGCCATTTTGTAAAAGGTGATGGGGGGAAAATCCTGACACAAGGGACAGATTTGAACCTGGGTCACTGTCATTTTCTGTTAAACATGCCAAGGTCAAAATTCGACTGACTGTCCTGCAATATTACACACACGTAAGGTAAGATGGTTACATCAGCAAAAATTAAATGAAATGCTTCTTACAGTCAAGAGCAAAAGAATTCCCTGCAGCCTCCAACACAGCCCTTGCCCACAAATAACACCCCCCGCCCCCCTCCCCACCCCAATACTGGGATCAAACCATCAGCAGCCTACACTTTGTTGGAATCTAGGGGTTAAAACATTATTAAAGAAATGATTAATTAATAAGTTGATATGTACTGCATGGTTCAGGGAAAAAGAGGAATGTGATTAAGTGGCAATCACAGCATGGAGCGAAGTTGGCTGAGCAAAATTGTCTGCTCCCAAATACAGGGAGAGGAAATTCATAAAACGATTTAGGAGGAAAGCTCCAACTGAAGGAGGTGGTGAGTAGCACAGGAGACACAGGCCAGACCAGAACAAAGAATGGCCTGCAAGAAACCAAGGGAATGGAAAACCAGTCTAGGAGGAAGATTAAGGCATGAGGAGGTGTTAAAGAGAACAGCAGAAATTGGCCAGACAGGAACAGAAAGGTGATTAGAAATATCTGGTGATGAATTAATTTCTGATCAAAACAACAGGATAGTCTGGCCTGGAGGATTAAGATGGGAGCGCTACACCCCAGATATCTGCAAAACAGGAGATGACTTGTGATAACCCTTATGCAAAAAGATCTAGCAAAGGAAGCCAACTTTTGTTCTGTATGATAAGGTTGATCGATATAAACTGAGCCAACTGGACAATAGGGGTCAGTCTTGGGGAATAGCTCACTGTGCAGGTGACCTATGAACTAACGACTGACCCAGAGCTCTGTTAAGTTTTATTCTTGTGCTGTGTAATAAATTGACTGTTGAACCGAATACCTTCTCCTATCACTTCATTCAAAGAACACGCTGGACTCAGACCACATACAGACTAAATTAAGAGTAAGGGAAAGCCAGAGTCCGACAACTTCAGAGCCAAACCTCAGGCACAAACATCCCAAAACCATCATCCCAAGACAAGAGCTAAAGTTGCAGGCACCGTAAACCACACACATTAAAGCAACACATTTCTCTGGCTCAATACCCACGAACCACATGGAACACCAGTTTGCAAACTACCCACAAACACCGGATTCCTTTCACCCCAACAACTCAAAGAACCACCCCAGAAAAAGCAGCCACAGTAAAACCAGGCTTCCTACCTTCCACTGATGGCAGCATCACCTCATCTCTGCCTGAAACCTGCAAGTGACTAGAGTGGGGAAACTCTCCTGTTTTAAACCCTGAGCTGGAATCAGGAGGACAATTAATTCAGGTGTGAAATATCTCAGTAAATTGTGGCTGGCCCTTTAAACAAGGCCCATCTCCGCCCTTCAAGAGAGCTGCAATTAAGGGAATAGCACCTTTTTAATTTGGAGTGGGAGTTAAAACAGTTTTCTCACCTGTGGCATTGAGATGTTTGAGGAGATGATACCTCTAGATAGGGGAGTGTTAGAGCTTTATGAGAGATTTGTTTGTTTGTGGGGCTTGTCTTTTGAATTTTGGTTTGGAAGCCTTTTGTGGTCTATGACAGCTGAAAACTAAGCAAACTAGGGTTTTCTTTGATCCTGATGGTTGTGCAGCAGTTCAAACTTCTCAAATGCAGAATTTGAGCTGTTTGCTCTCCCAGTGCCCTAGAGCATTGGTTTGGGAATATTTATGCCACAGGTGGTGTTATGGTCCTGTTAAGTCAATGACTCTGGATCAAATCTGGCCCCGTCTGTAAGGGGTTTGTGTGTTCACCCACTCTTCAGTGGAGGTGGCAGGTTAACAGGGGTTTGTGGGGGGGAAAATCGCAGGTGAATGAGGGGGAATGCACAGAGCTGGTGGGGTGAATAGGAGTGTGAGGCAGTTGTTGGCGAAGGAGAGTGTGTTGCAGGGATGTGTAGCTGAGGACTCACCATCCAATCTCAGACCAGAGTGAAACAGGATTCTTATCGTGCTCACAAATTCCTTCGTCACTCCTCAAACGATGATCAGTATTCTGACTCAAGCGTTTTCTGGCCTTGTGACGACAAGCGGGCCTAACGTTCCAATGGCAAATGAGGCAGGGAGGATGTTTCCTGTAATAGAGGTAGTAAAAGTTCCATTAGAGAGGAATACGTTGCCTTTAACTGATAACATGCGGTGGGGTCTCGGTACATTTGGTGATGTCTGGGATCTCTCTATCAATATAAAAAATGAAAATCAAGGCTGGGTCTCTCTGTGGGGGGGGGGGGGGTATCTAATATTTGCTTATGTCATAATCTAATTCATCCCAACTGGCAGTGCGGGCTTTGTTCCCCAAGGCATCCGTATTGGCTGTCCATGGACCATCTCTGTCCCAATGCAGTCCTCAGTGTCTCTTGCATTTAAATCAATGATGGCATCAGCACCTTTTGGCCAATTTTAGCTGTGTTTACTCAGTCAATCTGGCCAGTTTAGTTTTTCATTCAGTACTGGTGTCTGGGGTTAATGGGAGTAGTGGATGATTGATAATTCCTGAAATAATTCTTCATTCATCTTATTTTTTTTAAATTATTTAATTTCACATATGCATTAAAAACTAATTTTTTATTTGAAATAACATCAAATGAATGCATAGTGATTAAAAAAAATTAACCCCTTGTCTTGGGATGATGGTTTTGGGATGTTTGTGCCTGAGGTTTGTCTCTGAAGTGGACGCTGCTGATGGGTTGATCCCAGAATGGGGGGGTGGGGGGTGTTTGTGGGCAAGGGCTGGATTGGAGGTATTCTCTTGCTCTTGACTGCAAGAACCATTTCATTTAATTTTTCCTGATGTAAAGAAAAAAAGAAAAAAACATCTGGATAGTATTTTTAAAAATTTACCAAACCTTTCAAATAAAATCTAACATCTTAAATTTCTTGATTTTAGGAGTCGGAAGGTTCATGTTGAGCTTCCAAGTTACTGCCACACATTTTACCCCTAGAACAATTACAGCACAGAAACAGGTCATTTGGCCCTTCTCGTCTGCTCTGAACTAAATACTCTCCTCCAGTACCACCTCTCTGCATTCCCCACCCCTCCAATTTTCTCTTAAATGACAAAATGGACCCTGCTTTCACTATTTCTCCCGGAAGCTCACTCCACTCAGCCACCATTGAGTCAAGAAGTTCCCCCTCACGTTACTTCAAAACTTTTGCCTCTTAACTCAAGACCTCTTGTTTCAATCTCTCCCACTTGCAATGGAATTGCCTATCCACATCAACTCTATCCATCCTTCTTGTAATTTTAAATACTCTACCAAATCCCCTCTCGGCTTTCGAGTTGACAGGAATGCACTCATGGATGGTTGGATGAATTCTCTTGGGGAACAGTTCATAGTGGCTCAAAAGTGCTTGATTAGATGCAAGGAGAGCTGCCACTGAATGTTGCATGTATTTGGTTCTGGGTTTCGAAGGTACCTCAGCTCTCTCTCTTTTGTACTCGGTCCAAAAGACATTGCTGATCTTATTTGGAATTAGACCAGTTTCAATGAAGCAATGCTGAAGATTTTTGCTGGGGGGGGGGGAATAAGCATTGCATTAAATTAAGCTGCGGCTGGTCATCCTTAAGTGTTGATCTGCAGTCCAAGTCTGGTGAGCTTTCTGGGATGGGCTAACATTCCAGGCAACTCCTTCTTCACACAACAGGATTCAACATTTAATAGGACGGGGGGTGGGGGAATAATCTTGGGTTAAGTTCCATTTGTGTTTTAGTTCATAAAGCCCATTGGATTTTGACTTCTATCGGGAGCACAGTGGGATATGAACAACATTTCTTGTTGTTTTCAGAGTATATCTTTCCCCTGGTTTATAATTCTTTGTGTGAATCATTTTTTTACTCCTGTCCAAGTTAGTAACAGGAAACACTGTGGGAGTGGGACGCTGTTTCATCGCTGGTAAAGTCCAACAACTGGTGAAACATTGACATGATTGAAGCTCTCTGGAAGGCAGGTTTCCAATTACTGCAGGTAACTTTCAGTTCAAGATCTTTCACCCCATCTTCCTCACTCGTGCACAGTGTCATGGCCGTCAATGACGGAGGGAGGAAAGTTGGTTTAAAAATGAGCAAATTGTTTACGTCAGAGCCAAGTCTGAAACCACCTTTTATTGAACCAAGCGAGATGCAGGACTAGTCACGGTGGCTGCTGGGAAGCACATGCAGATAGCCTTGCCCACAAGGAATCTTTTGAGTCCTCATTCTCAACATAGGGTGGCAGTGTCCTAGGGTCTCCTTCTTTCGCCTCGTCTTCCTTAATCATCTGAAGCCTGATTTCTTTCCCCTCTCATTCAGCCTGCATTATTTTCTGCATCCTCTCCCTGTTACTCCCTTGCTTTATGTTCCCTTCATTTTCTCCCTCATCATTAATTTTAGCAAAGATGACTGGCTTGGTTTAGTCTGTAACATGTTTGAGTTTCAAGTGGAACATTTAACGTGGGATCAGTGCTGTTTTGAAATATTAGCAGAATAGAGGGCGACACCAGTCACTAATGGATAGAAGAGAAAAAGATCCCCCTCTCTCTGGTAAGGTCGTGGGCAAGAGACCTAAGAGAGGAACAAGTCTGAATAAACATCTTTCCTGATTAACTGTGTCCGGTGCATTGATTGAGTGGTGCTGTTGCAGCAGACCCCACTCTTATCCATAATTGATTGGAAACTAATCTATGGTCACTGGACCCAAAATGTTCACATACACGTTTTACCTCTCTAACTATTACAGCATCGAAATAGGCCAACTTGGCCCTTCGAGTCCACGCCGAACACTTTGTCCTACCTCATCCCATTGACCTACACTCACCCCTTGACCCTCCATTCTTTTCCTGTCCAAATACATATCCCACTTCTCCTTAAGTGCTAATATTGAGCCTGCCTCCTCCACTTCATCTGCAAGTCCATTCCACACACCCACCACTCTGAGTGAAAGTCCCCCCTCACATTTCCTCTAAACTTCTGCCCCTTTCTCTCAACCCACCTCAAATCTATACCCCAATAATTTTAAATACCTCAACCCAATCCAACCTCAACCTTTTATGCTCCGCAGAATAAAAATCTTGCTTAACCTTTCCCTATAACTTAGACCTGTGGTTTTCAAAATGCTCCCAAACTCAAATTCCACTTGAAGCAATCCCTACACCAGAAGTGCTCTGTGATTAGTCAGGGATTGATTCAGGTGCAATGAAAGGAACCACCTACATCCTACAGTACAGGATGGAGCGCCAGAATAGCGTACATAGTTGAAGAAATTAAATTCCAAGACTTTGCTCTGCAAAGTGTTTCAACTTCAAAAGTACAGCCCCTCATGCCCAATCCCGGGAATTTACTGGGACAGGGTCCAGTGGAAAAGGGACACTGTCCAAATGCCAGTGTCAAATGATGTCATTTCACGCCACCTCTAACCCTACTCATATCCTCGGCGTTTGCCGATGTCGGCCTGGTGGTAAAACCAGTGGAACAGAGACAGCAGAGAATCACCTGTTTCCAGTCGAAGGCAGAACACTCCGCTCCCCGGGGATGAGTTGTGTTCAGTGGAAAAGCAATCTTGTGTCCCAGTGGAAATGGCACCAAGGGCTTCCTAACCTGAGACACTGCATGGCCAATGAACTGGGATTCCCGTGGAAAAAGGGTTTCAGACAGCTTTGTAAAATCTGCATGCAGTGCTTCAACCGAAATGAAGGCCAATGGGATGATGAGCTTCATTAAACTTTTCTACGTGGTCGTGCGTGAAAGTGAGGCCATTTTGGCAAGAAAGCGCAGAAAAATTAACCACGATCACAGGAGTGGCCTCCACGTGATACCTGGAGCAATATCTTCATGGAAACAAGCGACAACTTGACCAAATATCTAATCTCATTTATAAAAATAGCACTGGCCTTCGCGAAAAGATGTATCACGATCAACTGGATGTCCGATAGCACGCTGGGCTGTGGAAATGAACTGCTGTTACCTACGGGAAAAAAAAATCACATAAACGTGACCCTTTGGTAAAGGTCTGTCAACTGTACTTGGACCACATAGGGGCCCAGACACTAATATAAATGAACAATAAAAGGGGATGAATGTAACCATTATATAGACCAAAACCAAGTTTCCCCAACTGGACTCATCTACTTGTAATCTCTGAAAATGTGGATATGAAAACAAACTGCAATAGAGAGAGAAAAAATTCAAAGTGCAAAAGGAAGAGTCTTTAAATGGGTCCCTGAATGTGTGTTGAGTCTGGTGGTGAAGGGGAAGCAGCTGTTCCTGAACCCGGCTATACCTCTTTCCTGATGGGAGCAGTGAGAACAGAGCGGGTGATGTGGATCCTTGATTGCTGCTGCTCTCTGACAGCAGCGTTCCCTGCAAATGTTCTCAATGGTGGAGGGTTTTTACCTAAGATATCCTGGGTGGTGTCTTAACTTTTGCAGAGCTTTTTGCTCAGGGGTATTGGTGTCACAAGACAACTGATCAAACCTACTACAAACTGAACCTTTCACCCCTCACACCCGTAAACCCACTATTTTTCTTGCATCAATGTGCCTGTCTAAATGTTAAAGGTCCCTATTATTCCAGACTACACCATCCTGCCCGGCCATGCACTCCAGGCACCCGCAGCCTTCTGCACGTTCTCTTTCTACAAGTCCTTCAGCAGCCTTGTGTTTCCTCAGCACTGCCTGCTCCTCCACCAAGCTCTGCCTCAAATCCATTCACTCTATGAGCTTCCTGCATCACTCCAGAGAAAAGCCCAAGGTTTCTCTCTGGATATTGCATTTACTTCATTCTGATGGGCTGAATTCCTGCAGCTTCCCAATCAAACATCTGCAATCGCCTTTAAATTGTGCCCCTCTGCACAGATTTGTGCCACCTGCTTTTAAGCAGGTTAAATCCTATGGGCATTCTGACAGTATCCTTCCACTCTCTCTCTCTCTCTCTCTCTCTACCAGTGGATCTAAATCCTTCTGCCCAAATTGTTGCTTGGTCTGGGCTTCTGTCCTTTTGCCTGGATTCTCATCCTCTGCTATTTCAGTCTGAACCTTGCCGTCAGCCCGAGGAATAAAACCGAGGGGATATGGATTGGAATTCTTTCTGGCTAGAGCATCTCAAACACTGCTCTCATCCTCGTGTGTGCACAGCTAGAGACAAGAACAAATCTTGTCCTTAGTCACTGTGAAATCCATCTCCAGGATGCTGGCACTTTATTCCTGTGTGTTTTTTTTTGAACCTTGCTTAGTGCTAGTTTTTCCTTTTGATTTGAACATAACAATATATGTGAACGCACTTTCCAAATGGTTTTACAATGTAAACAATATTTTAAAGAAAAATCTGAAGACTTCACCATCTGAGATGCAGATTCTAATCTGTGGCTTCGGCGGGTCCGCGCCAAGGGGTATTTGGATTATTTTAAAGAGGACCGTCTTCCAATGTCTGCAGTGGAACTGGGAGAAAGAGGGTTGGGCTGTCGGTGTCATAGTTAATGACGTCTCATTACAGAACTGAAAGCTTACAATCTGTGGTGAACTGATATACTCGTCCCACTGACCAGCACCCCTTCCTGCTCATTCCCATCCATGGGGCCGGGACTCCCTCACCCTCACGGGTCCCCCTCACACTCGCAGTTCTCCGATCCCCTCAACCACACGGATCCCCTAAACCACGCGGGTTCCCACCCCCACCTTCAGCCTCGCAGGTGCCCTCAGCCTTCTGGGTCCACGTCCCGGTCCCCCCCTCCGCCCTCTGGGTCCCCGTACCTCCTCAACCTTCTGGGTCCCCGTCCCCTTCCCCCCTCAGCCTTCTGGGTCCCCACTTCCCCCTCAGCCTTCTGGGTCCCCGTCAGCCATCTGGGTCCCTGTCCTCTCTCAGCTTTTTGGGTCCCCGTCCCCCCTAACCTTTCTGGGTCCTGATCACCCTCACCCTTCTGGGTCCTGATCACCCTCACCCTTCTGGGTCCTGATCACCCTCACCCTTCTGGGTCCAGATCACCCTCACCCTTCTGGGTCCTGATCACCCTCACCCTTCTGGGTCCTGATCACCCTCACCCTTCTGGGTCCTGATCACCCTCACCCTTCTGTGTCCTGATCACCATTACCCTTCTGGGTCCTCATTCCCCTCACCCTTCTGGTTCCACGAGTACCTCAGCCTTGCGTGTCCCTCAACCTTCTGGATACCCGTCCCCCTCAGCCTCGCAGGATCCCCGCCCCCCACAGCCTTGCATGTCCCTCACTCCTCTTGCAGATATCCCACACCCCTCTGGCGGGTCCCCCTCACCCTTCTGGGTCCTCTACCCCCCTCACCCTTCTGGGTCCCCGAACCCCTTACCCTTCTGGGTCCCCGACCCCCTCACCCTTCTGGGTCCCCGACCCCCTCACCCTTCTGGGTCCCCGACCCCCTCACCCTTCTGGGTCCCCGACCCCCTCACCCTTCTGGGTCCCCGTCCCTCTCCCCCCTCTGCCTCGCGGGCCCCGAGCCCCCTCATCCTCGCGGGCCCCGAGCCCCCTCAGCCTCGCGGATCCCCCTCCCCCCCACAGCCTCACGGACCCCGACCCCCCCCCCCCTTAAGCC